>NC_092526.1:44769642-45104285 GCF_037038585.1 Patagioenas fasciata
CAAAGAGGCTGCCCAGGATGTCATAATGGGACCTGGGGACAAGGGGGTCCCCAGGAACTCACAATGGGCTCTGGGGACAATGGAGGTTCCCCAGGATGTTCACAATAGGCCCTGAGGACAAGGGGTGGTCCCCTTGGTGCAACAATGGGTTCCCAGTGACAAGGGGGTCCCCAAGGTGTCACAATGGGCCCTGGGGACAATGGGGGTTCCTGGGACGTAACAATAGGCCCTGGGGACAAAGGGGGTCCCCACGGTGTTACAATGGTCCCGGGGGACAAAGGAAGATGCCCAGGATGTCACAAATGGCCCTGAGGACAAGGAGGGGTCCCCATGGTGTCACAATGGGTCCCCAGTGACAAGGAGGGTCCCCATGGTGTCACGATGGGTCCTGGGGACAAGGGGGTCCCCAGGATGTAACAATGAACCCTGGGGACAATGGGGGGTCCTGGGATGTCACAATGGGCCCCAGTGACAAAGGGGGTCCCCTGAATGTCACAATGGGCCCTGGGGACAATGGGGGGGTCCTGGGACGTCACAATGGGCCCTGGGGACAAGGGGGGATCCCCAGGATGACACAATGGGCCCTGGGGTCAATGGGGGGTCCTGGGACGTCACAATGGGCCCTGGGGACAAGAGGGGGTCCCCAGGATGTCACAATGGGCCCTGGGGACAAACAGGGGTCCCCTGAATGTCACAATGGGCCCTGGGGACAATGGGGGGTCCTGGGATGTCAGAATGAGCCCTGCGGACAAGGGTGGTACCCACGGTGTGACAATGGGCCCTGGGAACAAGGGGGGGTCCCCATAGTGTCACAATGGGTCCTGGGGACAAGTGGGGTCCCCAGGATGTCACAATGGGCCCTGGGGACAATGGGGGGTCCTGGGACGTCACAATGGGCCCCAGTGACAAGGGGGGGTCCCCAGGATGTCACAATGGGCCCTTGGGACAAAGAGGGGTCCCCTGAATGTCACTATGGGCCCTGGGGACAAGGGGGTGCTGAGGATGTCACAATGGGCCCTGGGGACAATGGGGGGTCCTGGAATGTCACAATGGGCCCTGGGGACTATGGGGGTCCCCAGGATGTCACAATGGGCCTTGGGGACAATAGGAGGTTCTGGGATGTCACAATGGGCCCTGGGGACAATGAGGGTCCCCAGGATGTCACAATGGGCCCTGGGGACAATGGGGGGTGCCCAGGATGTGAAAATGAGTCCTGAGGACAAGGGGGGGTCCCCATGGTGTCACAATGGGTCCCCAGTGACAAGGAGGGGTCCCCATGGTGTCACAATAGGCCCTGCGGAGAAAGTGGGGTCCTAGAATGTCACAATGGGTCCTGGGGACTAATGAGGTCCCCACGGTGTCACAATGCGTCCTGGAGACAAAGGGGGGTCCCCAGGATGTCACAATGGGCCCTTGGCACAATAGGGTTCCTGGGATGTCACAATGGGTCCCCAGTGACAAAGGGGGTCCCCAGGATGTCTCAATGGGCCCTGAGGACAATGGGATGTCCCCATGGTGTCACAATGGGTCCCCAGTGACAAGGGAGGTCCCCACGGTGCCACGATGGGTCCTGTGGACAAGGGGTTCCCCAGGATGCCACAATGGGCCCTGGGGACAATGTGGGGTCCTGGGACGTCACAATGGGCCCTGGGGATACACGGGGTCCCCAGGATGTCACAATGGGCCCTGGGGACAAGGGGCTCCACAGGATCTCACAATGGGCTCTGGGGACAATGGAGGTTCCCCAGGATGTTCACAATAGGCCCTGAGGACAAGGGGTGGTCCCCATGGTGTCACAATGGTTCCCAGTGACAAGGGGGGTCCTCAAGTGTCACAATGGGCCTTGGGGACAATGGGGGTCCTGGGACGTAACAATAGGCCCTGGGGACAGGGGGGGTCCCCACGGTGTTACAATGGTCTCGGGGGACAAAGGGGGGTGCCCAGGATGTCACAATGGGCCCTGAGGACAAAGGAGGCTCCCCATGGTGTCACGATGGGTCCTGGGGACAAGGGGGTCCCGAGGATGTAACAATGGACCCTGGGGACAATGGGGGGTCCTGGGACATCACAATGGGCCCTGGAGACAAAGGGGGTCTCCAGGATGTCACAATGGGCTCTGGGGACAATGGGGGGTCCTGGGATGTCACAATGGGCCCCAGTGACAAAGGGGGGTCCCCTGAATGTCACAATGGGCCCTGGGGACAACGGGAGGACCTGGGATGTCACAATGGGCCCTGGGGACAAAATTGGTCCCCACGATGTCTCAATGAGACCCAGTGACAAATGGGGGTCCCCATGATGTCACAATGGGCCCTGGGGATAAGGAGGGGTCCTGGGACGTTACAATGGGCCCTGGGGACAAGGGGGGATCCCTAGGATGTCCCACTGGGCCCTGGGGACTAATGAGGTCCCCACGGTGTCACAATATGTCTTGGAGACAAAGGGGGGTCCCCAGGATGTCACAATGGGCCCTTGGGACAATGGGGTTCCTGGGATGTCACAATGGGTCCCCAGTGACGAAGGGGGTCCCCAGGATGTCTCAATGGGCCCTGAGGACAATGGGAGGTCCCCATGGTGTCACAATGGGTCCCCAGTGACAAGGGAGGTCTCCACGGTGCCAGGATGGGTCCTGGGGACAAAGAGGCTCCCCAGGATGTCACAATGGGACCTGGGTACAAGGGGGTCTCCAGGAACTCACAATGGGCTCTGGGGACAATGGAGGTTCCCCAGGATGTTCACAATAGGCCCTGAGGACAAGAGGTGGTCCCCATGCTGTCACAATGGGTCTCCAGTGACAAGGGGGTCCCCAAGGTGTCACAATGGGCCCTGGGGACAATGGGGGGTCCTGGGACATGACAATAGGCCCTGGGGACAAGGGGGTTCCCCACAGTGTCATAATGGGCCCTGAGGACAAGGGGGGGTCCCCATGGTGTCACAATGGGTCCCCAGTGACAAGGAGGGTCCCCATGGTGTCACGATGGGTCCTGGGGACAAGGGGGTCCCCAGGATGTAACAATGGACCCTGGGGACAATGGGGGGTCCTGGGATGTCACAATGGGCCCTGGAGACAAAGGGGGTCTCCAGGATGTCACAATGGGCTCTGGGGACAATGCGGGGTCCTGGGACATCACAATGGGCCCCAGTGACAAAGGGGGTCCCCAGGATGTCACAATAGGCCCTGGGGACAATGTGGGGTCCTGGGATGTCACAATGGGCCCCAGTGACAAAGGGGGTCCCCTGAATGTCACAATGGGCCCTGGGGACAATGGGGGGTCCTGGGACGTCACAATGGGCCCTGGGGACAAGGAGGGATCCCCAGGATGTCATAATGGGTACTGGAGACAAAGGGGGGGTCCCCATGGTGTCACAATGGGCCCGAGTGACAAGGAGGGTCCCCACGGTGCCACGATGGGTCCTGGGGACAAGGGCGTCCCCCAGATGTCACAATGGGCCCTGGGGACAATGGGGTTGCCCAGGATGTCACTATGGACCCTGGGGACAAAGGGGGGTGCGCAGGATGTCACAATGGGCACTGGGGACAAAGGGGGGGTCCCCATGGTGTCACAATGGGCCCAAGTGACAAGGAGGGTCCCCACGGTGCCAGGATGGGTCCTGGGGACAAGGGCGTTCCCCAGATGTCACAATGGGCCCTGGGGACAATGGGGTTGCCCAGGATGTCACAATGGGTCCTGGGGACAATGGGAGTCCCCAAGGTGTCAGAACGAGCCCTGGGGACAAAGTGGAATCCTGGAATGTGACAATGGCCCCCAGTGACAAAGGGGGTCCCCATGGTGCCACAATGGGCCCTGGGGACAAAGGGGGTCTTCTGGATGTCACAATGGGCCCTGGGGACAAGGAGGGTCCCCAGGATGTCACAATGGGCCCTGGGGACAAAGGGGGGTGTCGATGGTGTCAAAATGGGCCCTGGGGACATAGGGCGTCCCCAGGATGTCACAATGGGCCCTGGGGACAAAGGGGGTCCCCACCATCTCAGAATGGGCCCTGGGGACAAAGGGGGGTCCCGTGAATGTCACAATGGGCCCTAGGGACAAGGGGGTGCCAAGGAGGTCACAATGGGCCCTGGGGACAATGGGGGGTCCTGGGACATCACAATGGGCCCTGGGGACAATGGGGGGTCCTGAGACGTCACAATGGGCCCTGGGGACAAGAGGGGATCCCTAGGATGTCCCAATGGGCCCTGGGGACTAATGAGGTCCCCACGGTGTCACAATATGTCCTGGAGACAAAGGGGGGTCCCCAGGATATCACAATGGGCCCTTGGGACAATGGGGTTCCTGGGATGTCACAATGGGTCCCCAGTGACAAAGGGGGTCCCCAGGATGTCTCAATGGGCCCTGAGGACAATGGGAGGTTCCCATGGTGTCACAATGGGTCCCCAGTGACAAGGGAGGTCTCCACGGTGCCAGGATGGGTCCTGGGGACAAAGAGGCTCCCCAGGATGTCACAATGGGACCTGGGGACAAGGGGGTCTGCAGGAACTCACAATGGGCTCTGGGGACAATGGAGGTTCCCCAGGATGTTCACAATAGGCCCTGAGGACAAGGGGTGGTCCCCATGCTGTCACAATGGGTCTCCAGTGACAAGGGGGTCCCCAAGGTGTCACAATGGACCCTGGGGACAATGGGGGGTCCTGGGACGTGACAATAGGCCCTGGGGACAAGGGGGTTCCCCACAGTGTCACAATGGGCCCTGAGGACAAGGGGGGGTCTCCATGGTGTCACAATGGGTCCCCAGCGACAAGGAGGGTCCCCATGGTGTCACGATGGGTCCTGGGGACAAGGGGGTCCCCAGGATGTAACAATGGACCCTGGGGACAATGGGGGGTCCTGGGACGTCACAATGGGCCCTGGAGACAAAGGGGGTCTCCAGGATGTCACAATGGGCTCTGGGGACAATGCGGGGTCCTGGGACGTCACAATGGGCCCCAGTGACAAAGGGGGTCCCCAGGATGTCACAATGGGCCCTGGGGACAATGTGGGGTCTTGGGATGTCACAATGGGCCCCAGTGACAAAGGGGGTCCCCAGGATGTCACAATGGGCCCTGGGGACAATGTGGGGTCTTGGAATGTCACAATGGGCCCCAGTGACAAAGGGGGTCCCCTGAATGTCACAATGGGCCCTGGGGACAATGGGGGGTCCTGGGACGTCACAATGGGCCCTGGGGACAAGGAGGGATCCCCAGGATGTCACAATGGGCCCTGGGGACAATGGGGGTCCTGGGACGTCACAATGGGCCCCAGTGACAAGGGGGCATCCCCAGGATGTCACAATGGTCCCTGGGGACCAGGGGGGTCCTGCGATGTCATAATGGGCCCTGGGGACAAAGGGGGTCCCCTGGATGTCACAATGGGCTCTGGGGACAAAGGGGATCCCCACGGTATCAGAATGGGTCCTGGGGACAATGGGGGGTCCTGGGATGTCACAATGAGCCCTGCGGACAAGGGTGGTACCCATGGTGTCACAATGGGCCCTGGGGACAAGGGGGGGTCCCCAGGATGTCACAATGGGCCCTGGGACAAAGAGGGGTCTCTAAAGTGTCACAATGGGCCCTGGGGACACAGAGGGGCCCTAGGACGTCACAATCAGCCCTGGGGACAAGGGGGGGTACCCTGAAAGTCACAATGAGCCCTGGGAACAGAGGGGGCTCCCCAGGACGTCACAATGGGCCCTGGGAACAATGGGGGGTCCTGGGACGTCACAATGGGCCCTGGGGACAAGGGGGGGTTCCCAGGATTTCACAATGGGCCCTGGGGACAATGTGGGGTCCTGGGATGTCACAATGGGCCCTGGGGACAAGGAGGGATCCCCAGGATGTCACAATGGGCCCTGGGGCCAAGGGGGGGTCCTCAGGATGTCACAATGTGCCCTGGGGACAATGGGGGGTCCTGGGACGTCACAATGGGCCCCAGTGACAAGGGGGCATCCCCAGGATGTCACAATGGTCCCTGGGGACCAGGGGGGTCCTGCGATGTCACAATGGGCCCTGTGGACAAAGGGGTTCCCCTGGATGTCACAATGGGCTCTGGGGACAAAGGGGATCCCCACGGTATCAGAATGGGCCCTGGGGACAAAGGGGAGTCCTGGGATGTCACAATGAGCCCTGCGGACAAGGGTGGTACCCATGGTGTCACAATGGGCCCTGGGGACAAGGGGGGGTCCCCAGGATGTCACAATGGGCCCTGGGGACAAAGAGGGGTCCCCTGAATGTCACAATGGGCCTTGGAGACAAGGGGGGGTCCTGGGACGTCACAATGGGCCCTGGGGACAAGGGGGGGTCCCCAGGATGTCACAATGGGCCCTGGGGACAAGGGGGTGCCGAGGATGTCACAATGGGCCCTGGGGACAATTGGGGGGTCCTGGAATGTCACAATGGGCCCTGGGGACAAAGGGCGGTCCCCAGGATGTCACAATGGGCCCTGGGGACAATGGGGGGTGCCCAGGATTTGAGAATGAGTCCTGAGGACAAGGGGGGGTCCCCATGGTGTCACAATGCGTCCCCAGTGACAAGGAGGGGTCCCCATGGTGTCACAATAGGCCCTGGGGACAGAGTGGGGTCCTAGAATGTCACAATGGGCCCTGGGGACAATGGGGAGTCCTGGGATGTTCACAATGAGCCCTGCGGACAAGGGTGGTACCCACAGTGTCACAGTGGGCTCTGGGCACAAGGCGGGGTCCCCATAGTATCACAATGGGCCCTGGGGACAATGTGGGGTCCTGGAATTTCACTATGGGCCCCAGTGACAAAGGGGGTCCCCAGATGTCACAATGGGCCCTGGGGACAATGGGGTTGCCCAGGATGTCACAATGGACCCTGGGGACAAAGGGAGGTGCGCAGGATGTCACAATGGGCACTGGGGACAAAGGGGGGGTCCCCATGGTGTCACAATGGGCCCAAGTGACAAGGAGGGTCCCCACGGTGCCACGATGGGTCCTGGGGACAAGGGCGTTCCCCAGATGTCACAATGGGCCCTGGGGACAATGGGGTTGCCCATGATGTCACAATGGGTCCTGGGGACAATGGGAGTCCCCAAGGTGTCAGAACGAGCCCTGGGGACAAAGTGGAATCCTGGAATGTCACAATGGCCCCCAGTGACAAAGGGGTTCCCCATGGTGCCACAATGGGCCCTGGGGACAAAAGGGGTCCCCAGGATTTCACAATAGCACTGGGGATAAAGGGGGTCATGGGATGTCACAATGGGCCCCAGTGACAAAGGGTGTCCCCATGGTGCCACAATGGGCCCTGGGGACAAAGGGGGTCTTCTGGATGTCACAATGGGCTCTGGGGACAAGGAGGGTCCCCAGGATGTCACAATGGGCCCTGGTGACAAAGTGGGGTGTCGATGGTGTCAAAATGGGCCCTGGGGACAAAGGGCGTCCCCAGGATGTCACAATGGGCCCTGGGGACAAAGGGGGTCCCCACCATATCAGAATGGGCCCTGGAGACAAAGGGGGGTCCCGTGAATGTCACAATGGGCCCTAGGGACAAGGGGGTGCCGAGGAGGTCACAATGGGCCCTGGGGACAATGGGGGTTCCTGGGACGTCACAATGGGCCCTGGGGACAATGGGGGGTCCTGGGACGTCATAATGGGCCCTGGGGACAAGAGGGGATCCCTAGGATGTCACAATGGGCCCTGGGGACTAATGAGGTCCCCACGGTGTCACAATATGTCCTGGAGACAAAGGGGTGTCCCCAGGATGGTACAATGGGCCCTTGGGACAATGGGGTTCCTGGGATGTCACAATGGGTCCCCAGTGACAAAGGGGGTCCCCAGGATGTCTCAATGGGCCCTGAGGACAATGGGAGGTCCC
Source organism: Patagioenas fasciata (assembly GCF_037038585.1). Taxonomy (NCBI): domain Eukaryota; kingdom Metazoa; phylum Chordata; class Aves; order Columbiformes; family Columbidae; genus Patagioenas; species Patagioenas fasciata. The sequence continues at coordinate 44,777,474 of NC_092526.1, forward strand.
CATGGTGTCACAATGGGTCCCCAGTGACAAGGGAGGTCTCCACGGTGCCAGGATGGGTCCTGGGGACAAGGGGATCTCCAGGAACTCACAATGGGCTCTGGGGACAATGGAGGTTCCCCAGGATGTTCACAATAGGCCCTGAGGACAAGGGGTGGTCCCCATGCTGTCACAATGGGTCTCCAGTGACAAGGGGGTCCCCAAGGTGTCACAATGGGCCCTGGGGATAATGGGGGGTCCTGGGACGTGACAATAGGCCCTGGGGACAAGGGGGTTCCCCACAGTGTCACAATGGGCCCTGAGGACAAGGGGGGGTCCCCATGGTGTCACAATGGGTCCCCAGCGACAAGGAGGGTCCCCATGGTGTCACGATGGGTCCTGGGGACAAGGGGGTCCCCAGGATGTAACAATGGACCCTGGGGACAATGGGGGGTCCTGGGACGTCACAATGGGCCCTGGAGACAAAGGGGGTCTCCAGGATGTCACAATGGGCTCTGGGGACAATGCGGGGTCTTGGGACGTCACAATGGGCCCCAGTGACAAAGGGGGTCCCCAGGATGTCACAATGGGCCCTGGGGACAATGGGGGGTCCTGGGATGTCACAATGGGCCCCAGTGACAAACGGGGTCCCCTGAATGTCACAATGGGCCCTGGGGACAATGGGGGGTCCTGGGACGTCACAATGGGCCCTGGGGACAAGAGGGGGTCCCCAGGATGTCACAATGGGCCCTGGGAACAAAGAGGGGTCCCCTGAATGTCACAATGGGCCCTGGGGACAAGGGGGTGCCGAGGATGTCACAATGGGCCTGGGGACAATGGGGGGTCCTGGGACGTCACAATGGGCCCTGGGGACAAGGAGGGGTCCCCAGGGTGTCACAATGGGCCCTTGGGACAAGGGGGGGGTCCCCAGGATGTCACAATGGGCTTTGGGGACAAAGAGGGGTCTCTAAAGTGTCACAATGGGCCCTGGGGACACAGAGGGGCCCTAGGACGTCACAATCAGCCCTGGGGACAATGGGGGGTACCCTGAAAGTCACAATGAGCCCTGGGAACAGAGGGGGCTCCCCAGGACGTCACAATGGGCCCTGGGAACAATGGGGGGTCCTGGGACGTCACAATGGGCCCTGGGGTCAAGGGGGTGTCCCCAGGATGTCACAATAGGCCCTGGGGACAAAGTGGGGTCCTAGAATGTCACAATGGGCCCTGGGGACAATGGGGCGTCCTGGGATGTCACAATGAGCCCTGCGGACAAGGGTGGTACCCACAGTGTCACAGTGGGCTCTGGGCACAAGGTGGGGGTCCCCATAGTATCACAATGCGCCCTGAGGACAAACGTGGCTCCCCTCAATATCAAAATGGGTCCTGGGGACAAAGTGGGCTCCTCAGATGTCACAATGGACACTGGGGACAACGGGAGGTCCTGGGACGTCACAATGGGCCCTGGGGACAAAGTTGGTCCCCAAGATGTCTCAATGAGCCCCAGTGACAAAGGGGGGTACCCAGGATGTCACAATGGGCCGTGGGGACAATGAGGCGTCCTGGGACATCACAATGGGTCCTGGGGACAATGGGGGGACCCCTGAATGTCACAATGGGCCCTGGGGACAATGTGGGGTCCTGGGATGTCACAATGGGCCCCAGTGACAAAGCGGGTCCCCTGAATGTCACAATGGGTCCTGAGGACAATGGGGGGTCCGGGGACGTCACAATGGGCCCTGGGGACAAGGAGGGATCCCCAGGATGTCACAATGGGCCCTGGGAACAAGGGGGGGTCCCCAGGATGTCACAATGTGCCCTGGGTACAAAGAGGCGTCCTCTGAATGTCACAATGGGCCCTGGGGACAATAGGGGGTCCTAAGAAGTCACAATGGGCCCTGGGGCCAAGCAGGGATCCCCAGGATGTCACAATGGGCCCTGGGGACAATGGGGGGTCCTGGGACGTCACAATGGGCCCCAGCGACAAGGGGGCATCCCCAGGATGTCACAATGGGCCCTGGGGACAAAGAGGGGTCCCCTGAATGTCACAATGGGCTCTGGTGACAAGGGGGTGCAGTGGATGTCACAATGGGCCCTGGGGACAATGGGGGGTCCTGGAATGTCACAATGGGCCCTGGGGACAATGGGGGTCCCCAGGATGTCACAATGGGCCCTGGGGACAATAGGAGGTTCTGGGAAGTCACAATGGGCCCTGGGGACAATGAGGGTCCCCAGGATGTCACAATGGGCCCTGGGGACAATGGGGGGTGCCCATGGTGTCACAATGGGTCCCCAGTGACAAGGAGGGGTCCACATGGTGTCACAATAGGCCCTGGGGACAAAGTGGGGTCCTAGAATGTCACAATGGGCCCTGGGGACAAAAGGGGTTGCCATGGTGCCGCAATAGGCCCTGGGGTCAAAGGGGGTCCCCATGGTGCTACAATGGGCCCTGGGGACAAAGGGGGGTCCAGGGATGTCACAATGGTCCCTGGGGACAAAGGGGATGTCCCCATGGTGCCACAATGGGCCCTGGGAGCAAGGGGGTCCCCAGGATGTCACAATGGGTCCTGGGGACAATGGGAGGTGCCCAAGATGTCACAATGGACCCTGAGGACAAGCAGGGGTCTCCATGGTGTCACAATGGGTCTCCAGTGACAAGGGGGGGTCCCCATGGTGTCACAATGGGCCCTGGGGACAAACGTGGCTCCCCTCAATATCAAAATGGGTCCTGGGGACAAAGTGGGCTCCTCGGATGTCACAATGGACACTGGGGACAACGGGAGGTCCTGGGACGTCACAATGGGCCCTGGGGACAAAGTTGGTCCCCACGATGTCTCAATGAGCCCCAGTGACAAAGGGGGGTACCCAGGATGTCACAATGGGCCTTGGGGACAATGAGGGGTCCTGGGACATCACAATGGGCCCTGGGGACAAGGAGGGATACCCAGGATGTCACAAAGGGCCCTAGGGACAATGGGGGGTCCTGGGAAGTCACAATGGGCCCTGGGGACAAGGGGGGGTCCCCTGAATGTCACAATGGGCCCTGAGGAAAATGGGAGGTCCCCATGGTGTCACAAAGGGTCCCCAGTGACAAGGGAGGCCCCACGGTGCCAGGATGGGTCCTGGGGACAAGGAGGTCCCCAGGATGTCACAATGGGCCCTGGGGACAATGAGGGTCCCCAGAATGTTCACAATGGGCCCTAGGGACAAAGAGGCTCCCCAGGATGTCATAATGGGACCTGGGGACAAGGGGGTCCCCAGGAACTCACAATGGGCTCTGGGGACAATGGAGGTTCCCCAGGATGTTCACAATAGGCCCTGAGGACAAGGGGTGGTCCCCTTGGTGTCACAATGGGTTCCCCGTGACAAGGGGGTCCCCAAGGTGTCACAATGGGCCCTGGGGACAATGGGGGGTCCTGGGACGTAACAATAGGCCCTGGGGACAAAGGGGGTCCCCACGGTGTTACAATGGTCCTGGGGGACAAAGGAAGATTCCCAGGATGTCACAAATGGCCCTGAGGACAAGGAGGGGTCCCCATGGTGTCACAATGGGTCCCCAGTGACAAGGAGGGTCCCCATGGTGTCACGATGGGTCCTGGGGACAAGGGGGTCCCCAGGATGTAACAATGAACCCTGGGGACAATGGGGGGTCCTGGGATGTCACAATGGGTCCTGGGGACAAAGGGGGTCTCCAGGATGTCACAATGGGCTCTGGGGACAATGCGGGGTCCTGGGACGTCACACTGGGTCCTGGGGACAAAGAGGGGTCTCCAGGTTGTCACAATGGGTCCTGGGGACAATGTGGGGTCCTGGGATGTCACAATGGGCCCCAGTGACTAAGGGGGTCCCCCGAATGTCACAATGGGCCCTGGGGACAATGGGGGGGTCCTGGGACGTCACAATGGGCCCTGGGGACAAGGAGGGATCCCCAGGATGACACAATGGGCCCTGGGGTCAATGGGGGGTCCTGGGACGTCACAATGGGCCCTGGGGACAAGAGGGGGTCCCCAGGATGTCACAATGGGCCCTGGGGACAAACAGGGGTCCCCGGAATGTCACAATGGGCCCTGGGGACAATGGGGGGTCCTGGGATGTCACAATGAGCCCTGCGGACAAGGGTGGTACCCACGGTGTGACAATGGGCCCTGGGAACAAGGGGGGGTCCCCATAGTGTCACAATGGGTCCTGGGGACAAGTGGGGTCCCCAGGATGTCACAATGGGCCCTGGGGACAATGGGGGGTCCTGGGACGTCACAATGGGCCCCAGTGACAAGGGGGGGTCCCCAGGATGTCACAATGGGCCCTGGGGACAAAGAGGGGTCCCCTGAATGTCACTATGGGCCCTGGGGACAAGGGGGTGCTGAGGATGTCACAATGGGCCCTGGGGACAATGGGGGGTCCTGGAATGTCACAATGGGCCCTGGGGACTATGGGGGTCCCCAGGATGTCACAATGGGCCTTGGGGACAATAGGAGGTTCTGGGATGTCACAATGGGCCCCAGTGACAAAGGGGGTCCCCTGAATGTCACAATGGGCCCTGGGGACAATGGGGGGTCCTGGGACGTCACAATGGGCCCTGGGGACAAGAGGGGGTCCCCAGGATGTCACAATGGGCTTTGGGGACAAAGAGGGGTCTCTAAAGTGTCACAATGGGCCCTGGTGACACAGAGGGGCCCTAGGACGTCACAATCAGCCCTGGGGACAAGGGGGGGTACCCTGAAAGTCACAATGAGCCCTGGGAACAGAGGGGGCTCCCCAGGACGTCACAATGGGCCCTGGGAACAATGGGGGGTCCTGGGACGTCACAATGGGCCCTGGGGTCAAGGGGGTGTCCCCAGGATGTCACAATGGGCCCTGGGGACAAAGTGGGGTCCTAGAATGTCACAATGGGCCCTGGGGATAATGGGGCGTCCTGGGATGTCACAATGAGCCCTGCGGACAACGGTGGTACCCACAGTGTCACAGTGGGCTCTGGGCACAAGGGGGGGGTCCCCATAGTATCACAATGCGCCATGGGGACAAACGTGGCTCCCCTCAATATCAAAAAGGGTCCTGGGGACAAAGTGGGCTCCTCGGATGTCACAATGGACACTGGGGACAACGGGAGGTCCTGGGACGTCACAATGGGCCCTGGGGACAAAGTTGGTCCCCAAGATGTCTCAATGAGCCCCAGTGACAAAGGGGGGTACCCAGGATGTCACAATGGGCCGTGGGGACAATGAGGGGTCCTGGGACATCACAATGGGTCCTGGGGACAATGGGGGGACCCCTGAATGTCACAATGGGCCCTGGGGACAATGTGGGGTCCTGGGATGTCACAATGGGCCCCAGTGACAAAGCGGGTCCCCTGAATGTCACAATGGGTCCTGAGGACAATGGGGGGTCCTGGGACGTCACAATGGGCCCTGGGGACAATGTGGGGTCCTGGGACATCACAATGGGCCCTGGGGTCAAAGGGGGGCCCCCAGGATGTCACAATGGGCCCTGGGGACAAAGAGGCTCCCCAGGATGTCACAATGGGACCTGGGGACAAGGGGGTCCCCAGGATCTCACAGTGGGCTCTGGGGACTATGCAGGTTCCCCAGGATGTTCACAATAGGCCCTGAGGACAAGGGGTGGTCCCCATGGTGTCACAATGGGTCCCAGTGACAAGGGGGGTCCCCAAGGTGTCACAATGGGCCCTGGGGACAATGGGGGTCCCGGGACGGAATAATAGGCCCTGGGGACAAGGGGGGTCCCCACAGTGTCACAATGGGCCCTGGGGACAAAGGGGGTCCCCACGGTGTTACAATGGTCCCGGGGGACAAATGGGGGTGCCCATAATATCACAATGAGCCCTGAGGACAAGGGGGGCTCCCCAGGGTGTCGGAATGGGTCCCCAGTGACAAGGAGGGTCCCCATGGTGTCACGATGGGTCCTGGGGACAAGGGGGTCCTGGGATGTCACAATGGGCCCTGGGGACAATGTGGGGTCCTGGGACGTCACAATGGGCCCTGGGGACAAAGGGGGTCCCCAGGATGTCACAATGGGCCCTGGGGAAAAAGAGGCTCCCCAGGATGTCACAATGGGACCTGGGGACAAGGGGGTCCCCAGGATCTCTCAATGGACTCTGGGGAAAATAGAGGTTCCCCAGGATGTTCACAACAGGCCCTGAGGACAAGGGGTGGTCCCCATGGTGTCACAATGGGTCCCCAGTGACAAGGGGGGTCCCCAAGGTGTCACAATGGGCCCTGGGGAAAATGGGGGGTCCTGGAACGTAACAATAGGCCCTGGGGAGAAGAGGGGTCCCCACAGTGCCACAATGGGCCCTGGGGACAAAGGGGGTCCCCACGGTGTTACAATGGTCCCGGGGGCAAAGTGGGGTGCCCAGGATGTCACAGTGGGCCCTGAGGAAAAGGGGGGCTCCCCATGGTGTCACAATGGGTCCCCAGTGACAAGGAGGGTCCCCATGGTGTCACGTTGGGCCCTGGGGACAAGGGGGTCCCCAGGATGTAACAATGGACCCTGGGGACAATGGGGCGTCTTGGGGCGTCACAATGGGTCCTGGGGACAAGGAGGGATCTCCAGGATGTCACAATGGGCCGTGGGGACTATGGGGGGTCCTGGGACGTCACAATGGGCCCTGGGGACAAGGGGGCGTCGCCAGGATGTCACAAGGGGCCCTGGGGACAAAGAGGGGTCCCTACAGTGTCACAATGGGTCCTGGGGACACAGAGGGGCCCTAGGACCTCACAATCGGCCCTGGGGACAAAGGGGGGGTCCCCTGAAAGTCACAATGAGCCCGGGGAACAGAGGGGGTCCCCAGGATCTCACAATGGGCCCTGGGGACAATGTGGGGTCCTGGGATGTCACAATGGGCCCTGGGGACAAAGGGGGCTCCCCAGGATATCACAATGGGGCCTGAGGACAAGGGGAGGTCCCCATGGTGTCACAATGGGTCCCCAGCGACAAGGGGGTCCCCCATGGTGTCACAATGAGCCCTGGGGACAATGGGGGGTCCTGGGATGTCACAATGGGCCCTGGGGACAAGGGGTTAGGGGGTTGTGTTAGGGGGTTGGAGGATTAGGTGGTGCAGGATTTGGGGGTGCAAGGCCAGGGGAGCAGGATTTTGCGGGGCCTAATTTGGGGCTACAGGGTCTGTGGTTGCAGGTTCCAGGGGTGCAGGATTTGGGGGTTCAGGGTTTAGGGGTGCAGTGGTTTGGAGTGCAGTGTTTTGGGGTGCGGGGTTTGGGGAAGGAGGATATAGGGGTGCAGGGTTTAGGGTGCAGGATCTTGGGGTGCAGGGGTTTGGGGTGGAGGGCTTGGTAGGGCAGGATTGGGGTGGAAAGTTTAGGGGTAGGGCTGGGGGTGCAGGATTTGGGGGTGAAGGGGTTGTGGGGTGCAGGGTTCTGGGCTGCAGGGTTTGGGAGATCGGTACGTGGGGCTGGAGGATTTGGGGGTGCAGGGTTTGGAGCAGCAGGATCTGGGGGTGCAAGATTGGGGATAGCAGGGGTTTGGGGAGCAGGGTTTCGGGGTCAGGCTTTAGGGGGACAGGGTTTGGGGGGCAGGGTTGGGAGGGATGATTTTGGGGTGCAGGGTTTAGGTCAGCAGGATCTTGGGGTGAAAGGGTTTGGCGTGAAGGGTTGGGTAGGACAGGATTTGGGGTGCAGGTTTTTAGGGTGCAACTTGTGGGGGTCAGGATTTGGGGTAGAGGGTTTGGGGGTGCAGGGTTTAGTGGTGCAGGGTTTGGGGGTGCAGGTCTTGGGGAGGCAGAATTGGGGGTGCAGGTTTTTGGAGTTCAGGGATTTGGGGGTGCAGATTTTGGGTGTTCAGGACCTGGGGGTGCAGGATTTGGGGATGTAGGTTTAAGGTGCAGGGCTTAGGGTTTCAGTATCTTGGGTTGAAGAGGTTTGGGGTGAAGGGTTGTGTACGGCAGGATTTGGGGGTGCAGGGCTTTGGGCTGAATGTTTGGGGGTGCAGGGTTCGCATGTTTAGGAACTGGGGGTGCAGGATTTGGGTTTGCAGGTTTGGGGAATTTTGCGGTAAAGGATTTTACCGCAGGGGTGCAGGGTTTAGTGGTGCAGGGTTGGGGGACGCAGGATCTGAGGGTGCAGCGTTTGGGGTGCAGAGTTAGGGGCTGCAGGATCTGGGGTGCAGGGTTTGGGGGGCACTGTTTTGGGGGGAAGGATTTGCGAGATGCAGGGTTTAAGGGTTTAGAATTTGGAGGTGTCGAATTTTGGGGTGCAGGAGGTGTGGGGTTTGGGGTTGCAGGATTTGGGGGAGAATGGTTTGGGGGTGCAAGACTTGAGGGTGCAGGGTTTGGGGGTTTGGGACATGGGGCTGGAGGATTTGGGGGTGCAGGATTTGGGGTGCAGTGTGTGGGGGTGCAAGATCTTGGGGTGTACGAGCGTTGGGTGTGGGATTTGAAGGACAATGATTTGGGGGTGCAGGGATTGGGGGTGTAGGGTTTTGGGCTTGCTGCGTTTGGAGATTCGGGATGTGGAGGCCAAGGATTTAGGGGTACAAGGGCTGGCTGCAGGATTTGGGGTACAGGGTTTGGTTGCAGGATTTGGGGTGCAGGGTTTGAAGTGCAGGGCTAAAGGGGGCAGGATTTGGAGGTGCAAGATTTGGTGGTCTGGGGTACTGGGGTGCAGGGTTTTGGGGTGTGGGATTTGGGGGTGCAGGTTCCATGTCTTTAGGAACTGGGGGGGGAGGGTTTTTTGGTGCGGACTTTTGAGTGCAAGTTTGAGGGGCCTTGATTTTGGGGTGCATGGTTTGGGGGGCAGGATTCCGGGTGTAAGGTTTTGAGGTGCAGGACTTGGGGGCGCAGGTTTCACACGTTAAGGAACTGGGGCTGCAGAGGTTGGGAGTGCAGCGTTGTGGGCTGCAGGGTTGAAGGGTGCAGGATTTAGGGGTACAGGTTTTGGGGGTGCAGGAGCTGGGGGTGCAGGCTGTAGGGATCAGAATATGGGGGTGCAGGGTTCTGGGGTGCAGGATCTGGGTGAGCAGGCTGTTGGGGTACAGAACCTTGTAGTTCAGCGTTTAGAGGCAGGATTTGGGGGTGCAGGGATTTGGGGGTGCAGGGCTTTGGGGTGAGGGGTCTGGGGTGAGGGGTTCAGGTGTTCAGCACCTAGGGGTGCAGGACTTGGGGGCTGGAGGATTTGGGGGTGCAGGGATTTCAGGGTGCAACGTGTGGGGTGCAAGGTTTTGGGTATAGGGTTTTGGGGTGCAGAGTTTTGAGGGGGAGGATTGGGGGAGCAGGGTTTCGGGGTGCAAGGTTCAGTGGTGCAGGGTTCTGGGGGTGCAGGGTTTAGCACCAGAATTGGGGGTGCAGGGTTTGGGATTGCAGGGTGTTGGGGGAAGGATCTGGGGGTACAAGATTGGGGGTAGCAGGGTTTTGGGTAGCAGGGTTTCGGGGTCAGGCTTTAGGGGGACAGGGTTTGGGGGACAGGGCTGGGAGGGATGATTTTGGGGTGCAGGGTTTAGGTCAGCAGGATCTTGGGGTGAAGGGGTTTGGGGTGAAGGGTGGGTAGGACAGGATTTGGGGGTGCAGGATTTTAGGGTGCAACTTGTGGGGGCAGGATTTGGGGTACAGGAGGTTGGGGGTGCAGGGTTTGGGGGTGTAGGATTTAGTGGAGCAGGGACTGGGGGTGAAGGTCTTGTGGAGGCAGAATTGGGGGTGCAGGTCTTGGGGAGGCAGAATTGGGGGTGCAGATTTTGGGTGTTCAGGACCTGGGGGTGCAGGATTTGGGGATGTAGGTTTTGGGGGGTAGATTTTGGGGTGCTGGGTTCGGCACATGGGTCTGGAGGATTTGGGGGTGCAGGGTTAAGGGGTTTAGGATTTTGGGGTGCACAGTTTAGGGTGCACGTTCTGGGCATGTATGATTTGAGAGTGCAGGGCTTTGGGGTACAGGATTTGGGGGGCAGGGTTTTGGGGTCAGGATCTGGGGGTGCAGGGTGTTGGGGAGAAGGATTTGGGGGTGCAGCATTTTGAAGTGCAGGGTTTGGAGGAGGGAGGTTTTGGGGGTGAAGGATTTGGTGGTTCAGGTTTTGGGGGTGCAGTGTTAAGAGGGTGGAGGTTTAGGGGTGCAGGATTTGGGGGTTCAGGATGTGGGGGTGCAGGGTATGGGAGGGAAGGATCTGGGGCTTCAGGATTTGGGGGTGCACTGTTTGGGGGTGCAGGGTTTAGAAGTCAGGTCTAAGAGTGCAGAGTTTGGGGTGCAGACTGTGGGGTGCATAGGACTGGGGCACAGGATTTGGGGGTGCGGGGTTTCAGGGATCAGAATTTGGAGGTGTGGAGTTTTGGGGTGCAGAGGATGGGGGTGAAGGATCTGAGGGTGTAGGGTGGTGGGGGAAGGATTTGGGGGTGAGAGATTTGGGGTGCAGGATTTAGGGGTGCAGAGTTTTGGGAGGCAAGGATCTGGGGTGCAGGATTTGGGGGTTCAGTGTTTAGGGCAGCACAATCTTGGGGTGCAGGGGTTTGCAGTGAAAGGTTTGGTAGGCAGGATTTGGGGTGCAGGATTCTGGGGTGCTGGGTTTGGGGTACAGGATTTGGTGTTGCAGGGATGGGGTTGAAGGGCTTGGGTTTCCAGGCCTTTGAGGTGCAGGATTTGGAGGTGCAGGGTTTGGGAGGGAATTCTTTGGGGTGCAGGGTTTGGGGGCAGGGTTTAGGGGTGGAGGGTATAGGATGGAAGGATTTGGGAATGCAGGGTTTGGGGTGCAGGTTTCGGGGTTCAGGAAGGTAGGGAGGGCAGGATTAGGGGGTGCAAGGTTTCAGTTTTAGGGTTTAGGGGTGCAGAGTTTGGTAGGGCCGAATTTGGGGGTGCAGGATCTGGGGTGCAGGGTTTGGGAAGACAGGATCGGGGTGGAGGATTTGGGGGTGCAGGATTGAGGGGCAGGGTTTTGGTGCAGGGCTTGGGGTCAGGATCTGGGGTGCAGGGTTTGGGAAGAGTATTTTGGGGTGCAGGATTTTGGGTGCCGTGTTTGCGGGGCAGGTTTGGGGTGATCACTGCACCTTTTCCTTTCTCCAGGTGCAGAGCCCGTGCCTCACTTGGTTCCGTCTGCAAACAGCGCCCATCCCAGCTCGAATCCCCCCGCACCTCTCACCCTGTGCAGCTCTTTGTGCGCTGAGCTCCGCACTCAGCACCAGCGGGTGCGGCTCCTCCTGAGGGGCTGGGGGAGGGGGCGGGGCCAAGGGCTGGTTTGAGGGGGCGGGGCTGAGTCGACGAGCTGCGATTGGCCGGCCGGGCCGCAGCGGCCGTTCCCGCCTGAGCCTTGGGGCGGAGCCAGAGCAGGAGTGCGGGGGGCGGCCGGGCCAGGAGCCGCCCGCAGAGCGCCCGGAGAGCGGGCTTCGGGGACTCTGCCCGGGAACGAGCGGCAGGAGGAGAGGAGACGGCCCCAGCGGTACCGGGTGAGCTTCTGGCTGGAGCCTGGGAGCTGTTCCTCCCAGCGAGGGCTGTCGGGCACTGAACGTGCTGCCCAGGGCAGGGCTGGAGCCGCCATCCCTGGAGGGGTTTCCACAGGAGCTCCTGAGGGCCGTGGGCAGTGCCGGGGGGTTGTGCTTGGACTCCAGCACCTTCAAGGTGTTTGACACCCAAAGGGATTCTGTGGCACACTCCATTTTCACATTGCCATGGAGCCCGGAGGTCCCAGCGGGGTTTGGATCAGCGTGTTCTGGAACATTCTCAGTGGTCGGGTCTGTGTGCAGAGTGTGGTGGGAACGAGAAGAGAGGAGATGGAGAGAACAGTGGGGAGGTGGAGGAGCAGGAGTGGAGGTGAATACCAGAGAGAGCGAGTGTGTGCGGATCAGCAGTGATCACCCCAAACCTGCCCCGCAGACACGGCACCCAAAATCCTGCACCCCAAAATACTCTTCCCAAACCTGCACCCCAGATCCTGACCCCAAGCCCTGCACCAAAACCCTGCCCCTCAATCCTGCACCCCCAAATCCCCCACCCCCGATCCTGTCTTCCCAAACCCTGCACCCCAAATCCTGCACCCCCAAATTCGGCCCTACCAAACTCTGCACCCCTTAACCCTACAACTGAAACCTTGCACCCCCTAATCCTGCCCTCCCTACCTTCCTGAACCCCGAAACCTGCACCCCAAACCCTGCATTCCCAAATCCTTCCGTCCTATACCCTACACCCCTAAACCCTGCCCCCAAACCCTGCACCCCAAAGAATTCCCTCCCAAACCCTGCACCTCCAAATCCTGCACCTCAAAGGCCTGGAAACCCAAGCCCTTCAACCCCATCCCTGCAACACCAAATCCTGTACCCCAAACCCAGCACCCCAGAATCCTGTACCCCAAATCCTGCCTACCAAACCTTTCACTGCAAACCCCTGCACCCCAAGATTGTGCTGCCCTAAACACTGAACCCCCAAATCCTGCAGCCCCGGATCCTTGCCTCCCAAAACTCTGCACCCCCAAATCCTGCACCCCAAATCTCTCACCCCCACCACCCTGCACTCCCAACCCCTGCACCCCAAAGCTCCACACCTCCAAATCCTGAACCCTGAAACCTCGCACCCCCAGATCCTGAGCCCCAGTCCTGTGCACCCCACACTGCAACCTTAAATTTCCCCCCAAGCCCCTGCACCCCAAACCCTGCACTCTTAGACCTGACTTCTAAACCCTGCACCCCCAAACAGTGCACCCCCAAATCCTGAAGCCCCAGATCCTTCCCTCCCGTACCCTGCACCCCCAAATCCTGAACCCTGAGATCCTGAATTCCAGGATCTTGCACCCCCAGACCCTGCACCCCCAAATCAGACACACGAAAACTCTGCACCCCCAAATCTTGCACCTCTAAGCCTCCACCCCTTAACACTGCATCCCCAAATCTTTCACCCCAAAACCTCAACCCAGAACCCTGTACCCCAAAACCCTACACCTCCAAATCCTGAACCCTTAAACCCTGCACCCCCAGATCCTCCCCCCAAATGAATGAACCCCCAAAACCTACACCCCCAGATGCTGCTGCCCCATACCCAGCACCCCAAACTCTGCACCCAGAAATCCTGCACTCTCGTAACCCTGCACCTCAAACAATTCCCTCGACCCTGCACCCCCAAACCTGTAACCCCGATCGCTGCACCCCCAGGTCCTGTCCCCACACTCTGCACTGCCAGATCCTGCCCCCCTAAACCCTTAAAGCCCAAATATTGTACCCTCAGATCCTTCCTCAACACCCTGCACCCCCAAATTCCCCACCGAAAACCTGCACCCCCAGATCCTGCACCACCAAGTTCTGTACCCTGAAACCCTGCACTGAAAATCCTGCCCCCTAACTCTGCACCCCCAAATCCTGCACCCCCAAATCCTGCATCCCTAAACCCTACACCCCCAAATCCTTCAACCCCCAAAGCCAATGCACTGCCAAACCCTGGACCCCCAGATACTGCACCCCAGAACCCTGCACGTTGAAATCCTGCACCCCCAAACCCTGCAGCCCAGAACCCTATACCCGATATCCTGCCGCCCCACAACTTGCACCCCCCAAACCTGCAACCCCAGATACTGCACCCCAAATCCTGCATCTTGAAACCCTGCACCCCTAAATCCTTCCTCCCAAGCCATGATTCCCCAAAACCTGTAATACCAAATCCTGCACCCTAAATCCTGCCCTACCATACTTTGCACCCCTATAATTCAGCCCTACAATACTTTGCACCCCTAAACCCTGAAATCTTACACCCCCTGATCCTGCCCTCCCAAATCCTGAGCCCTGCATCCCCAAAGCCTGCATTCCCAAACGCAGCACCCCCAGGTCCTGAACACCCAAACACTGCACCCCCAAATTAGGCAGCCCCAAACCCAGCACCCCAAAATCCTCCATTCACAAACTCTGCATCCCCCAAACCTGGACCCCCACATGTGCACCCCCAAAATCATGCCCCCCTGAAACGCTGCACTTCAAAACCCTGCACCCCTAAATCCTTCCCCCAAAACCCTGCCCCCCCAAACCCTACACCCCAAGGTCCTTCCCCCACCTCCTGGAACCCTAAACCCTGCACCCCAAAGAATTCCCTCCCAAACCTTGCACCTCCAAATCCTGCACCTCAAAGGCCTGGAAACCCAAGCCCTTCAACCCCATCCCTGCAACACCAAATCCTGTACCCCAAACCCAGCACCCCAGAATCCTGCACCCCAAATCCTGCCCTACCAAACCTTTCACTGCAAACCCCTGCACCCCAAGATTGTGCTGCCCTAAACACTGAACCCCCAAATCCTGCAGCCCCAGATCCTTGCCTCCCAAAACTCTGCACCCCCACATCCTGCACCCCAAATCTCTCACCCCAAATCCTCCCCCCACCACCCTGCAGCCTCAAATCCTTCACCCCCATCCCCTGCACCCCAAAACTCCACACCTCCAAATCTTGAACCCTGAAACCCCGCACCCCCAAATCCTGAGCCCCAGTCCTGTGCACCCCACACTCTGCAACCTTAAATTTTCCCCCAAGCCCCTGCACCCCAAACCCTGCACTCTTAGACCTGACTTCTAAACCCTGCACCCCCAAACATTGCACCCCCAAATCCTGCACCCCAATCCTCCACCCTCTTAACACTGCACCCCCAAAACCTGAACCACCAAATCTTTCACCCCCAAAACCTCCCTCCTCCAAACCCTGCCCTTCAAAATGCTGCACCTCCAAATCCTTCTCCCCAACACCCTGCACCCCCAGATCCTGACCCCAAAACCCTGCCCCCCAAATCCTGTACCCCAAAGCCCTGCACTCTGAAATCATACATGTCCAGAACGTGCACCCTAAACTGTGCACCCCAAAATCCTAAACCCCTTAACCCTGCACCCCCAAATCCTCCAGACCCATGTGCCGAACCCAGCACCCCAAAATCTACCCCCCAAAACCTACATCCCCAAATCCTGCACCCCCAGGTCCTGAACACCCAAAATCTGCACCCCCAATTCTGCCTCCCCAAGACCTGCACCCCCAATTCTGCCTCCACAAGACCTTCACCCCCAGTCCCTGCTCCACTAAATCCTACACCCCCAAATCCTGCACCCCCAACCTCCTGTACCCCAAATCCTGCCCCCACAAGTTGCACCCCAAAACCCTGCTACCCCACATCTTGTACCCCCAGATCCTTCCCCCAACACCCTGCAATCCCAAACCCTGCACCCCCAATTCTGGCACTAAACCCTGCACCCCCAGAACCCTGCACCACTGAACCTTGCACCCTGAAACCCTGCTCCCCCAATCCCCCCCAACAAAACTCTGCACCCCACAAGTTGCACCCCATATCCCTGCACCCCCAAATCCCTGCACCCCCAAATCCTCCAACCCCCAAGTCCTGCACCCCCAGGTGCTGAACACCTGAACCCCTCACCCCAGACCCCTACCCCAAAGCCCTGCACCCCCAAATCCTGCCTCTAAACGCTGAACTACAAGGTTCTGTACCCTAACAGCCTGCTCACCCAGGTCCTGCACCCCAGAACCCTGCACCCCCATATTCTGATCCCTACAGCCTGCACCCCCAGCTCCTGCACCCCCAAAACCTGTACCCCTAAATCCTGCACCCTTCAACCCTGCAGCCCACAACGCTGCACCCCCAACCTCTGCAGCCCCAGTTCCTTAACGTGTGAAACCTGCGCCCCCAAGTCCTGCACCTCAAAACCTTACACCCGGAATCCTGCCCCCCAAACCATGCACCCCAAAATCAAGGCCCCTCAAACTTGCACTCAAAAGTCCGCACCAAAAAACCCTCTCCCCCCCAGTTCCTAAAGACATGGAACCTGCACCCCCAAATCCCGCACCCCAAAACCCTGCACCCCAGTACCCCAGACCACCAAATCTTGCACCTCCAAATCCTGCCCCCTTTAGCCCTGCACTTCAAACCCTGCACCCCAAATCCTGCAACCAACCCTGTACCCCCAAATCCTGCAACCAGCCCTTGTACCCCTAAATCCTTGACCTCCACATCCCGAATCTCCAAACGCAGCAAGCCCAAAACCCTACACCCCCAATCCCTGCACCCCCAAATCATTGTCCTTCAAATCCCACACCCAAAGCTCGTACACCCCAAATCTTGCACCCCCACACACTGCACCCCAAATCCTGCACCCCTAAATCCTCCAGCCCCATGTCACAAACCCCCAAACCCTGCACCCTCAAGTCTTGCACCCTAATTCTGCCTCCCCAAGACCTGCACCCCCAAACCCTGCACCACTAAACCCTGCACCCCCAAACCCTCTACCCCAAATCCTGACCCTCACAAGTTGCACCCTAAAAACCTGCACCCCAAATCCTGTCCTACCCAACCCTTCACACCAAACCCCTTCACCCCAAGATCCTGCTGCCCTAAACCCTGCACCCCAAAATCATCCCTCCCAACCCTGCCCCCCAAACCCTGTCCCCCTAAAGCCTGACCCCTAAACCCTGCTCCCCAAAACCCTGCTACCCCCAATCTTGCACCCCCAGATCCTGCTGCTCCAAACCCTGCACCCCCAAATCCTCCAGCCCCACGTACTGATCTCCCAAACCCTGCACCCCACAACCCTGCACCCCACAACCCCTTCACCCCCAAATCCTGCATCCCCAGCCCTACCCAATAAAATTTCCACCTGCAAACCGTGCCCTACCAAGCCCTCCACCCCAAACCCCTGCACCCCAAGATCCTGCACCCTAAACCCTGCACCCCTATATCCTCCTTCCCCAAACCCTGCACCCCAAAACACTGCACTCCAAACCACTGCACCCCACAACCCCTTCACCCCCAAATCCTGCATCCCCAGCCCTACCTCCTAAACTTTCCACCCCCCAATCCTGCCCTACCAAGCCCTCCACCCCAAACCCCTGCACCCCAAGATCCTGCACCCTAAACCCTGCACCTCCATATCCTCCTTCCCCAAATTCTGCACCCCAAAACATTGCACTCCAAACCACTGCACCCCTAAATCCTGCAACCCCAAATCCTGGCCCCCAAACCCGGCACCCCAAACTCCTGCACCCAAATATCCTACTGCCCTAAACCCTGAACCCTCAAATCCTGCACCCCTGGAACCTGCAACCCCAGACTCTGCAGCCACAAATCAGGCCCCGCAAAATCCTTGCACCCCCAAATCCTGCACCACCTAATCCTCCAACCCCCTAACACAACCCCCTAAACCCTTCTCCCCAGGGTCCATTGTGACACCCTGGGGATCCCCCTTGTCCTCAGGGCCCATTGTGACACCATGGGGGACCCCCTTCTCACTGAGGACCCATTGTGACACCATGGGGACCTCCCCTTGTCCTCAGGGCCCATTGTGACATCCTGGGGACTCCCCTTTGTCCCCAGAGCCCATTGTGGCACCATGGGGACCCCCTTTGTCCCCAGGGCCAATTGTGACATCCCAGGACCCCCCTTTGTCCCCAGGGCCCATTGTGACAGGGTGGAGATCCCCCTTGTCCCCAGGCCTGTTGTGATGTCCCAGGACTCCCCATTGTCCCCAGGGCCCATTGTGACACCTTGGGGACCCCCCTTGTCCTAAGGGCCCATTGTGACATCCTGGGGACCCCCTTGTCCCCAGGGCCCATATTGAAGTCCCAACACCCCCTTTGTCCCCAGGGCCCATTTTGACATCCAGGGGACCCCCTTGTCCCCAGGACCCATTGTGACATCTTGGAAACCCCCCCTTGTCCCCAGGGCCCATAGTGAAGTCCCAGGACCCCCTTTGTCCCCAGGGCCCATTGTGACATCCTGGGGACCCCCCTTGTCACTGGGGACCCATTGTAACACTATGGGGACCCCCCCTTGTCCCCAGAGCCCATTGTGACATCCTGGGGACCCCCTTTTTCCCCAGGACACATTGTGGCACCATTGGGACCCCCTTTGTCACTGGGGCGCATTGTGATGTCCTGGGGACCCCCTTTGTCCCCAGGGCCCATTGTGACGTCCCCGGATCCCCCATTGTCCCCAGAGCCCATTGTGACATCCTGGGGACCCCCATTGTCCACAGGGCCCATTGTGACATTCAGGGGACAGCCTTTGTCCCTAGGGCCCATTGTGACACCGTCGGGACCCCCGTTGTCCCCAGAGCCCATTGTGACATACTGGGGACTCCCCTTTGTCCCCAGAGCCCATTGTGACACCGTGGGGACCACCTTTGTCCCCAGGGCCCATTGTGGCATCTAAGGACCCCCCAATTGTGCCAGGGTTCATTGTAACATATCAGGACGTCCCATTGTCCCCAGGGCCCATTGTGATGTCCCAGGACCCCCCGTCGTCCCCAGGGCCCATTGTGTCATCCTGGGGACCTCCTTTGTCCCCAGAGCCCATTGTGACATCCTGGGGAACCCTTTGTCCCCAGGGCCCATTGTGACGTCCCAGGACCCCCCTTTGTCCCCAGGGTCCATTGTGAAATCCTGGGGACCCCTCTTTGTCCCCACGGCCCACTGTGAGATCCTGTGGACCCCCTTGTTCCCAGGGCCCATTTTGAAACCGTGGGTATCCCCCTTGTCCCCAGGGCCCATTGTGACATCCTGAGGACCCCCTTTGTCCCCAGGGCCCATTGTGACACCGTGGGGACCCCCTTTGTCCCCAGGGCCCATTGTGACAACTTGGGGACCCCCTTTGTCCCCAGGGCCCATTGTGACATCCCAGGACCCCCTTTGTCCCCAGCCCCATTGTGACATCCAAGGGCCCCCCCTTTGTCCCTAGGGACCATTGTGACATTCCAGGATCCCCTTTGTCCCCAGAGCCCATTGTGATATCCAGGGCACCATCCTTGATCCGCAGGGCCCATTGTCACGTCCCAGGACCCCCCTTTGTCCCCAGGGCCCATTGTGACATCCCAGGACCCCACTTTATACTGAAGGCCCATTGTGACATCCTGGGGACCCCCATTGTCCCCAGGGCCCATTGTGACATTCAGGGGACAGCCTTTGTCCCAAGGGCCCATTGTGACACCGTCGGGACCCCTGTTGTCTCCAGAGCCCATTGTGACATCCTGGAATCCCCCTTTGTGCCCAGGGCACATTGTGACCTCCCAGGACCCCACTTTGTCCCCAGGGCCCATTGTGACATCCTCGGGACGCCCCTGGTCCCCAGAGCCCGTTGTGACATCCTGGGGAGCCCCCTCTGTCCCCAGAACCGATTGTGACATCCCAGGACCCCCCATTGTCCCCAGGGCCCATTGTGACATCCTGGGGACTCCCCTCTGTCCCCTGGGCCCATTGTGACACCGTGGGGATCCCCTTTGTCCCCAGGGCCCATTGTGACATTTAGGGACCTCCCAGTTGTGCCCAGGGCTCATTGTGACATCCCAAGACCCCCCATTGTCCCCAGGGCCCATTGTGACGTCCCAGGACCCCCCGTCATCCCCAGGGCCCATTGTGACATCCTGGGGACCCCCTTGTCCCCAGTGCCTATTGTGAAATCCTGGGGACCCCCTTTGTCCCCAGGGCCCATTGTGACATTCCAGGACCCCCCTTGTCCCCATGGCCCATTGTGAAATCCTAGGGACCCTCTTTGTCCCCAGGGCCCATTGTGACGTCCCAGGACCCCCCTTTGTCCCCAGGGTCCATTGTGACCTCCTGGGGACCCTCTTTGTCCCCAGGGCCCATTGTGACGTCCCAGGACCCCCCTTTGTCCCCAGGGTCCATTGTGACATCCTGGGGTCCCTCTTTGTCCCCAGGGCCCATTGTGACGTCCCAGGACCCCCCTTTGTCCCCAGGGTCCATTGTGACATCCTGGGGTCCCTCTTTGTCCCCAGGGCCCATTGTGACGTCCCAGGACCCCCCTTTGTCCCCAGGGTCCATTGTGACATCCTGGGGACCCTCTTTGTCCCCAGGGCCCATTGTGACAGGGTGGGGACTGCCTTTGTCCCCAGGGGCCATTGTGACGTCCCAGGATCCCCCTTTGTCCCCAGGGCCCATTGTGACATCTCAGGACACCCCAATTGTTTCCAGGGCCCATTGTGACATCTTGGGGACCGCCCAGTTGTCCCCAGGGCCCATTGTGGCATCCTGGGTACCCCTTTTATCCCCGGGGCCCATTGTGACATCCTGGGGACTCCCCTTGTCACTGGGGACCCATTGTATACACCATGGGGATCCCCATTGTCCCAAGGGCCCATTGTGACATCCTGAGGACACCCCTTGTCACTGGTGACCCATTGTGACACCATGGGGACCACCCCTTTCTCCCCAGTGCCCATTGTGACATCCTGGGGACCCCTTTGTCCCCAGAGCCCATTGTGACATCCTGGTGAGCCCCCTTTGTCCCCAGGGCCCATTGTGACATCCCAGGACCCCCCTTTGTCACCAGGGCCCATTGTGACGTCCCAGGACCCCTCTTTGTCCCCAGGGCCCATTGTGACATCCCCGGACCCCCCATTGTCCCCAGAGCCCATTGTGACATCCTTGGGACCCCCATTGTCCCCAGGGCCCATTGTGACATTCAGGGGACAGCCTTTTTCCCAAGGGCCCATTGTGACACCATCGGGACCCCCGTTGTCCCCAGGGCCAATTGTGACACCATGGGGACCCTCCTCGTCACTGCGGACCCATTGTGACACCATGGGGACCTGCCCTTGTCCTCAGGGCCCATTGTGACATCCTGGGGACCCTCTTGTCCCCAGGGCCCATAGTTGCACCCTGGGGACCCCCTCTTTATTCCCAGTGCCCATTGTGACATCCCAGGACCCCCCTATGTCCCCAGGGCCCATTGTGACACCATGGGGACACCCCTTTGACTCCAGGGCCCATTGTCACATCCCAGGACCCCCCAATTGTCCCCAGGGCCCATTGTGACATCCTGGGGACCCGCCCTTGTCCGCAGGGCCCATTGTGAAGTCCCAGGACCCCCTTTGTCCCCAGGGCCCATTGTGACACCGTGGGTACCCTGCTTGTCCCCAGGGCTCATTGTGACATTTCTGGACCCCCCACTGTTTCCAGGGCCCATTGTGAACATCCTGGGGACCCCCATTGTCCCCAGGGCCCATTGTGAACATCCTGGGGACCCCCCGTTGTCCCAGGTCCCATTGTGACATCCCAGGACCCCCCTTTGTCCCCAGGGCCCATTTTGGCACCATAGGGACGCCCTTTGTCACTGGGGCCCATTGTGACATCTCAGGGCCCCACTTGTCACTGGGGACCCATTGTGACACCATAGGGACCCCCGTTTGTCCCCAGGGCTCATTGTGACATCCCAGGGCCTCCCATTGTCCCCAGGGCCCATTGTGACATCATGGGGACCGCCTTGTCCCTCTGGCCCGTTGTGGCACCGTGGGGACCTCCTTTGTCCCCAGGGCCCATTGTGACACCATGGGGACCCCTTTTGTCACTGTGGCCCAATGTGACATCCCAGGACCCCACTTTGTACCCAAGGCCTATTGTGACACCGTGGGGACCCCCCTTGTCCCCAGAGCCCATTGTGACATCCTGGGGACCCCCGTTGTCTCCAGGGCCCACCGTGGCACCGTGGGGACCACCCTTGTCACTGGGACCCATTGTAACACTATGGGGACCCCCCCTTGTCCCCAGAGCCCATTGTGACATCCTGGGGACCCCCTTGTTCCCCAGGGCCCACTGTGATGTCCCAGGACCCCCCCTTGTCCCCAGAGCCCATTGTGACGTCCCCGGACCCCCCATTGTCCCCAGACCCACTGTCACATCCTGGGGACCCCCTTTGTCCCCAGGGCCCATTGTGACATTCAGGGGACAGCCTTTGTCCCAAGGGCCCATTGTGACACCGTTGGAATCCCCGTTGTCCCCAGAGCCCATTGTGACATCCTGGGAACCCCCTTTGTGCCCAGGGCCCATTGTGACATTTCAGGACCCCACTTTGTCCCCAGGGCCCATTGTGACATCCTGGAGACGCCCTTTGTCCCCAGAGCCCGTTGTGACATCTAAGGACCCCTCAATTGTGCCCAGGGCTCATTGTGACATCCCAGGACCCCCCATTGTCCCCAGGGCCCATTGTGACGTCCCAGGCCCCCCCTTTGTCCCCAGGGTCCATTGTGAGATCCTGGGGACCCCCTTGTCCCCAGGGCCCATTGTGACATCCTGGGGACCTCGTTTGTCACTAGGGTCCATTGTGGCACCATGGGGATGCCCTTTGTCCCCAGGACCCATTGTGACATCCTGGGCACCCCCTTTGTCCCCAGGGCCTATTGTGACAGGGTGGGGACTCCCTTTGTCCCTAGGGCCCATTGTGACATCCTGGGGACCTCGTTTGTCCCCAGGGTCCATTGTGGCACCATGGGGACCCCCTTTGTCCCCAGGGCCCATTGTGACATCACAGGACCCCCTTTGTCCCCAGGACCCATTGTGACATCCTGGGCACCCCCTTTGTCCCCAGGGCCTATTGTGACAGGGTGGGGACTCCCTTTGTCCCCAGGGCCCATTGTGAAATCCTGGGGACCCCCTTTGTCCCCAGGGCCCATTGTGACATCTCAGGACCCCCCAATTGTTTCCAGGGCTTATTGTGACATCCTGGGGACCCCCCTTTGTCCCCAGGGCCCATTGTGACATTCAGGGGACCCCTCTTTGTCCCCAGGGCCTATTGTGACATCCTGGGGACCCCCCTTTGTCCCCAAGGCCCATTGTGATAGGGTGGGGAACCCCTTTGTCTCCAGGGCCCATTGTGCCATCCTGGGGACCCCACTTTGTTCCCAGGACCCATTGTGATGTCCACAATGGCCCCGTTGTCCCAAGGGGTCATTGTGACATCCTGGGGACCTCCTTTGTCCCCAGGGCCCATTGTGACGTCCCAGGACCCTCCATTTTTCCAAGAGCCCATTGTGACATCCTGGCGACCCCGCTTTTTCCTCAGGGCCCATTGTGGCACCATGGGGAGCCCCTCTGTCTCCAGGGCCCATTGTGACATTTAGGGGACTCCTCTTTTTCCCCAGGGCCCATTGTGACATCCCAGGATCCCCCAATTGTCCCCAGGGCCCATTGTGACATCCTCGGGACCCCCCTTTGTCCCCATGGCCCATTGTGACACCGTGGGTACCCTGCTTGTCCCCAGGGCTCATTGTGACATCCCAGGGGTCCACTTTGTCCCCAGGGCCCATTGTGATATCCCAGGACCCCCCTTTGTCCCCAGGGGCCATTGTGACTTCCTGGGGACCCCCTTTGTCCCCAGGGCCCATTTTGGCACCATAGAGACGCCCTTTGTCACTGGGGCCCATTGTGACATCCCAGGACACCCCTTGTCTCCAGGGCCCATTGTGATATTCAGGGAACTGCTATTTGTCCCCAGGGTCCATTGTGACATCCCAGGACACCCCCTTGTCCCCAGGGCCCTTTGTGACATTCAGGGGACCCCTCTTTGTCCCCAGGGCCCGTTGTTGCATCCTGGGGTCCCCCCTTGTCCCCAGGGCCCATTTTGACATTCAGGAGAGCCCTCTTTGTCCCCAGGGCCTGTTGTGACATCCTGGGGAGCCCCTTTGTCACTGGGGCCCATTGTGACATCCCAGGACCCCCCTTTGTCTGCAGGTCCCATTGTGACATTCAGGGGACCCCACTTTGTCCCCAGGGCCCACTGTGACGTCCTAGGACCTCCCTTTGTCCCCAGGGCCCATTGTGACACCGTGGGGACCCCCTGTTTTCCCCAGGGCCCATTGTGACATCTGGTGGAACCCCTTGTCCCCAGGGCCCATCGTGGAACCGTGGGGACCCTCCTTGTCACTGGGGCCCATTGTGACACCATGGGGACCACCCCTTTCTCCCCAGTGCCCATTGTGACATCCTGGGGACCCCACTTGTCCCCAGAGCCCATTATCACATCCTTGGGACCCCTGTGTCCCCAGGGCCCATTGTGACGTCCCAGGACCCCCCATTGTCCCCAGGGTGCATTGTGACACCGTGGGGACCCCCTCTGTCCCCAGAGCCCATTTTGACATCCTGGGGACCCCCCTTTGTCCCCAGGGCCCATTGTGACATTTCTGGACCCCCCACTGTCTCCAGGGCCCATTGTGAACATCCTGGGGACCCCTCTTTGTCCCCAGGGCCCATTGTGACATCCTGGGCTGCCCCGTATGTCACCAGGGCCCATTTTGACACCGTGGGGACCTCCTGTTGTCCTCAGGGCCCATTGTGACATCCCAGGACCCCTAATTGTCCCCAGGGCCCATTGTTACACCATGGGGAACCCTCTTGTCACTGGGGACGCATTGTGACACAATGGGGACCCCACCTTTGTCTCAAGTGCCCATTGTGACATCCTGGGGACCCCCTTTATCCCCAGGACCCATTGTGACGTCCCAGGACCCCGTTTGTCCCCAGGGCCCATTGTGACATCCCAGGGCCCCAGTTTGTCCCCAGGGCCCATTGTTACAGGGTGGGACCCCCCTTGTCCCCAGGGCCCATTGTGACATCCTGGTGACTCCCTTTGTCCCCAGGGCCCATTGTGGCACCATGGGGACCCTCTTTGTCACTGGGGCCCATTGTGACATCCCAGGACCCCACTTTGTCTTAGAAGGTCACTAATCGGACTACTGGTACATCCTGACTCTGCTTTCTCAATAAACATTGAAGAACACCTGGGGTTTGTTTGCTCTAAGGGAAAACTTCCCTCCCACGGTTCCTGGTTCCCGGTCCTGTTTCCCGGTCCGGTTTGGCTTCGCTATCAGAACAGCTGCTGCCTCCACAGCCGCGCTCAAAGTCCCCGTTGTGACACCGGGATGGCGGGAGAAGGGGGGTGGCGGGGGCGGCAGCGGCGGCGATTGGGGGGGGGCAGTCGGGGCTGGGCGGACAAGCGGCGGCTGCTGCGGCTCCTCAGGCAGTGACAGCAGCAGCGATCGGGGGGATGTGGGGGAGCGGACAAGCGGCGGCTGCTGCGGCTCCTCAGGCAGCGACAGCAGCAGCGATCGGGGGGACGTGGGGGGCGGACAAGCGGCGGCTCCTCCGGCCGTGGCCAGGACGTGGCGTCGCCGGCACCGGGGCCCGAGACCGCGCGCTGTGGGGCTGCGGGGCGGGTGTGGGGCCGGGGGGCTCCGGGGGTCCGAATAGTGACCTTCTAAGACAAAGTGGGGTCCTGGGATGTCACAATGGGCCCCAGTGAGAAAGAGGGTCCCCATGGTGCCACAATGGGCCCTGGGAACAAAGAGGGGTCCCCTGAATGTCACAATGGTCCCTGGGGACAAGGGGGGTCCCACCCTGTAGTAATGGGCCCTGGGGACAAACTGGGGTCCTGGGATGTCACAATGGGCGCTGGGGACAAACGGGGTGCCCAGGATGTCATAATGGGCCCAGGGGACAAAGAGGAGTCCCCAGGATGTCACATTAGGCCCTGGGGGAAAGAGGGGTCCCCAGGATGTCACAATGGCCTCTGGGGACTATGAGGGGTCCTGGGACATCACAATGGGTCCTGGGGATAAAGGAGGTCTCCAGGATGTCACAAGAGACCCTGGGGACAAGGGGGGTCTCCAGGATGTCACAATGGGCACCTGAGACAAAGGGGGGGCCCCCATTGTGTCACAATGCATCCCCAGTGACAAGGGGGTTCCCCATGGTGTTACAATGGGCCTTGGGGACAATTGGGGGTCCTGGGATGTCACTATGGGCCCTGGGGACAAAGGGAGGTTGCCAGGATGTCACAATGGGCCCTGGGGACAATGAGGGGTTCTGGGACGGCACAATGGGCCCTGGGCACAACTGGGGGGTCCTTAGATGGGGGGTCCTTATGTGGGGGGTGATGGTTAAAGTGTAAGTATGGAGAAGCTTGGCAGATTGATTATATTACACTTCCACAAACACGCCAAGGTAAGCGTTATGTACTTACAATGGTGGAAGCAACCACTGGATGGTTGGAAACATCTGCCGTACCTCATGCTACAGCCCGAAATACCATCTTGGGCCTTGAGAAGCAAGTCCTTTGGCGGCACGGTACGCCAGAAAGAATTGAATCAGACTATGGTACTCATTTCAAAACCAGTATTATAGACAATTGGGCCAAAGAACATGGTATTGAGTGGGTGTATCATATTCCATATCATGCACCAGCCTCTGGGAAAATTGAAAGGTGCAATGGTTTGTTAAAAACTACACTAAAGGCACTGGGTGGTGGAACCTTTAAAAACTGGGATTCACATTTAGCAAAAGACACTTGGTTGGTCAACACCAGGGGATCAACCAATCGAGCCGGGCCTGCCCAATCAGAAATTCTATGGACTGTAGAAGGAGATAAAGTCCCTGTAGTACACATGGAAAATATGTTAGGATAGGCAGTCTGGGTTCCTCCTGCATCGGGCACAGGCAAAGCCCATTCGTGGGATTGTTTTTGCCCAGGGACCTGGCAGCACCTGGTGGGTGATGCTTAAGGATGGGGAAGTTCGGTGTGTACCTCAAGGGGATTTGATTTTAGGTGAAAATACTCAATACTGAACTGCATGATGTGAATTGCCGCACTAACAATGTTTAATAAGTGTCTTTCAGATCAAGACAATGGTGATGAAACCAGCGCTGGCTTCTTCGAGTGGCGCCCGACACCTTCTTCGAAGTTGGTGTCCTTAACCCACCAACAGGGGTCATGAGATGCACTTGGACCATTTTCCCTGCCCTGGGAGACTGTGGTGACAAAATGAACTTAATGAACTTTTCAAAGGATGGTCCACTGATTAATTACTCCTGTGTATATATGTACATATGTATATATATATATAAATATATAGTAGTAGTGATTAATTAGATTGTATTGATAGATTGTATTGATAAGGTTTAAGTATTCAGTGAATGTCATATTATAAGGGGTGGAATGTCCTGGTTTTGTTAAAAACAAGTTTCTCTTTTAGTGAATTTGCCTGTCAGCTCAAGCTTCATATTAGCTGCATTTTCCTGGAGAACCCAACACATGTTTTGGTTAAACCCAGCAAGGGAATGCAAACTTATTGATAAGCACGGATGGACATCTCGCAAGAGGGGCAACGAGAAACTGGTGATCGAGAGACTGACCAACGGTGTATAACATTCCATTCACGTGAATACTTCATATAAAAGTGGGAGATCACGAGGATCTCGTCCCTTTGCCCTTTTTCCCTTATGGCTGACATTAGGAGAGGACCTTGCTGGTCGTCCCTGCGAACTGAGGCCAGTGACAGACTGAATCCAGCTCCGGTTGGCTACAGAGCCTAATCCAGGACTTTGGGTGCTGGCTCTGCAGTTGCTGAGACTTACAAGATTGGTTTTGTATATTTTGTATTATTTCCTCTATTCTTATTAGTAGCATTAGTAAAACATCTTTAACTTTTCCAACTCTCTTCTCTCTGTCCTTCTTTCCCTCCCGATCGCCTGTCCTGAGTGGGAAGGGGGGAGAGGGAGGGGAAAAAGGGGGAAGTGGGGGGGAGAGGAGGTTAACAACACATCTGCCAGGGTTTGATTGTCAGCCCGCAATCTTAACCCTCGACAGATAATTGGCGCCCAACGTGGGGCAAGAGAAGGGGGTAAATTTGGAGATTTTTGGCTTTTCTACTGCTCTGACGTACCTTTCAATTTTCTTGGCACGGTGCCAACTCATAGAGTTGTGATACTCGCGTGTGGGTTTGCTTTGGATATTATTTAGTGGTATTAAGGCAAAGTGAATTACATTGATTTAAAGATGTTATGGCAAAAGTTGTATCACAGTATCACAGTACGTTTGGGATTGGAAGGGACCTCAAAAGATCATCCAGTCCAATCCCCCTGCTGGAGCAGGAACGCCTAGGTGAGGTCGCACAGGAATGTGTCCAGGCGGCTTTGAATGTCTCCAGGGAAGGAGACTCCACAACCCCCCTGGGCAGCCTGTTCCAGTGCTCTGTTACCCTCACTGAGAAGAAGTTCTTTCTCAAATTTAAGTGGAACCTCTTGTGTTCCAGCTTGATCCCCTTGCCCCTTGTCCTATCATTGTTTGCCACTGAGAAGAGCCTGACTCCATCCTCGTGGCACTCACCCTTTATATATTTATAAACATTAATAAGGTCACCCCTCAGTCTCCTCTTCTCCAAACTAAAGAGCCCCAGCTCCCTCAGCCTTTCTTCATAAGGGAGATGCTCCACTCCCTTAATCATCTTTGTTGCCCTACGCTGGACCCTCTCCAGCAGTTCCCTGTCTTTCTGGAACTGAGGGGCCCAGAACTGGACACAATATTCCAGATGGGGTCTCACCAGGGCGGAGTAGAGGGGAAGGAGGACCTCTCTCGATCTACTGACCACCCCCCTTGTAATACACCCAAGGATGCCATTGGCCTTCCTGGCCACAAGGGCCCAGTGCTGGCTCACGGTCATCCTGTTGTCCACCAGGACCCCCAGGTCCCTTTCCCCTACACTGCTCTCTAATAGGTCATGCCCCAACCTATACTGGAACTTGGGATTGTTCCTGCACAGATGCAGGACTCTACACTTTCCCTTGTTAAATTCCATCAGGTTATCCCCCGCCCAACTCTCCAGCCTGTCCAGGTCCCGCTGGATGGCGGCACAGCCTTCTGGTGTGTCAGCCACTCCTCCCAGCTTAGTGTCATCAGCAAACTTGCTGATAGTACACTCAATTCCCTCCTCTAAATCGTTAATGGATATATTGAATAACATTGGCCCCAGTACTGACCCCTGAGGCACTCCACTAGATACTGGCCTCCAACTGGACTCCGCACCATTGACCACCACTCTCTGGCTTCTCTCTTTAAGCCAGTTTGCAACCCACCTCACTACTCTATTGTCGAGACCACACCTCCTCAATTTAGCTGTGAGGATGCTGTGAGGGACTGTGTCAAAGGCTTTACTGAAGTCAAGGTAGACCACATCCACCGCTCTGCCATCATCCATCCACCTTGTTACATTCTCATAAAAGGCTATGAGGTTGGTCAAGCATGACTTACCCTTGGTAAAGCCATGCTGACTGCCCCAAATGACCCTCTTATCCCTGATGTGCCTTGAGATGGCACCAAGGATAAGCTGTTCCATTACTTTCCCAGGGACAGAGGTGAGGCTGACCGGTCTATAATTACCCGGGTCCTCCTTCTTGCCCTTTTTAAAGACTGGAGTGACATTTGCTTTCCTCCAATCCTCGGGCACCTCTCCCGTTTCCCAAGACTTGGCAAAAATGATGGATAGCGGTCTAGCAATGACTTCAGCCAGCTCCCTCAGCACCCGCGGATGCATCCCATCTGGACCCATGGATTTATGGATGTCCAGACTACTTAATTGTTCCCTAACCCAGTCCTCATCGACTAAAGCAAACTCCGCCATTAACCTGGCTTCATCTGGAGTCTCAGGGGTACAGGGTTCCCCAGGACAGCCTCCAGCGGAGTAGACAGAGACAAAGGCGGCATTCAGCAATTCTGCCTTCTCTGTGTCTTCTGCCACCAGGGCACCCACCTCATTCATCAGTGGGCCTACATTGCCTCTGGTATTAGTTTTATCTGCTATGTATTTGAAAAAGTTCTTCTTGCTGTCCTTGACCCCTCTCGCCAGCTGTAATTCTAAGGAGGCCTTGGCTATCCTAGCTGCCTTCCTGCATCCTCTATCAGCAGCCTTATATTCCTCCCAAGTGGCCAGTCCCTGCTTCCATGACCTGTAAACTCGCCTCTTCTTCTTGAGCATACCCAACAGATCCCTATTCAACCACGCAGGCCTCCTGGCTCCCTTCCTCGACTTCCTGCGTGTGGGGATGCTCTGATCCTGAGCATGGAAGAAGCAATCTCTGAATGCAATCCAGCTCTCTTGGGCCCCTTTTCCTTCAAGCAGTCTTGCCCATGGGATTTCCCCCAGCAATTGCTTGAAAAGGCCGAAATTAGCCCTGCCAAAGTCCAGGGTTGCAATTCTACTTGCTATTCTGTTCCTGCCACACGAGATGCTGAACTCCACCATCTCGTGGTCACTGCAACCCAGGCAGCCCTCGACCTTTACTGCTTCGACCAGACCCTCTTTGTTAGTGAGGATGAGATCCAGCAGTGCACCTCTCCTGGTGGGCTCCTCCACCATCTGCATGAGGAAGTTATCATCAATGCACTGGAGGAACCTCCTGGACTGTGGCTGGCTGGCTGAATGGTCCTTCCAGCAAACATCAGGGAAGTTAAAATCCCCCACAACAACCAGGGCCTGTGACTGTGAGGCCACTCTCAGCTGCGCATAGAAGGCCTCATCAACTTCCTCAGCCTGATCTGGTGGCCTGTAATAGACACCTACAACAGTATCACCCCTGATAGCCTGTCCCTTGATCCTGACCCATACACTCTCAACTCGTTCCTCATCCGCTCCTGGGCAGAATTTAGGACATTGCAGTTGCTCTCTCACATAGAGAACAACTCCACCACCACACCTGGCTGGCCTGTCTTTCCTGAAAAGGGCGTAGCCATCCATAACCACATTCCAGTCATGTGAACTGTCCCACCACGTTTCTGTAATTGCCACCAGATCATAATCTCCCGACCGAACATAGGATTCTAACTCCTCCTGCTTATTCCCCATGCTGCGCGCATTGGCGTACAGGCATTTCAGGGAGGGAGCAGAGCACACCAATTTCTCCCTAGGGGCACAGGAGGCCACCCGGTCCTCATATGTTTTAGAATGCTGCCCCACTGGGGCAAGCCCAACTACAACCCCATCCCCCTACGAGCCTAGTTTAAAGCTCTCCAAATGAGCCCAGCTAATTCCTGCCCCAGCATCCTTTTGCCTCTGCGAGATAAGCCTTTCCCGCGTAACACTGTCCGGACTGGAGTCTTATAAAACCACCCACCTGATGACGTCATTTCAAGAGCAACAGCAGCAATTTGCAGAATTCAGCTTCTTTGGAGAACTGAGAAATTGCTGAGCTGACACCAAGTCCTGCTGTGTCCCTGTCACCCGCAGAGTGCCCGCATCCTCACCACGGTAGCGGGCATTGTGACAAAGGTTCTATGTCAGCTGGGTGTGGCAGCCGAGCGCCCCCTAGGGGAGGGGGAGCCTGTCAGCCCCGGGCCTGTCACTGCCTGCTGTCTCCCCCCTCAGCAGCGAGGCCTCTGAAAAGTTTCGAAAACATCCCCAGACTTGGGTCCAGCGTGGCCAAATGTCTCCAAGAGACAAGTCGGAAAGAAGGATATGGAACAAAGAGAGAAAGCGAAGGGAGCAAGCCAAAGGGAGGGAAGAGGAAAATCTAGTGCCGGGCTGCAGCACTGAAATGGAGGAATGGAAAGACAAGAGCCAGGAAGCAGGAGAGTTTGAGAAAAGGAGAGAGGAAAGAAGAGACATGCAGCCAGACGAGGGCTTAGTGAGAGAGGCTGGGACAGAGAACAGGATGAGAAGGAAATAAGGCAAGGCAAGGCTGGGCCAAAGGACGTTTCCTTGCTTTATATTTACTACCACATTCATCTGGAGACGAGGAGGAAAGCCATCAGACCTGATGGATTAGGCCCAATCAAAAACCCCGGCTACTTGAGACACTTAGACTAAGCCTAAAATGCAAAGATCTCTCCATAAGGATGGTTTTTATACTCTACTTCCACAATCTGCTGGCAGTACAAAAGAATAAGCGGCAGATCTACTTAGGCTGAGTCACGGTGCTTTGCTCCTAAGACCATGCATACCATGGGAATATTTCAGCATTTCTGCTCTGGTTTTCAGTGTATTACACCAAAACTCCCACCTGATGAAGTCATTTCAAGAGCAACAGCAGCGATTTGCAGAATTCAGCTTCTTTGGGGAACTCAGAAATTGCTGAGCTGACACCAAGTCCTGCTGTGTCCCTGTCACCCGCAGAGAGCCCGCATCCTCACCACGGTAGCAGGCATTGTGACAAAGGTTCTATGTCAGCTGGGTGTGCAGCCGAGCGCCCCCTAGGGGAGGGGGAGCCTGTCAGCCCCAGGCCTGTCACTGCCTGCTGTCCCCCCTGTCAGCAGCGAGGCCTCTGAAAAGTTTCCAAAACATCCCCAGACTTGGGTCCAGCGTGGCCAAAAGTCTCCAAGAGACAAGTCGGAAAGAAGGATATGGAACAAAGGGAGAAAGCGAAGGGAGCAAGCCAAAGGGAGGGAAGAGGAAAATCTAGTGCCAGGCTGCAGCACTGAAATGGAGGAATGGAAAGACAAGAGCCAGGAAGCAGGAGAGTTTGAGAAAAGGAGAGAGGAAAGAAGAGACATGCAGCCAGACGAGGGCTTAGTGAGAGAGGCTGGCACAGAGAACAGGATGAGAAGGAAATAAGGCAAGGCAAGGCTGGGCCAAAGGACGTTTCCTTGCTTTATATTTTCTACCACATTCATCTGGAGACGAGGAGGAAAGCCATCAGACCTGATGGATTAGGCCCAAGCAAAAACCCCGGCTACTTGAGACACTTAGACTAAGCCTAAAATGCAAAGATCTCTCCATAAGGATGGTTTTTATACTCTACTTCCACAATCTGCTGGCAGTACAAAAGAATAAGCGGCAGATCTACTTAGGCTGAGTCACGGTGCTTTGCTCCTAAGACCATGCATATCATGGGAATATTTCAGCATTTCTGCTCTGGTTTTCAGTGTATTACACCAAAACTCCCACCTGATGACATCATTTGAAGAGCAACAGCAGCGATTTGCAGAATTCAGCTTCTTTGGGGAACTGAGAAATTGCTGAGCTGACACCAAGTCCTGCTGTGTCCCTGTCACCCGCAGAGTGCCCGCATCCTCACCACGGTAGCGGCCATTGTGACAAAGGTTCTATGTCAGCTGGGTGTGGCAGCCGAGTGCGCCCTAGGGGAGGGGGAGCCTGTCAGCCCCGGGCCTGTCACTGCCTGCTCTCCCCCCTGGCAACAGCGAGGCCTCTGAAAAGTTTCCAAAACATCCCCAGACTTGGGTCCAGCGTGGCCAAAAGTCTCCAAGAGACAAGTCGGAAAGAAGGATATGGAACAAAGGGAGAAAGCGAAGGGAGCAAGCCAAAGGGAGGGAAGAGGAAAATCTAGTGCCGGGCTGCAGGACTGAAATGGAGGAATGGAAAGACAAGAGCCAGGAAGCAGGAGAGTTTGAGAAAAGGAGAGAGGAAAGAAGAGACATGCAGCCAGACGAGGGGTTAGTGAGAGAGGGTGGCACAGAGAACAGGATTAGAAGGAAATAAGGCAAGGCAAAATATGCCAAAGGACGTTTCCTTGCTTTATATTTTCTACCACATACATCTGGAGACGAGGAGGAAAGCCATCAGATCTGATGGATTAGGCCCAATCAAAAACCCCGGCTACTTGAGACACTTAGACTAAGCCTAAAATGCAAAGATCTCTCCATAAGGATGGTTTTTATACTCTACTTCCACAATCTGCTGGCAGTACAAAAGAATAAGCGGCAGATCTACTTAGGCTGAGTCACGGTGCTTTGCTCCTAAGACCATGCTGTCCTGGTTTTGTTAAAAAACAAGTTTCTCTTTTAGCGAATTTTTGCCTGTCAGCTAAAGCCTTCATATTAGCTGCATTTTCCTGGAGAACCCGACACATGTTTTGGTTAAACCTAGCAATGGAATGCAAACTTATTGATAAGCACGGATGAACATCTCGCGAGAGGGGCAACGAGAAACTGATGTCCGAGAGACTGACCAACGGTGTATAACGTTCCATTCACGTGAATACTTCATATAAAAGTGGGAGATCACGAGGATCTCATCCCTTTGCCTTTTCCCTTTTTCCTCATGGCTGACATTAGGAGAGGACCTTGCTGGTCGTCTCTGCGAACTGAGGCCTAGTGAGAGGCTGAATCCAGCTCCGGTTGGCTACAGAGTCTAATCCAGGACTTTGGGTGCTGGCTCTGCAGTTGCTGAGACTTACAAGATTGGTTTTGTATATTTTGTATTATTTTCTCTATTCTTATTAGTAGCATTAGTAAAACATCTTTAACTTTTCCAACTCTCTTCTCTCTGTCCTTCTTTCCCTCCCGATCGCCTGTCCTGAGTGGGAAGGGGGGAGAGGGAGGGGCAAAAGGGGGAAGTGGAGGGGAGAGGAGGTTAACAATACATCTGCCAGGGTTTGATTGTCACCCCGCAATCCTAACCCTCGACAGATAATTGGCGCCCAACGTGGGGCCAGAGAAAGGGGTAAATTTGGAGATTTTTGGCTTTTCTACTGCTCTGACGTACCTTTCAATTTTCTTGGCACGGTGCCAGCTCATAGAGTTGTGATACTCGCGCGTCTGTTTGCTTCGGATATTATTTAGTGGTATTAAGGCAAAGTGAATTACATTGATTTAAAGATGTTATGGCAAAAGTTGTATCAGTTATTTTCTACATTGTGCTCGCTGATCCCATATCTGTGTTGGTGTTTCTTTCTGAATCGAAGTATTCACTATATAACAACAAGAAACTGGACAGCGGTCATGATGATTCTGTGTGGTATGGCACTGGTTTATTTCATTATACTGCAGCCGCTAATGAATTTCTACTCACTTCTGCTTTACCTTGAAAAACCTCCAGGAGAGATTAAAGAGCAGAATGGCTCTATATTTGCTAATTGGTCAAGCAAATCTTTAGAAAGGCTGACTAACAATACTTTTGTGATTTCGCTGGGACAGTTTGCAAATGTTTTAGAGAACTTTGAATACCCTTGGAGCTTTGATAGAACTGTGATGGTGTTATCTGGTTTGCTGAATGTGTGTCAGTTTGTGTTACTGTTAAGAGAAATGAGGTTCAATAGGAGGTTTGCGTCTCTTCTTAGTCCTGAGATTTGCAGTGCGCCTTCGGAAGCTTTAGCAAAAAGCACTCCGAGCCGCTCGAGAAAAGGCAAAACAGCCAAAGCTGCTGCTGCAGCCACGGCCCCCCCAACCGCGGCTTCACAGGCTGAAGCTACAGCTCCTCCGCAGAGCTCCTCTGCCAAGGTCGCTGCAGATAACGTTACTTCTCCAGCCTCAAAGGCTAACAAGGCAGCCCCCCCTTCTTCACACACTGGGCACTGTTGCTGCTGTAACCACAGCAATCACTGTGACAGTCATTCAGACTCTGAAAATGAATCAAATGATGGTGAACCCATATCAGCATCAGTTGCTGGTTGTAAGAAAGTCACTAGAAAGACTACCCGTGCAGCAGGTGATGGCACAGGGCCAACATCAACCCAAGAGGCATCATCATCAGGACAGGGTGGAGATGAAGTGACCACCACTCGGTCCTTTTCTCCAGGTGAGCTGAGAGATCTGCGAAAAGACTTTAGTCGTCGTGAAGGCGAGAATATTTTAACCTGGCTGCTGCGATGCTGGGACAATGGGGCAGAAACAATTGAATTGGAAGGTGGTGAAGCCAGGCAGCTGGGATCTCTGTCAAAAGATTCCACCATTGATAGGGCAATTTCAAGAGAGTCTAATGCCACTACTCTCTGGACCCGACTCCTGGCAGCTATGAAAGTCAGATTTCCCTACAAGGAAGACTGTATATCCACGTTAGGGAAATGGAATACTATGGAGAGAGGTATCCAGTTCCTGAGAGAATTAGCGGTGCGAGAGATCATCTATCTAGGACCTAACAGCCAAGAGGGGACAGACCCAGATAGAATCAATTGTACAAAATCTATGTGGCGCAGATTTGTACAAAGTGCACCACCTGCATATGCTAAGTCATTGGCAGGAATGGTCTGGTCGGCTAGAGGTATACAAGAAATTAATGAAGTGATTGAGCAGCTCCGGTACTTTGAGGACAGCCTTGCTGGTTCTCTACGGGCTTGTGTCTCCGCTGTGGAGAAACTGTGTGAAAAATCTGATGACCGGTTTGAAAAGCTGTTGCAAGAAATCAAAGAGCTCAGAGAAGACTCGTACCGTTCACGACCTGCACAAACCTATGTTTCAGCTGTTAGGAGAAGGCGTTTCCAATCTCGAGAGAGAAGGCAGAGACAGCCCACAAAAAGAGGTTCACTGTGGTTCTTCCTACATGAGCAGGGAGAAAACATGAATAAGTGGCATGGAAGGCCTACCTCAGAACTTCAGGAACGAGTACGTGAGATAAAAGGAAAAACTCCTAGGAAGGTGGCTGCTCCAGTTTACAAAAGGAGCAGAAGAGATTCTGATGCTCTTGAAGGAACCTCTAATTCACACCCAGAGACTGTGCAAAACAGGAATTAGAGGTGCCCTGCCTCCAACCAGGTGGAGGAAAGGGATAACAGAGTTTATTGGACTGTACAAATACTATGGCCTGGTACAACACAACCCCAGGAGTACAAAGCTTTAGTGGACACTGGTGCTCAGTGCACAATAATTCCTTCTAACTATAAAGGAATGCAATCCATCAATATTGTTGGAGTGACTGGGGGATCCCAGGAGCTGACTGTTGTAGAGGCTGAAATGAGCCTAACTGGAAAAAACTGGCAAAAGCATCCCATTGTGACTGGTCCAGATGCTCCGTGCATCCTTGGTATAGACTACCTCAGGAGAGGGTATTTTAAGGACCCAAAAGGGTATAGGTGGGCATTTGGTATAGCAGCTGTGGACACTGAGAAAATTGAACAGCTGTCTGATTTGCCTGGTCTTTCAGATGACCCTTCTGTTGTAGGACTGCTGAGGGTTGACGATCAGCAGGTGCCAGTTGCTACCACGACGGTGCATCGCTGGCAATATCGCACCAATCGAGACTCTTGGATTCCTATCCAGAAGCTGATCCGTCAATTGGAAAGCCAGGGTGTGATCAGTAAGACTCGCTCACCTTTTAACAGCCCAATCTGGCCAGTGCGTAAGTCTAGTGACGAGTGGAGACTAACTGTAGACTATCGTGGCCTGAATGAAGTTACACCACCACTGAGTGCTGCTGTGCCTGACATGCTAGAACTGCAATTTGAACTGGAGTCAAAGGCAGCCAAGTGGTATGCTACAATTGACATTGCTAATGCATTTTTCTCTATTCCTGTAGCAGCAGAGTGCAGGCCGCAGTTTGCTTTCACCTGGAGGGGCATCCAGTATACATGGAATCGCTTGCCCCAGGGGTGGAAACACAGTCCTACCATCTGCCATGGACTGATCCAGACCACGCTGGAGCAAGGTGAAGCTCCAGAACACTTGCAATATATTGATGACATCATCGTATGGGGCGACACAGCAAAAGAAGTCTTCGAGAAAGGTGAGAGAATAATTCATATTCTTTTGGATGCTGGTTTTGCCATAAAACGAAGCAAGGTCAAGGGACCCGCACGAGAGATCCAGTTTTTAGGAATAAAATGGCAAGATGGCCGTCGTCAGATCCCAATGGATGTGATCAACAAAATTGCAGCAATGTCTCCACCTACTAATAAAAAGGAGACACAGACTTTCTTGGGCGTTGTAGGTTTTTGGAGAATGCATATTCCTGACTACAGCCACATTGTGAGCCCTCTCTATCGAGTGACTCGTAAAAAGAACCAATTTGAGTGGGGCCCTGAACAACGACAAGCCTTTGAACAAATTAAGCGTGAGATAACTCATGCAGTGGCCCTTGGACCAGTCCGAACTGGACTAGATGTTAAAAATGTGCTCTACACCGCAGCCGGAGATAATGGACTTACCTGGAGCCTCTGGCAGAAAGCATCAGGAGAAACCCGAGGTCGACCCTTAGGTTTTTGGAGTCGAGGATACAAAGGATCTGAGGCCAACTATACTCCAACTGAAAAGGAGATACTAGCAGCATATGAAGGAGTTCGAGCTGCTTCAGAAGTGATCGGCACTGAAGCACAGGTCCTCCTGGCACCTCGACTGCCGGTGCTGAGCTGGATGTTCAAAGGCACGGTTCCCTCTCCACATCATGCAACCGAAGTTACATGGAGTAAATGGATTGCACTGATCACGCAACGAGCTCGAATTGGAAGTCCCAGCCGTCCAGGGATATTAGAAGTTATTACAGACTGGCCAGAAAGCAAAGACTTTGGGATGTCTCCAGATGAGGAGGAAGTAAAACGTGCCGAAGAAGCACCACCATATAATACGCTTTCAGAGACTGATAAGCAGTATGCACTGTTCACAGATGGATCCTGTCGTCTTGTAGGAAAACATCGAAGGTGGAAAGCTGCTGTGTGGAGTCCCACACGACAAGTTACAGAAGCCACTGAAGGACAAGGTGAATCCAGTCAGTTTGCAGAAGTGAAAGCCATCCAGCTGGCTTTGGACATTGCTGAACGAGAGAAGTGGCCAATACTTTATCTCTATACTGACTCATGGATGGTAGCAAATGCCTTGTGGGGGTGGCTACAGCAATGGAAGAAAAGCAACTGGCAGCGCAGAGGTAAACCCATTTGGGCTGCCACACTGTGGCAAGACATTGCTGCTCGGCTAGAGAGGCTGCCTGTGAAAGTTCGTCATGTAGATGCTCATGTGCCTAAAAGTCGAGCCACCAAGGAACATCTAAACAACCAACAAGCGGATCAAGCTGCTAAGATTAAAGTAGCTGAGGTGGACTTGGACTGGCAACATAAAGGTGAACTTTTCCTAGCTCGGTGGGCCCATGATGCTTCAGGGCATCAAGGTAGAGATGCAACATACAAATGGGCTCGTGATCGAGGGGTGGATTTAACTATGGACACTATTTCACAGGTTATTCATGAATGTGAAACTTGCGCCGAAATCAAACAAGCAAAACGGTTAAAACCTGTATGGTATGGGGGGCGATGGTTAAAGTATAAGTATGGAGAAGCTTGGCAGATTGATTATATTACACTTCCACAAACACGTCAAGGTAAGCGTTATGTACTTACAATGGTGGAAGCAACCACTGGATGGTTGGAAACATATGCCGTACCTCATGCTACAGCCCGAAATACTATCTTGGGCCTTGAGAAGCAAGTCCTTTGGCGGCACGGTACGCCAGAAAGAATTGAATCAGACAATGGTACTCATTTCAAAAACAGTATTATAGACAATTGGGCCAAAGAACATGGTATTGAGTGGGTATATCATATTCCGTATCATGCACCAGCCTCTGGGAAAATTGAAAGGTACAATGGTTTGTTAAAAACTACACTAAAGGCACTTGGTGGTGGAACCTTTAAAAACTGGGATTCACATTTAGCAAAAGCTACTTGGTTGGTCAACACTAGGGGATCAACCAATCGAGCCGGGCCTGCCCAATCAGAAATTCTACAGACTGTAGAAGGAGATAAAGTCCCTGTAGTACACACGAAAAATATCTTAGGAAAGGCAGTCTGGGTTACTCCTGCCTCAGGCAAAGGCAAGCCCATTCGTGGGATTGTTTTTGCCCAGGGACCTGGCAGCACCTGGTGGGTGATGCTTAAGGATGGAGAAGTTCGGTGTGTACCTCAAGTGGATTTGATTTTAGGTGAAAATACGCAATGCTGAACTGTATGATGTGAATTGCCGTACTAACAATGTTTAATAAGTGTCTTTCAGATCAAGACAATGGTGATGAAACCACAGCTAGCTTCTTCGAGTGGCGCCCGACACCTTCTTCGAAGTTGGTGTCCTTAACCCACAAACAGTGGTCATGAGATGCACTTGGACCATTTTTCTTGCCCTGGGAGACTGTTGTGACAAAATGAACTTAATGAACTTTTCAAAGGATGGTCCACTGATTAATTACTCCTGTGTATATATGTACATATGTATATATATATATATAGTAGTAGTGATTAATTAGATTGTATTGATAGATTGTATTGATAAGGTTTAAGTATTCAGTGAATGTCATATTATAAGGGGTGGAATGTCCTGGTTTTGTTAAAAAACAAGTTTCTCTTTTAGCGAATTTTTGCCTGTCAGCTAAAGCCTTCATATTAGCTGCATTTTCCTGGAGAACCCGACACATGTTTTGGTTAAACCTAGCAATGGAATGCAAACTTATTGATAAGCACGGATGAACATCTCGCGAGAGGGGCAACGAGAAACTGATGTCCGAGAGACTGACCAACGGTGTATAACATTCCATTCACGTGAATACTTCATATAAAAGTGGGAGATCACGAGGATCTCATCCCTTTGCCTTTTCCCTTTTTCCTCATGGCTGACATTAGGAGAGGACCTTGCTGGTCGTCCCTGCGAACTGAGGCCTAGTGAGAGGCTGAATCCAGCTCCGGTTGGCTACAGAGTCTAATCCAGGACTTTGGGTGCTGGCTCTGCAGTTGCTGAGACTTACAAGATTGGTTTTGTATATTTTGTATTATTTTCTCTATTCTTATTAGTAGCATTAGTAAAACATCTTTAACTTTTCCAACTCTCTTCTCTCTGTCCTTCTTTCCCTCCCGATCGCCTGTCCTGAGTGGGAAGGGGGGAGAGGGAGGGGCAAAAGGGGGAAGTGGAGGGGAGAGGAGGTTAACAATACATCTGCCAGGGTTTGATTGTCACCCCGCAATCCTAACCCTCGACACATGCATACCATGGGAATATTTCAGCATTTCTGCTCTGGTTTTCAGTGTATTACACCAAAACATCCACCTGATGACGTCATTTCAAGAGCAACAGCAGCAATTTGCAGAATTCAGCTTCTTTGGGGAACTGAGAAATTGCTGAGCTGACACCAAGTCCTGCTGTGTCCCTGTCACCCGCAGAGAGCCCGCATCCTCACCACGGTAGCAGGCATTGTGACAAAGGTTCTATGTCAGCTGGGTGTGCAGCCGAGCGCCCCCTAGGGGAGGGGGAGCCTGTCAGCCCCAGGCCTGTCACTGCCTGCTGTCCCCCCTGTCAGCAGCGAGGCCTCTGAAAAGTTTCCAAAACATCCCCAGACTTGGGTCCAGCGTGGCCAAAAGTCTCCAAGAGACAAGTCGGAAAGAAGGATATGGAACAAAGGGAGAAATCGAAGGGAGCAAGTCAAAGGGAGGGAAGAGGAAAATCTAGTGCCAGGCTGCAGGACTGAAATTGAGGAATGGAAAGACAAAAGCCAGGAAGCAGGAGAGTTTGAGAAAAGGAGAGAGGAAGGAAGAGACATGCAGCCAGACGAGGGGTTAGTGAGAGAGGCTGGGACAGAGAACAGGATGAGAAGGAAATAAGGCAAGGCAAGGCTACGCCAAAGGACGTTTCCTTGCTTTATATTTTCTACCACATTCATCTGGAGACGAGGAGGAAAGCCATCAGATCTGATGGATTAGGCCCAATCAAAAACCCCGGCTACTTGAGACACTTAGACTAAGCCTAAAATGCAAAGATCTCTCCATAAGGATGGTTTTTATACTCTACTTCCACAATCTGCTGGCAGTACAAAAGAATAAGCGGCAGATGTACTTAGGCTGAGTCACGGTGCTTTGCTCCTAAGACCATGCATACCATGGGAATATTTCAGCATTTCTGCTCTGGTTTTCAGTGTATTACACCAAAACACCCACCTGATGACGTCATTTCAAGAGCAACAGCAGCAATTTGCAGAATTCAGCTTCTTTGGGGAACTCAGAAATTGCTGAGCTGACACCAAGTCCTGCTGTGTCCCTGTCACCCGCAGAGTGCCCGCATCCTCACCACGGTAGCGGGCATTGTGACAAAGGTTCTATGTCAGCTGTTGCTCTTGCATCCGTCAAGAGAGCTACAACGAAGCATGCCGAACGGAGAAAATAGCAGCAGCTCATCTGTTCACACCTTGTTTCTGCCGTGTGCTCGAACGCCAAGACGTTATTGCTGCTGTGAGATGAAAGACGTCCTTCTGAAGATGTGGTTGCTCACACCGGTCCACTTGTTAGTGTATCCATTCAGTGCTGGGCTGCGGGGCATTCAGAAGTGGCTCTGTGGAGACGTCTGCATAGAGGCAGCTGTCAGAACACGCACACTCGATTGTTCACCAAAACATATGCAGACGCGTCCTTAGTCTGTAGATTTCGATGCACAGAGTTCCCTGTGTTCGCAAGAGACAAGGGAATCGAATCTGTACGCACAGAAGCAATACCGGACCGTTTCCCTCGGAGTGAACACGAAAGAGCTGTCTATACACTCGCAGACACGGGAACGTGCCTCAATGCGGTCACAGAGGCAGCAGCTTTTGCACAGATGCTCTGGTGATTCTGGCACTTTCCAGGCACACTCCTGAAAGCCGCACACACTGCTGTTCACTCGCTAAACGACCTCTTCGGAAACACGTCTCCGGTCCATGTACCGCTCAGATTTCTTCTCGTGTAACTGTGAACTGTGTCAGCGCGGGGATTCCGTCTCTGTTGAGCAGATGTCAATCCTGCCTCGCTTTTGCTTTGTTGCCTCTACCAAGATGATTTCCCATTTCTCTCTTCACTGGAGCAGGCAGACACAGCCAACGCACAGTAAGTGTCAAGAGACACACTCCGTCCGCTGAGCTCAATGCTTGTGCAGATGCACGTGTGCGACAAAGTCAACACACGTGCTTGTGGAGAGAAAGAAAGGGACTCACAGGCGTGTGGAGTGACGGATAGAAAGAGCGGGCGCTAAGGAACACAGAGTTTCAGGCAGACTGTCTCCACACAAACAGGCACCTGTCTGCAGGTATCCTAGATCTTGATTCTTGAACTTGAGGAAACATGCGTCTGAGCAAAACTCACAAACGCTTCCAGGAAAGACACAGGCTCTCCCACAAGCACACAAGTGTTTGCCCTCAGCTATAGATCAGGGACAAGCTTGTGAAGAGATGCCCTGCTATTCTTTCGCCTTATGGCATCATGTGTTTCGTTTCTCTTGGACATCGATTGCTAAGCGTCTTTCCTCGGGCGACTGTGAAGCATTTGCCACCGGAGGAGAAGTAGCACGGAGCAGCATTCAGTACTGCCTACGAGCGTCTTTGCTCCTCTACTAGC
This sequence comes from Patagioenas fasciata, assembly GCF_037038585.1. Lineage (NCBI taxonomy): Eukaryota > Metazoa > Chordata > Aves > Columbiformes > Columbidae > Patagioenas > Patagioenas fasciata. The sequence goes on from NC_092526.1 coordinate 44,819,965, forward strand.
GGAGCTCCAAGAACAGGCACATATCTATCTTCAGGTACCTTCCAAATGTGGATTCCCCTGCAGCCCCGTAGGTGGGCGTGCAGTACGCCAACCATCAACGGACGTGTTTCCCCCCAAGCCTGTCAGGACGTTTCTCGTCTGTCTTTCCATCAAGAGATGGGAGTGGGCGCGCTCGCGGATGTGTGCGTGTGTGTGGCCACGCGTTTGCTTAGGCATCAGTGTGGGAAAAGGTAGGTGCTTTTCTCTAGCTGCGTGTGCGTGCACGTGGTGCTGGGTGCACATCCCTGGGTGCTCGTGGAAAGGTTTCTACATGGTTTTCGCTGAGGAATCGTGTGTGTGCACATGGACAAACAGAAGGCACAGCAACCAGGTTCCAGCGCCGAAGAAGGCTAAAGGCAAGGTTTCCGGCGCTATCTCCTTCTCTCCCCAGACCTAGTCGCGCAAAGCAAGCCACTAAGCTGGTGACCGGCAAGAGAGCTACAACGAAGCATGCCGAACGGAGAATATAGCAGCAGCTCATCTGTTCACACCTTGTTTCTGCCATGTGCTTGAACGCCAATACGTTATTGCTGCTGTGAGATGAAAAACATCCTTCTGAAGATGTGGTTGCTCACACCGGTCCACTTGTTAGTGTATCCATTCAGTGCTGGGCTGCGGGGCATTCAGAAGTGGCTCTGTGGAGACGTCTGCATAGAGGCAGCTGTCAGAACACGCACACTCGATTGTTCACCAAAACATATGCAGACACGTCCTTAGTCTGTAGATTTCGATGCACAGAGTTCCCTGTGTTCGCAAGAGACAAGGGAATCGAATCTGTACGCACAGAAGCAATACCGGACCGTTTCCCTCGGAGTGAACACGAAAGAGCCGTCTATACACTCGCAGACACGGGAACGTGCCTCAATGCAGTCACAGAGGCAGCAGCTTTTGAACAGAGGCTCTGGTGATTCTGGCACACTCCTGAAAGTCGCACACACTGCTGTTCACTCACTAAACGACCTCTTCGGAAACACGTCTCCGGTCCATGTACCGCTCAGATTTCTTCTTGTGTAACTGTGAACTGTGTCAGCGCGGGGATTCCGTCTCTGTTGAGTAGATGTCAATCCTGCCTCGCTTTTGCTTTGTTGCCTCTACCAAGATGATTTCCTGTTTCTCTCTTCACTGGAGCAGGCAGACACAGCTAACGCACAGCAAGTGTCGAGAGACACACTCCGTCCGCTGAGCTCAACGCTTGTGCAGATGCACATGTGCGACGAAGTCAACACACGTGCTTGTGGAGAGAAAGAAAGGGACTCACAGGCGTGTGGAGCGACGGATAGAAAGAGTGGGCGCTAAGGAACACAGAGTTTCAGGCAGACTGTCTCCACACAAACAGGCACGTGTCTGCAGGTATCCTAGATCTTGATTCTTGAACTTGAGGAAACATGCGTCTGAGCAAAACTCCCAAACGCTTCCAGGAAAGACACAGGCTCTCCCACAAGCATACAAGTGTTTGCCCTCAGCTATAGATCAGGGACAAGCTTGTGAAGAGATGCCCTGCTATTCTTTCGCCTTATGGCATCATGTGTTTCGTTTCTCTTGGACATCGATTGCTAAGCGTCTTTCCTCGGGCGACTGTGAAGCATTTGCCACCGGAGGAGAAGTAGCACGGAGCAGCATTCAGTACTGTCTACGTCACGGCCCCTTATAAGACTGCGGCACTGGCGCGCACACACACACAGGAGACGGCAGCACTGGCGCACACACACACACACAGGAGACGGCAGCACTACTTAAAAACTTCAAGACGCTGGGAAGAAGTGCCAGTCCCTTAGACTGGAGGGGTACAGAGCACAGCTGCCGATGCAGCCCAGAACTACACCATAAAACACAACTGCGCAGAAACATCCAAAATGCAAAAACCATCCACGCTTTCAGCTGCTGATAAAAGAAAACCAGGACCCGATTGGCGCTACGCCAACTGGCACCGGCGTTCCGGATCCCGGGATGGCGCCCGGGATGCCTGTCGGGTCCCTCAAGCGCGACGAGACCCCGGGACCGTCTGACAGGCACAATGCAAGCCTCCCGACCTGCAATACAACACTGACACTAGGCTGGAGCTGCCCTGCCCGGGACACGCTGGCATCGCACTGTGAAGTTCCCTGGACCCTTCGCCTGCCCAAAAGGGACTGTCCCTGGATCACCCTTGCCCCAAAGAGAACTTTACCCCCCTCCCTGCAGTTCCCAACCCCTTCCCAGCCCCCAAGCCTCCACTTCTCTTTCAGAGGGCCAAGAGACTGAATCCATCTTCAACAAAGGAAAACACCACATGTGCTGATAGAGATCGTCCTGCATCACCAAGTTCCTCCTTGTCCTGGTTTTGTTAAAAAACAAGTTTCTCTTTTAGTGATTTTTTGCCTGTCAGCTAAAGCCTTCATATTAGCTGCATTTTCCTGGAGAACCCAACACATGTTTTGGTTAAACCTAGCAATGGAATGCAAACTTACTGATAAGCACGGACGGACATCTCGCGAGAGGGGCAACGAGAAACTGATGACTGAGAGACTGACCAACCGTGTATAACATGCCATTCACGTGAATACTTCATATAAAAGTGGGAGATCACGAGGATCTCGGCCCCTTTTTTCCCTTTTTCCTCATGGCTGCCATTAGGAGAGGACCTTGCTGGTCGTCCCTGCGAACTGAGGCCTAGTGAGAGACTGAATCCAGCTCCGGTTGGCTACAGAGTCTAATCCAGGACTTTGGGTGCTGGCTCTGCAGTTGCTGAGACTTACAAGATTGGTTTTGTATATTTTGTATTATTTTCTCTATTCTTATTAGTAGCATTAGTAAAACATCTTTAACTTTTCCAATTCTCTTCTCTCTGTCCTTCTTTCCCTCCCGATCGCCTGTCCTGAGTGGGAAGGGGGGAGAGGGAGGGGCAAAAGGGGGAAGTGGGGGGGAGAGGAGGTTAACAATACATCTGCCAGGGTTTGATTGTCACCCCGCAATATTAACCCTTGACAGATAATTGGCACCCAACGTGGGGCAAGAGAAAGGGGTAAATTTGGAGATTTTTGGCTTTTCTACTGTTCTGATGTACCTTTCAATTTCCTTGGCACGGTGCCAACTCAGAGTTGTGATACTCGCGCGTGGGTTTGCTTTGGATATTATTTAGTGGTATTAAGGCAAAGTGAATTACATCGATTTAAAGATGTTATGGCAAAAGTTGTATCAGTTACTTTCTACATTGTGCTCGCTGATCCCATATCTGTGTTGGTGTTTCTTTCTGAATCGAAGTATTCATTATATAACAACAAGAAACTGGACAGCGGTCATGATGATACTGTGTGGTATGGCACTGGTTTATTTCACTATACTGCAGCCGCTAATGAATTTCTACTCGCTTCTGCTTTACCTTGAAAAACCTCCAGGAGAGATTAAAGAGCAGAATGGCTCTATATTTGCTAATTGGTCAAGCGAATCTTTAGAAAGGCTGACTAACAATACTTTTGTGTTTTCGCTAGGACAGTTTGCAAATGTTTTAGAGAACTTTGAATATCCTTGGAGCTTTGTAGAACTGTGATGGTGTTATCTGGTTTGCTGAATTTGTGTCAGTTTGTGTTACTGTTAAGAGAAATGAGGTTCAATAGGAGGTTTGCGTCTCTTTTTAGTCCTGAGATTTGCAGTGCGTCTTCGGAAGCTTTAGCAAAAAGCACTCCTAGCCGCTCGAGAAAAGGCAAAACAGCCAAAGCTGCTGCTGCAGCCACTGCCCCCCAACCGCGGCTTCAGAGGCTGAAGCTACAGCTCCTCCGCAGAGCTCCTCTGCCAAGGTCGCTGCAGATAACGTTACCTCTCCAGCCTCAAAGGCTAACAAGGCAGCCCCCCCGCCTTCACACACTAGGCACTGTGCTGCTGTAACCACAGAAATCACTGTGACAGTCATTCAGACTCTGAAAATGAATCAAATGATGGTGAACCCATATCAGCATCAGTTGCTGGTTGTAAGAAAGTCACTAGAAAGACTACCTGTGCAGCAGGTGATGGCACAGGGCCAACATCAACCCAAGAGGCATCATCATCAGGACAGGGTGGAGATGAAGTGACCACCACTCGGTCCTTTTCTCCAGGTGAGCTGAGAGATCTGCGAAAAGACTTCAGTCGTCGTGAAGGCGAGAATATTTTAACCTGGCTGCTGCGATGCTGGGACAATGGGGCAGAAACAATTGAATTGGAAGGTGGTGAAGCCAGGCAACTGGGATCTCTGTCAAAAGATTCCACCATTGATAGGGCAATTTCAAGAGAGTCTAATGCCTCTACTCTCTGGACCCGACTCCTGGCAGCTATGAAAGTCAGATTTCCCTACAAGGAAGATTGTATATCCAAGTTAGGGAAATGGAATACTATGGAGAGAGGTATCCAATTCCTGAGAGAATTAGCTGTGCGAGAGATCATCTATCTAGGACCAAACAGCCAAGAGGGGACAGACCCAGATAGAATCAATTGTACAAAATCTATGTGGTGCAGATTTGTACAAAGTGCACCACCTGCATATGCTAAGTCATTGGCAGGAATGGTCTGGTCGGCTAGAGGTATACAAGAAATTAATGAAGTGATTGAGCAGCTCCGGTACTTTGAGGACAGCCTTGCTGGTTCTCTACGGGCTTGTATATCCGCTGTGGAGAAACTGTGTGAAAAATCTGATGACCGGTTTGAAAAGCTGTTGCAAGAAATCAAAGAGCTCAGAGAAGACTCGTACCGTTCACGACCTGCACAAACCTATGTTTCAGCTGTTAAGAGAAGGCGTTTCCAATCTCGAGAGAGAGGGCAGAGACAGCCCACAAGAAGAGGTTCACTGTGGTTCTTCCTACATGAGCAGGGAGAAAACATCAATAAGTGGCATGGAAGGCCTACCTCAACTTCAAGAACGAGTACGTGAGATAAAAGGAAAAACTCCTAGGAAAGTGGCTGCTCCAGTTTACAAAAGGAGCAGAAGAGATTCTGATGCTCTTGAAGGAACCTCTAATTCACACCCAGAGACTGTGCAAAACAGGAATTAGAGGTGCCCTGCCTCCAACCAGGTGGAGGAAAGGGATAACAGAGTTTATTGGACTGTACAAATACTATGGCCTGGTACAACACAACCCCAGGAGTACAAAGCTTTAGTGGACACTGGTGCTCAGTGCACAATGATTCCTTCTAATTATAAAGGAACGCAATCCATCAATATTGTTGGAGTGACTGGGGGATCCCAGGAGCTGACTGTTGTAGAGGCTGAAATGAGCCTAACTGGAAAAAACTGGCAAAAGCATCCCATTGTGACTGGTCCAGATGCTCCGTGCATCCTTGGCATAGACCACCTCAGGAGAGGGTATATTAAGGACCCAAAAGGGTATAGGTGGGCATTTGGTATAGCAGCTGTGGACACTGAGAAAATTGAACAGCTGTCTGATTTGCCTGGTCTTTCAGATGACCCTTCTGTTGTAGGACTACTGATGGTTGACAATCAGCAGGTGCCAATTGCTACCACGACGGTGCATCGCCGGCAATATCGCACCAGTCGAGACTCTTTGATTCCTATACAGAAGCTGATCCGTCAATTGGAAAGCCAGGGTGTGATCAGTAAGACCCGCTCACCTTTTAACAGCCCAATCTGGCCAGTGCGTTAGTCTAGTGACGAGTGGAGACTAACTGTAGGCTATCGTGGCCTGAATGAAGTTACAGCACACTGAGTGCTGCTGTGCCTGACATACTAGAACTGCAATTTGAACTGGAGTCAAAGGCAGCCAAGTGGTATGCTACAATTGACATTGCTCATGCATTTTTCTCTATTCCTGTAGCAGCAGAGTGCAGGCCGCAGTTTGCTTTCACCTGGAGGGGCATCCAGTATACATGCAATCGCTTGCCCCAGGGGTGGAAACACAGTCCTACCATCTGCCATGGGCTGATCCAGACCACGCTGGAGCAAGGTGAAGCTCCAGAACACTTGCAATATATTGATGACATCATCGTATGGGGCGACACAGCGAAAGAAGTCTTCGAGAAAGGTGAGAGAATAATTCATATTCTTTTGGATGCTGGTTTTGCCATAAAACGGAGCAAGGTCAAGGGACCTGCACGAGAGATCCAGTTTTTAGGAATAAAATGGCAAGATGGCCGTCGTCAGATCCCGATGGATGTGATCAACAAAATTGCAGCAATGTCTCCACCTACTAATAAAAAGGACACACAGACTTTCTTGGGCGTTGTAGGTTTTTGGAGAATGCACATTCCTGACTACAGCCACATTGTGAGCCTCTCTATCGAGTGACTCGTAAAAGGAACCAATTTGAGTGGGGCCCTGAACAACGCCAAGCCTTTGAACAAATTAAGCGTGAGATAACTCATGCAGTGGCCCTTGGACCAGTCCGAACTGGACTAGGTGTTAAAAATGTGCTCTACACCGCAGCCGGAGATAATGGACTTACCTGGAGCCTCTGGCAGAAAGCACCAGGAGAAACCCGAGGTCGACCCCTAGGTTTTTGGAGTCGAGGATACAAAGGATCTGAGGCCAACTATACTCCAACTGAAAAGGAAATACTAGCAGCATATGAAGGAGTTCGAGCTGCTTCAGAAGTGATCGGCACCGAAAACACTCCGCAACGACAGCGACGCCAAAACCAGAGATGGCATCAATCGAAACACCCTGCAGGGAGGCAGTGATGAGGCAAGGAGCCTCTTCTGCAACCCCAGGAAAAAGGACCCCAACGTCACAGCCCCTTATGAGACGGCGGCACTGGCGCGCACACACCCACAGAGCGGACGGCGGCACTGGCGCGCACACACCCACAGAGCGGACGGCGGCACTGGCGCGCACACACCCACAGAGCGGACGGCGGCACTGGCGCGCACACACCCACAGAGCGGACGGCGGCACTGGCGCGCACACACCCACAGAGCGGACGGCGGCACTGGCGCGCACACACCCACAGAGCGGACGGCGGCACTGGCGCGCACACACCCACAGAGCGGACGGCGGCACTGGCGCGCACACACCCACAGAGCGGACGGCGGCACAACCTAAGAACTTCTTCCCAGCATCTTGAAGTGTCAGTCCCTAGGACTGGAGGGGTAGAGAGCACAGCTGCTGATGCAGCCCAGAATGACACCATAAATCACAACTGACCAGGAACATCCAAAATGCAAGAACCGTCCACGCTTTTGGCTGATGATACAATAATCCAGCACCCGATTGGCATTACGCCAATTAACACCGGCATTCCGGATCCCGGGATGGCACCTGAGAGGCCCGTTGGGCCCCCGGAGCACAGCGAGACCCCGGGATCATCTAACAGGTGCAAGGCAGGCTTCCCGAGCTACACGACAATGCAGACGCAGGCTGGAGCTGCCCTGCCCGGCACATGCTGGCATCGCACTGTAAAGTTCCCTGGGCCCTTTACCCACCCAAAGGGGACTTGTCCTGGACAGCCCTTTCCCTTATCAGAACTTTACCCCCATCCCTGCGATTCCCAGCCCCTTCCCAGCCCCCGTGCCTCCACTTATCTTTCAGAAGGCCGAGGGACCAAATCCACCTTCGACAGAGAAAACGCCACGTGCACTAACGGAGATGTTCCTGCATTGCCGGGGTCCTCTTCAACATCTACGGTAACACAGGAAAAGACACGCTCACTAAGCCGTGCCAGCATACAGTATAGCGGGGTAAACGCCGACTCCTCCCGCAACACCCACCTCCTCCTAAGTTCCTCGGCGTTCCGTTCGGCACATCGTGTCACGGGTGCGGTCACAAACCCTCATCGCTCGTAACACCTAAGACAGCGAGAAACAAAAGAACTGTAGGGCTTGGAGCGTGTCCCCAGCCCCACGCTCCTCCTCGCCCATACCCCGGCTCACCAGAAACGTTCCTCCAAGTCCAAACGGCACAAAAGGAGCCTGCAAAACAAGAAGGAAACGCTGAACCGAGTCACCGAGCGACACCGGGCTCCTCGACACCCACCGCCGCCTCACCTTCTCGGCTGCTGGCCGGCGTGCGGCTTCGCCCCTCCGAGCTGGTCCACGGCACCTGCGAAAACAAAAGCACCTGCTCAGACGCTGCTCAAAAACAGCCCGCCCGTAGACGGGCCCGTCTCCCCCTCCTTTACCTTGGCCGCTCTCCCACCTGCCTGCCCACCCTTGCTTTTGACTGCAACGCCGTTGACCACAGGGGTTCAGCTGCCGCCTGTAAAACACAACCCAATGACGCTGACACCTGCACTGGCAACACGGGACCTGAAACGAGCTGCTGCTTCGGCCTGACGCTCATTGTTCACCTTGCCCGAGGAGATGCGGTGCTAATACCCAGGTTTCCTCTTTGCTTCTATGAAAGAGACAAATGACCAAACTTACATAGAGCCACACGACACATCTTCCCGCTGGCATCACACACCGACCCACCTGCTTATGGCGCGCTGCTCGCCTCTTCTGTTGCTCTTTCGAACCAAGTCATCCCTCTACCTCTGAAAATAAGGTATTCAACAAGTCACCCAGACGCTCATCAACAGCCTGACCATTCCACAGGTTTGCTTTCTATTCAGGAATCCCACCCGAAACTCTAATTGAGTCCCTAAAACACTGGGGAACGGACTGCCAGCTCCCCTGCCCACAGCTACTGCATCCCAGATGATCGCACAACCTTTGACTACACAATTGAATCTGTCAACAGATTAACCCTGGACTCCTAGAGTTTGCTCTACCCGCCCCTGACTCCACACCACCGGGCAGAGCAGCTCCGAGCCGAACGTGCACGTGCGCAGACAAACGCGCCACAGAACGCTATGGACAACACAACCGCAACAGCACCAAAAACGCTCTGCAATGACAGTGACCCAAAACCAGAGACAGCATCAATCCAAATGCCCTGCAGGGAGGCAGTGATGAGGCAAGGAGCCTCTTCTGCAGCCCCAGGAAAAAGAAAAAGGAACCGAACATCACACCCTTACGAGACGGCGGCACTGCCACACACACACGCAGAAGAGACGGCGGCACGACCTAAGAACTTCTTCCCAGCATCTTGAAGTGCCAGTCCCTTAGACTGGAGGAGTAGAGCGCAGAGCTGCTGATGCAGCCCAGATTGACACCGTAAGTCACAGCTGACCAGAAACGTCCAAAATGCAAGCACCGTCCACGCTTTTGGCTGATGATACAAGAATCCAGCACCCGATTGGCTCTACGCCAATTAACACCGACATTTCGGATCCCAGGATAGCACCTGAGAGGCCCGTTGGGCCCCCGGAGCACAGCGAGACCCCGGGATCGTCTGACAGGCACGAGGCGAGCTTCCCGAACTACACGACAACAGGCGCCGGCGGGAGCTGCCCTGCCCGGCAGATGCTGGCATCGCACCGTAACGTTCCCTGACCCCTTATCTGCCCGAAGGGGACCGCTCCTAGACTGCGCTTTTCTGTCTGAGAACTTTAAACCCACCCTGCGATTCCCAGCCCCTTCCCAGGCCTCGTGCCTCCACTTATCTTTCAGAGGGCCGAGAGACCGAATCCACCTTCGACAGAGGAAAACGCCACCTGTGCTAACGGGGATCTTCCCGCAGTTGTCGCTTTCTCCATCGTCGCCTACAGTAAGGAAAGCGAGAACACGCACGCTATCGAGACCCCAAATAATATTTATCCATAGTAGCCTACGGTTCGTTGCTCACATTGGCTGAGTTCTGGGAGGTACATTTGAATGATCCACCGGGGGCCGCCGCACGCTGCAAAGGTTCTGGAGACAAGATGCTCTTCCAGGAGAAGAGATGACATTAACAACTATTAATACAGCAATACAAACCAAAAAACAACACTCCCTCTCCATTGTAGTCAGGAATCTTGGGAAAATGCAAAGCACCTGGAAATGAATCAACAAATGAAACATAACAACAAACAACTTTTCTACTACAGCTGTTGTTAAACCTTCGCTGTTCCTGAAGCTCTTACATCAAACAGGCACCTCTGCTTGTCCAAAGACATCTGCCTATTTGGATTAAACATCTCAGAAGCTGCTGAAGGAGTAGCAGAGAACCACCACCGAAGGGGCTCTGGAGCAGAATGAGCTCCCTCCCCGGGGACCGGGGCTCAAATACCCAGGGCTCCGCCCACCCCTTCCCACAAACCCCTGGGAAAGGGGCAGGGTCATTCACCCCAGACCCCCTCACCACCCTTATCAAATTACCTGGAATCTCCCTGAAAATGACAGCACCTGCACTTTATTGCTGCTATTGCAGCTACAATGAGACCGAGTATGGATTTCAACTTAGTTTTTCTAGGGAGCAGATAGAAAGTAAAATACAACTGCCAGCACTCCATCACCATTGAAGTCAGGAATTTTGGGAAAATGCAAAGCACCTGGAACCGAATCAATGAACGAAACATAATGACAAACAACCTTTCTACTACAGCTGCTACTGAACCTTTGCTGCTCCTGAAGCTCGTACCTCGAACAGACACCTCCGCTTCTCCAAAGACATCTGCCCATGTAGATTAAACGGCTCAAAAGCTGCCGAGGGGAGGGGTCGATCATCCCAGGCCCAGCCCACCACCCTTATAAAATCACCTGGACCCTAACTAGAAATGACAGCACCTGTGGGAGATTTAAGGGATTTTGTTAAGGTTGTTGTGCAGATGGGTTTCTGTTAGATAGAGATTTATTTCTGAACTAGACAAAGCGACTCCAAGGCTGGCGCGAAGGCTGAAAAACAACATCTGTTATGAGAGTGAGGTAATTCTATAATAACAAGACCCGAATGTGGACGATATCCGATCAGCCCACGCGTGTTTGGAACGTGGACGCTTATCGGGAAATAACTGCGTATATAAGGAGGATTGTCTCTGTAATAAATGGCTTCGCTTGAATTCGTGTTGAGTTGCGTGGAGTCCGTGAGTTTGCGCCCTCGCAAGCGGTGACCCCGACGTGATCCCTAAGGAGAATTTACAGAAGGCGCGCGACCGCTGCAGGGAGTAAGCCCGAGCTGGAACGGCTCGGCTGGACCGTGACCGGGACGCGGGCTGCGGGCTGCGTGACTCCCGATTGATGTCTACGGAGTGACAGAGGAGGGATAAAGGATCCGATATCGTCGCAACGGACACCCAAAGAGGTGAGCAACTGGGGGCGAGAGGAGATGGGGCAGAATATTTTTAAAGAAGAAAAAGAAATACTGCGGCTCCTCTCGCATATTCTCTCTAAGAGAGTGGTGAAGTATGAGGAGAGTAACCTCAAAAGATTGTTAATTTGGTGCAGAGGCAGTGGGTTTCCTGCTGACCTGTTAGGAGTTTTTCAAATAAAGACCTGGGAAAAAGTGGGAACTGTGTTGTGGAAGGCGATTAGTCGCAGTGAAAAATATATTCTCGGCCTTGTAACCACCTGTAAACTGGTAATTACTACAGTGAAGCAATTAAAACCTGGAAAGACTGTTATAAGCATTAGTGACTCAAAACTTAAACTTGAACTTTGGGATGATATGTAAAAACCTAACCCTAACCCTAAACCCTAACCCGGTGTGAAGTGGCCGGGGCGGAGGTGTGAAGTGAAGTGGCCAGGCAGGCCAGGAGTTCAGGAGGGGACCCGCCCAGGAGTTCAGGAGGGGACCCGCCCAGGAGTTCAGGAGGGGACCCGCCCAGGAGTTCAGGGAGGGACTGAAGAATTCAGGAGGGGACCTAGGAGTTCAGGGGGTAACCCAGGAGTTCAGGAGCGGACGCAGGAGTTCAGGAGCGGACCCAGGAGTGCCCCAAAGGACCCAGGAGTTCAGTAGGGGACCCAGGAGTGCCCCAAAGGATCCAGAGTTCAGGAGGGGACCCAAGAGTTCAGGAGGGGACCCAGGAGTACCCCAAAGCACCCAGGAGTTCAGGGGGGAACCCAGAAGTTCTGAGGGGACCCAAGAGTGCCCCAAAGGATTCAGAGTTCAGGACGGGACCCACCCAGGAGTTCAGGAGGGGAACCAGCAGTGCCCCAAAGGACCCAGGAGTTCAGGGGGGACCACAGCAGTTCGGAGGGGACCCAGGAGTTCAGGAGGGGACCCAGGCGTTCTGAGGGGACCCAGGAGGGCCCCAAAGTACCCAAGAGTTCGGGGGGGACCCACCCAGGAGTTCGGGAGGGGACCCACCCAGGAGTTCAGGAGGGGACCCAGCAGTGCCCCAAAGGACCCAGCAGTTCAGGGGGGAACCCAAGAGTACTGAGGAGACCCAGGAGTTCTGAGGGGACCCAAGAGTTCCCCAAAGGACCCAAGAACTTAGGAGGGAACCCAGGAGTGCCCCAAAGGATCCAGAGTTCAGGAGGGGACCCAAGAGTTCAGGAGGGGACCCAGGAGTGCCCCAAAGGATCCAGAGTTCAGGAGGGGACCCAAGAGTTCAGGAGGGGGACCAGGAGTGCCCCAAAGGACCCAGGAGTTCAGGAGGGGACGCACCCAGGAGTTCAGGAGGGGACGCACCCAGGAGTTCAGGAGGGGACGCACCCAGGAGTTCAGGAGGGGACGCACCCAGGAGTTCAGGAGGGGACGCACCCAGGAGTTCACGGCGGGACCCACCCAGGACTTCAGGAGGGGACCCTGGAGTTCTGAGGTGACCCAGGAGTTCAGGAGGGACCCATTCAATAGTTCAGGATGGGGACCAGGATTGCCCCAAAGGACCAAGGAGCTCAGGGGTGAACCCAGGAGTTCTGAGGGGACCCAAGAGTTCCCCAAGGGACCCAAGAGCTTAGAGGGGGACCCAGGAGTGCCCCAAAGGACCCAAGAGTTCAGGAGGGGACCCAGGAGTACCCCAAAGGACCCAGGAGTTCAGTGGGGAACCCAGGAGTTCTGAGGGGATCCAAGAGTGACCCAAAGGACCCAAGAGTTCAGGAGGGGACCCACCCAGGAGTTCAGGAGGGGACCCACCCAGGAGTTCGGGAGGGGACCCACCCAGGAGTTCGGGAGGGGACCCAGCAGTGCCCCAAAGGATCCAGAGTTCAGGAGGGGACCCAGGAGTGCCCCAAAGGATCCAGAGTTCGGGAGGGGACCCAGCAGTGCCCCAAAGGACCCAGGAGTTTATGGGGGAACCCAGGAGTGCCCCAAAGGATCCAGAGTTCAGGAGGGGACCCAGGAGTGCCCCAAAGGATCCAGAGTTCAGGAGGGGACCCAGGAGTGCCCCAAAGGATCCAGAGTTCAGGAGGGGACCCAAGAGTTCAGGAGGGGGACCAGGAGTGCCCCAAAGGACCCAGGAGTTCAGTGGGGAACCCAGGAGTTCTGAGGGGACCCAAGAGTGCCCCAAAGGACCCAGGAGTTCAGGAGGGGACGCACCCAGGAGTTCAGGAGGGGACGCACCCAGGAGTTCAGGAGGGAACCCTGGAGTTCTGAGGTGACCCAGGAGTTCAGGAGGGACCCATTCAATAGTTCAGGATGGGGACCAGGAGTGCCCCAAAGGACCCAGGAGCTCAGGGGTGAACCCAGGAGTTCTGAGGGGACCCAAGAGTTCCCCAAGGGACCCAAGAGCTTAGAGGGGGACCCAGGAGTGCCCCAAAGGACCCAAGAGTTCAGGAGGGGACCCAGGAGTACCCAAAAGGACCCAGGAGTTCAGTGGGGAACCCAGGAGTTCTAAGGGGATCCAAGAGTGACCCAAAGGACCCAGGAGTTCAGGAGGGGACCCACCCAGGAGTTCAGGAGGGGACCCAGCAGTGCCCCAAAGGACCCAGGAGTTCATGGGGGAACCCAGGAGTGCCCCAAAGGATCCAGAGTTCAGGAGGGGACCCAGGAGTGCCCCAAAGGATCCAGAGTTCAGGAGGGGACCCAAGAGTTCAGGAGGGGACCCAGGAGTGCCCCAAAGGATCCAGAGTTCAGGAGGGGACCCAAGAGTTCAGGAGGGGGACCAGGAGTGCCCCAAAGGACCCAGGAGTTCAGTGGGGAACCCAGGAGTTCTGAGGGGACCCAAGAGGGCCCCAAAGGACCCAGGAGTTCAGGAGGGGACGCACCCAGGAGTTCAGGAGGGGACGCACCCAGGAGTTCAGGAGGGACCCATTCAGGAGTTCAGGAGGGACCCATTCAGTAGTTCAGGATGGGGACCAGGAGTGCCCCAAAGGACCCAGGAGCTCAGGGCTGAACCCAGGAGTTCTGAGGGGACCCAAGAGTTCCCCAAGGGACCCAAGAGCTTAGAGGGGGACCCAGGAGTGCCCCAAAGGACCCAAGAGTTCAGGAGGGGACCCAGGAGTACCCCAAAGGACCCAGGAGTTCAGTGGGGAACCCAGGAGTTCTGAGGGGATCCAAGAGTGACCCAAAGGACCCAGGAGTTCAGGAGGGGACCCACCCAGGAGTTCAGGAGGGGACCCACCCAGGAGTTCAGGAGGGGACCCACCCAGGAGTTCAGGAGGGGACCCACCCAGGAGTTCAGGAGGGGACCCACCCAGGAGTTCAGGAGGGGACCCACCCAGGAGTTCAGGAGGGGACCCACCCAGGAGTTCAGGAGGGGACCCAGGAGTGCCCCAAAGGACCCAGGAGTTCAGTGGGGGACCGAAGAGTTCAGGAGGGGGACCAGGAGTGCCCCAAAGGACCCAGGAGTTCAGTGGGGAATCCAGGAGTTCTGAGGATACCCAAGAGTGCCACAAAGGACCCAAGAGATCAGGAGGGCACCCAAGAGATCAGGAGGGCACCCAAGAGATCAGGAGGGCACCCAAGAGATCAGGAGGGACCCACCCAGGACTTCTGGAGGGGACCCAGCAGTGCCCCAAAGGACCCAGGAGTTCAGGGGGGAACCCAGGAGTGCCCCAAAGGATCCAGAGTTCAGGAGGGGACCCAGGAGTGCCCCAAAGGATCCAGGGTTCAGGAGGGACCCATTCAGGAGTTCAGGAGGGACCCATTCAGGAGTTCAGGAGGGACCCATTCAGGAGTTCAGGAGGGAACACAGGAGTTCGGAGGGAACCCAGGAGTTCAGGAGGGGACCCAGGAGTGCCCCAAAGTACGCAAGAGTTCAGGAGGGGACCCAAGAGAACAGGAGGGGACCCGCCCAGGAGTTCAGGAGGGACCCGTCCAGGAGTTCAGGAGGGACGCGCCCAGGAGATCGGGGAGGGACTCAAGAATTCAGGAGGGGACTTAGGAGTTCAGGGGGTAACCCAAGAGTTCAGGAGCGGACCCAGAAGTTAGGAGAGGACCCAGGAGTTAGGAGAGGACCCAGGAGTTCAGGAGGGGACCCAGGAGTGCCCCAAAGGACCCAGGAGATCAGGAGGGGACCTAGCAGTGCCCCAAAGGACCCAGGAGTTCAGGGGGGAACCCAGGAGTGCCCCAAAGTACCCAAGAGTTCAGGAGGGGACCCAGGAGTTCGGGAGGAACCCACCCAGGAGTTCAGGAGGGACCCACCCAGGAGTTCGGGAGGGGACCCAGCAGTGCTCCAAAGGACCCAGGAGTTTTGAGGGGACCCAAGAGTTCACCAAAGGACCCAAGAGTTCACCAAAGGACCCAAGAGTTCAGGAGTGGACCCAGGAGTGCCCCAAAGGATCCAGAGTTCAGGAGGGGACCCAGGAGTGCCCCAAAGGATCCAGAGTTCAGGAGGGGACCCAAGAGTTCAGGAGGGACCCACCCAGGAGTTCAGGAGGGACCCACCCAGGAGTTCAGGAGGGACCCATTCAGGAGTTCAGGAGGGACCCATTCAGGAGTTCAGGAGGGACCCATTCAGGAGTTCAGGAGGGACCCATTCAGGAGTTCAGGAGGGACCCATTCAGGAGTTCAGGAGGGACCCATTCAGGAGTTCAGGAGGGGGACCAGGAGTGCCCCAAAGGACCCAGGAGTTCAGGGGGGAACCCAGGCATTCTGAGGGGACCCAGGAGTGCCCCAAAGTACCCAAGAGTTCAGGAGGGGACCCAGGAGTTCGAGTGGGACCCACCCAGGAATTCAGGAGCGGACCCATCAGTGCCCCAAAGGACCCAGGAGTTCAGGGGGGAACACAGGAGTTCGGAGGGGACCCAGGAGTTCAGGAGGGGACACAGGCGTTCTGAGGGGACCCAGGAGTGCCCCAAAGTACCCAAGAGTTCAGGAGCAGACCCAGGAGTTAGGAGAGGACCCAGGAGTGCCCCAAAGGACCTAGGAGTTCAGGAGGCGACCCAGGAGTGCCCCAAAGGACCCAGGAGTTCAGGAGGCGACCCAGGAGTGCCCCAAAGGACCCAGGAGTTCAGGAGGGGACCCAGGAGTGCCCCAAAGGACCCAGGAGTTCAGGAGCGGACCCAGGAGTTCAGGAGGGGACCCAGGAGTGCCCCAAAGGACCCAGGAGTTCAGGAGGGGACCCAGCAGTGCCCCAAAATACCCAGGAGTTCAGGGGGGAACCCAGGAGTGCCCCAAAGTACCCAGGAGTTCAGGGGGAACCCAGGCGTTCTGAGGGGACCCAGGAGTGCCCCAAAGTACCCAAGAGTTCAGGAGGGGACCCAGGAGTTCGGGAGGGACCCACCCAGGAGTTCAGGAGGGACCCACCCAGGAGTTCAGGAGGGGACCAGCAGTGCTCCAAAGGACCCAGGAGTTCTGAGGGGACCCAAGAGTTCACCAAAGGACCCAAGAGTTCAGGAGTGGACCCAGGAGTGCCCCAAAGGATCCAGAGTTCAGGAGGGGACCCTCCCAGGAGTTCAGGAGGGGACCCAGCAGTGCCCCAAAGGACCCAGGAGTTCAGGGGGTAACACAGGAGTTCGGAGGGGACCCAGGAGTTCAGTAGGGAACCCAGGCGTTCTGAGGGTACCCAGGAGTGCCCCAAAGGACCCAGGAGTTCGGGAGGGGACCCAGCAGTGCCCCAAAGGACCCAAAAGTTCAGGAGGGACCCACCCAGGAGTTCATGGCGGGACCCACCCAGGACTTCAGGAGAGGACCCATTCAGGAGATCAGGAGGGGGACCAGGAGTGCCCCAAAGGACCCAGGAGTTCAGGAGGGGACCCAGGATTGCCCCAAAGGATCCAGAGTTCAGGAGGGGACCCGCCCAGGACTTCAGGAGGGGACCCGCCCAGGACTTCAGGAGGGGACCCGCCCAGGACTTCAGGAGGGGACCTAGGATTTCAGGGGGTAACCCAAGAGTTCAGGAGCGGACCCAGGAGTTCAGGAGAGGACCCAGGAGTGCCCCAAGGTACCCAGGAGTTCAGGAGGGGACCCAGCAGTGCCCAAAGGACCCAGGAGATCAGGGGGGAACCCAGAAGTTCAGGAGGGGACCGAGGAGTACCCCAAAGGATCCAGTCTTCAGGAGGGGACCCAGGAGTGCCCCAAAGGATCCAGAGTTCAGGAGGGGACCCAAGAATTCAGGAGCGACCCACCCAGGACTTCATGGCGGGACCCACCCAGGACTTCATGGCGGGACCCACCCAGGACTTCATGGCGGGACCCACCCAGGACTTCATGGCGGGACCCACCCAGGAGTTCAGGAGGGACCCATTCAGGAGTTCAGGAGGGGGACCAGGAGTGCCCCAAAGGACCCAGGAGTTCAGGAGGGGACCCAGGAGTTCGAGAGGGACCCACCCAGGAGTTCGGAAGGGACCCACCCAGGAGTTCAGGAGTGGACCCATCAGTGCCCCAAAGGACCCAGGAGTTCAGGGGGGAACACAGGAGTTCGGAGGGGACCCAGGAGTTCAGGAGGGGACCCAGGCGTTCTGAGTGGACCCAGGAGTGCCCCAAAGTACCCAAGAGTTCAGGAGGGGACCCAAGAGAACAGGAGGGGACCCGCCCAGGAGTTCAGGAGGGGACCCAGGAGTTAGGAGAGGACCCAGGAGTGCCCCAAAGGACCCAGGAGTTCAGGAGGGGACCCAGCAGTGCCCCAAAGGACCCAGGAGTTCAGGGGGGAACCCAGGAGTGCCCCAAAGTACCCAGGAGTTCAGGGGGAACCCAGGCGTTCTGAGGGGACCCAGGAGTGCCCCAAAGTACCCAAGAGTTCAGGAGGGGACCCAGGAGTTTGGGAGGGATCCACCCAGGAGTTCAGGAGGGACCCACCCAGGAGTTCGGGAGGGGACCCAGCAGTGCTCCAAAGGACCCAGGAGTTCTGAGGGGACCCAAGAGTTCACCAAAGGACCCAAGAGTTCACCAAAGGACCCAAGAGTTCAGGAGTGGACCCAGGAGTGCCCCAAAGGATCCAGAGTTCAGGAGGGGACCCTCCCAGGAGTTCAGGAGGGGACCCAGCAGTGCCCCAAAGGACCCAGGAGTTCAGGGGGTAACACAGGAGTTCGGAGGGGACCCAGGAGTTCAGTAGGGGACCCAGGCGTTCTGAGGGTACCCAGGAGTGCCCCAAAGTACCCAGGAGTTCGGGAGGGGACCTACCCAGGAGTTCGGGAGGGGACCCAGCAGTGCCCCAAAGGACCCAAAAGTTCAGGAGGGACCCACCCAGGAGTTCATGGCGGGACCCACCCAGGACTTCAGGAGGGGACCCATTCAGGAGTTCAGGAGGGGGACCAGGAGTGCCCCAAAGGACCCAAGAGTTCAGGAGGGGACCCAGGATTGCCCCAAAGGATCCAGAGTCCAGGAGGGGACCCGCCCGGGAGTCCAGGAGGGGACCCGCCCGGGAGTCCAGGAGGGGACCCGCCCGGGAGTTCAGGGAGGGACTGAAGAATTCAGGAGGGGACCTAGGAGTTCAGGGGTTAACCCAAGAGTTCAGGAGCGGACCCAGGAGTTCAGGAGAGGACCCAGGAGTGCCCCAAAGGACCCAGGAGTTCAGGAGGGGACCCAGCAGTGCCCCAAAGGACCCAGGAGTTCAGGGGGAACCCAGACGTTCTGAGGGGACCCAGGAGTGCCCCAAAGTACCCAGGAGTTCGGGAGGGACCCACCCAGGAGTTCGGGAGGGACCCACCCAGGAGTTCGGGAGGGACCCACCCAGGAGTTCGGGAGGGACCCACCCAGGAGTTCGGGAGGGACCCACCCAGGAGTTCGGGAGGGACCCACCCAGGAGTTCGGGAGGGGACCCAGCAGTGCCCCAAAGGACCTAGGTGTTCTGAGGGGACCCAAGAGTTCACCAAAGACCCAAGAGTTCAGGAGTGGACCCAGGAGTGCCCCAAAAGATCCAGAGTTCAGGAGGGGACCCGCCCAGGACTTCAGGAGGGGACCCGCCCAGGACTTCAGGAGGGGACCCGCCCAGGACTTCAGCAGGGGACCTAGGAGTTCAGGGGGTAACCCAAGAGTTCAGGAGAGGACCCAGGAGTGCCCCAAAGGACCCAGGAGTTCAGGAGGGGACCCAGCAGTGCCCCAAAGGACCCAGGAGATCAGGGGGGAACCCAGAAGTTCAGGAGGGGACCGAGGAGTACCCCAAAGGATCCAGAGTTCAGGAAGGGACCCAAGAGTTCGGGAGGGGACCCACCCAGGAGTTCGGGGGGGGACCCACCCAGGAGTTCGGGGGGGGACCGAAGAGTTCAGAAGGCGAACCAGGAGTGCCCCAAAGGACCCAGGTGTGCCCCAAGGTACCCAGGAGTTCAGGAGGGGACCCAGCAGTGCCCCAAAGGACCCAGGAGTTCAGGGGGGAACCCAGGAGTTTGGAGGGGATCCAGGAGTGCCCCAAGGTACCCAGGAGTTCAGGGGGGAACCCAGGAGTTCGGAGGGGACCCAGATGTTCAGGAGGGGACCCAGAAGTTCAGGAGGGGACCGAGGAGTACCCCAAAGCATCCAGTCTCCAGGAGGGGACCCAGGAGTGCCCCAAAGGATCCAGAGTACAGGAAGGGACCCAAGAGTTCAGGAGGGGACCCACCCAGGAGTTCAGGGGGGGGACCGGGAGTTCAGGGGGGGACCTAGGAGTTCAGGGGGTAACCCAGGAGTTCAGGAGGGGACCCAGGAGTTCAGGAGGGGACCCAGGAGTTCAGGAGAGGACCCAGGAGTGCCCCAAAGGACCCAGGAGTTCAGGGTGAATCCAGGAGTTCAGGAGGGACCCACCCAGGATTTCGGGAGGGGACCCAACCAGGAGTTTGGGAGGGGACCCAGCAGTGCCCCAAAGGACCCAGGAGTTCAGGGGGGAACCCAGGAGTGCCCCAAAGGACCCAGGAGTTCAGGAGGGGACCCAGGAGTGCCCCAAAGGACCCAGGAGTTCAGGAGGGGACCCAGCAGTGCCCCAAAGGACCCAGGAGTTCAGGGGGGAACCCAGGAGTGCCCCAAAGGACCCAGGAGTGCCCCAAAGGACCCAGGAGTTCAGGAGGGGACCCAGCAGTGCCCCAAAGGACCCAGGAGATCAGGGGGGAACCCAGAAGTTCAGGAGGGGACCGAGGAGTACCCCAAAGGATCCAGAGTTCAGGAAGGGACCCAGGAGTTCGGGAGGGGACCCACCCAGGAGTTCGGGAGGGGACCCACCCAGGAGTTCGGGAGGGGACCCACCCAGGAGTTCGGGGGGGGACCGAAGAGTTCAGAAGGCGAACCAGGAGTGCCCCAAAGGACCCAGGAGTTCAGGGTGAATCCAGGAGTTCAGGAGGGACCCACCCACGATTTCGGGAGGGGACCCAACCAGGAGTTCGGGAGGGGACCCAGCAGTGTCCCAAAGGACCCAGGAGTTCAGGGGGGAACCCAGGAGTGCCCCAAAGGATCCAGAGTTCAGGAGGGGACCCAGGAGTGCCCCAAAGGACCCAGGAGTTCAGGAGGGGACCCAGGAGTGCCCCAAAGGACCCAGGAGTTCAGGAGGGGACCCAGCAGTGCCCCAAAGGACCCAGGAGTTCAGGGGGGAACCCAGGAGTGCCCCAAAGGACCCAGGAGTGCCCCAAAGGACCCAGGAGTTCAGGAGGGGACCCAGCAGTGCCCCAAAGGACCCAGGAGATCAGGGGGGAACCCAGAAGTTCAGGAGGGGACCGAGGAGTACTTCAAAGGATCCAGAGTTCAGGAAGGGACCCAGGAGTTCGGGAGGGGACCCACCCAGGAGTTCGGGAGGGGACCCACCCAGGAGTTCGGGAGGGGACCCACCCAGGAGTTCAGGAGGGGACCCACCCAGGAGTTCGGGAGGGGACCCACCCAGGAGTTCGGGGGGGGACCGAAGATTTCAAAAGGCGAACCAGGAGTGCCCCAAAGGACCCAGGAGTGCCCCAAGGTACCCAGGAGTTCAGGAGGGGACCCAGCAGTGCCCCAAAGGACC
The DNA here is from genome assembly GCF_037038585.1 of Patagioenas fasciata. NCBI lineage: Eukaryota > Metazoa > Chordata > Aves > Columbiformes > Columbidae > Patagioenas > Patagioenas fasciata. The sequence goes on from NC_092526.1 coordinate 44,840,979, forward strand.
CAGGAGTTCAGGAAGGAACCCAGGAGTTTGGAGGGGATCCAGGAGTGCCCCAAGGTACCCAGGAGTTCAGGAGGGGACCCAGCAGTGCCCCAAAGGACCCAGGAGTTCAGGAGGGGACCCAGCAGTGCCCCAAAGGACCCAGGAGTTCAGGGGGGAACCCAGGAGTGCCCCAAAGGACTCAGGAGTGCCCAAAAGGACCCAGGAGTTCAGGAGGGGACCCAGCAGTGCCCCAAAGGACCCAGGAGATCAGGGGGGAACCCAGAAGTTCAGGAGGGGACCGAGGAGTACCCCAAAGGATCCAGAGTTCAGGAAGGGACCCAGGAGTTCGGGAGGGGACCCACCCAGGAGTTCGGGAGGGGACCCACCCAGGAGTTCGGGAGGGGACCCACCCAGGAGTTCGGGAGGGGACCGAAGAGTTCAGAAGGCGAACCAGGAGTGCCCCAAAGGACCCAGGAGTGCCCCAAGGTACCCAGGAGTTCAGGAGGGGACCCAGCAGTGCCCCAAAGGACCCAGGAGTTCAGGGGGGAACCCAGGAGTTTGGAGGGGATCCAGGAGTGCCCCAAGGTACCCAGGAGTTCAGGAGGGAACCCAGATGTTCAGGAGGGGACCCAGATGTTCAGGAGGGGACCCAGATGTTCAGGAGGGGACCGAGGAGTACCCCAAAGCATCTAGTCTTCAGGAGGGGACCCAGGAGTGTCCCAAAGGATCCAGAGTTCAGGAAGGGACCCAAGAGTTCAGGAGGGGACCCACCCAGGAGTTCGGGAGGGGACCCACCCAGGAGTTCAGGGGGGGACCGGGAGTTCAGGGGGGGACCTAGGAGTTCAGGGGTAACCCAGGAGTTCAGGAGGGGACCCAGGTGTTCAGGAGGGGACCCAGGAGTTCAGGAGAGGACCCAGGAGTGCCCCAAAGGACCCAGTTGTTCAGGGTGAATCCAGGAGTTCAGGAGGGACCCACCCAGGATTTCGGGAGGGGACCCAACCAGGAGTTCGGGAGGGGACCCAGCAGTGCCCCAAAGGACCCAGGAGTTCAGGGGGGAACCCAGGAGTGCCCCAAAGGATCCAGAGTTCAGGAGGGGACCCAGGAGTGCCCCAAAGGACCCAGGAGTTCAGGAGGGGACCCAGGAGTGCCCCAAAGGACCCAGGAGTTCAGGAGGGGACCCAGGAGTGCCCCAAAGGACCCAGGAGTTCAGGGGGGAACCCAGGAGTGCCCCAAAGTACCCAGGAGTTCAGGGGGGAACCCAGGCGTTCTGAGGGGACCCAGGAGTGCCCCAAAGTACCCAAGAGTTCAGGAGGGGACCCAGGAGTTCGGGAGGGACCCACCCAGGAGTTCAGGAGGGACCCACCCAGGAGTTCAGGAGGGGACCCAGCAGTGCTCCAAAGGACCCAGGAGTTCTGAGGGGACCCAAGAGTTCACCAAAGGACCCAAGAGTTCAGGAGTGGACCCAGGAGTGCCCCAAAGGATCCAGAGTTCAGGAGGGGACCCTCCCAGGAGTTCAGGAGGGGACCCAGCAGTGCCCCAAAGGACCCAGGAGTTCAGGGGGTAACACAGGAGTTCGGAGGGGACCCAGGAGTTCAGTAGGGAACCCAGGCGTTCTGAGGGTACCCAGGAGTTCGGGAGGGGACCCACCCAGGAGTTCGGGAGGGGACCCAGCAGTGCCCCAAAGGACCCAGGAGTTCAGGAGGGACCCACTCAGGAGTTCATGGCGGGACCCACCCAGGACTTCAGGAGGGGACCCATTCAGGAGTTCAGGAGGGGGACCAGGAGTGCCCCAAAGGACCCAGGAGTTCAGGAGGGGACACAGGATTGCCCCAAAGGATCCAGAGTTCAGGAGGGGACCCGCCCGGGAGTTCAGGAGGGGACCCGCCCGGGAGTTCAGGAGGGGCCCCGCCCGGGAGTTCAGGAGGGGCCCCGCCCGGGAGTTCAGGAGGGGCCCCGCCCGGGAGTTCAGGGGGGGCCCCGCCCGGGAGTTCAGGGGGGGCCCCGCCCGGGAGTTCAGGGGGGGCCCCGCCCGGGAGTTCAGGGGGGGCCCCGCCCGGGAGTTCAGGGGGGGCCCCGCCCGGGAGTTCAGGGGGGGCCCCGCCCGGGAGTTCAGGGGGGGACCCGCCCGGGAGTTCAGGGGGGGACCCGCCCGGGAGTTCAGGGGGGGACCCGCCCGGGAGTTCAGGGGGGGACCCGCCCGGGAGTTCAGGGAGGGACTGAATAATTTAGGAGGGGACTTAGGAGTTCAGGGGGTAACCCAAGAGTTCAGGAGCGGACCCAGGAGTTCAGGAGAGGACCCAGGAGTGCCCCAAAGGACCCAGGAGTTCAGGAGGGGACCCAGCAGAGCCCCAAATGACCCAGGAGTTCAGGGGGGAACCCAGGAGTGCCCCAAAGTACCCAGGAGTTCAGGAGGGGACCCAGGCGTTCTGAGGGGACCCAGGAGTGCCCCAAAGGACCCAAGAGCTCAGGAGGGGACCCAGGAGTTCGGGAGGGGACCCAGCAGTGCCCCAAAGGACCCAGGAGTTCTGAGGGGACCCAAGAGTTCACCAAAGACCCAAGAGTTCAGGAGTGGACCCAGGAGGGACCCAAAGGATCCAGACTTCAGGAGGGGACCCGCCCAGGACTTCAGGAGGGGACCCGCCCAGGACTTCAGGAGGGGACCCGCCCAGGACTTCAGGAGGGGACCCGCCCAGGACTTCAGGAGGGGACCCGCCCAGGACTTCAGGAGGGGACCCGCCCAGGACTTCAGGAGGGGACCTAGGAGTTCAGGGGGTAACCCAAGAGTTCAGGAGCGGACCCAGGAGTTCAGTAGAGGACCCAGGAGTGCCCCAAGGTACCCAGGAGTTCAGGAGGGGACCCAGCAGTGCCCAAAGGACCCAGGAGATCAGGGGGGAACCCAGAAGTTCAGGAGGGGACCGAGGAGTACCCCAAAGGATCCAGTCTTCAGGAGGGGACCCAGAAGTGCCCCAAAGGATCCAGAGTTCAGGAGGGGACCCAAGAGTTCAGGAGCGACCCACCCAGGACTTCATGGCGGGACCCACCCAGGACTTCATGGCAGGACCCACCCAGGAGTTCAGGAGGGACCCATTCAGGAGTTCAGGAGGGACCCATTCAGGAGTTCAGGAGGGGACCCAGCAGTGCCCCAAAGGACCCAGGAGATCAGGGGGGAACCCAGAAGTTCAGGAGGGGACCGAGGAGTACCCCAAAGGATCCAGAGTTCGGGAGGGGACCCACCCAGGAGTTCGGGAGGGGACCCACCCAGGAGTTCGGGAGGGGACCCACCCAGGAGTTCAAGAGGTTCCCACCCAGGAGTTCGGGGGGGGACCGAAGAGTTCAGAAGGCGAACCAGGAGTGCCCCAAAGGACCCAGGAGTGCCCCAAGGTACCCAGGAGTTCAGGAGGGGACCCAGCAGTGCCCCAAAGGACCCAGGAGTTCAGGGGGGAACCCAGGAGTTTGGAGGGGATCCAGGAGTGCCCCAAAGGACCCAGGAGTTCAGGGGGGAACCCAGGAGTTCGGAGGGGACCCAGATGTTCAGGAGGGGACCCAGAAGTTCAGGAGGGGACCGAGGAGTACCCCAAAGCATCCAGTCTTCAGGAGGGGACCCAGGAGTGCCCCAAAGGATCCAGAGTTCAGGAAGGGACCCAAGAGTTCAGGAGGGGACCCACCCAGGAGTTCGGGAGGGGACCCACCCAGGAGTTCAGGGGGGGACCGGGAGTTCAGGGGGGGACCTAGGAGTTCAGGGGGGGACCTAGGAGTTCAGGAGGGGACCCAGGAGTTCAGGAGGGGACCCAGGAGTGCCCCAAAGGACTCAGGAGCTCAGGAGGGACCCAGGAGTTCAGGAGCGGGCCCCCACAGAAGTTCACGAGGGCACCCAAGAGTTCAGGGCGGGACCCAGGAGTGCCCCAGAGGACCAAGGAGTTCAGCGGGGGACCCCAGAGTGCCCCAAAGGATCCAGAGTTCAGGAGGGAGCCACCCAGGAGTTCAGGAGGGAGCCACCCAGGATTTCGGGAGGGGACCCAACCAGGAGTTCGGGAGGGGACCCAGCAGTGCCCCAAAGGACCCAGGAGTTCAGGGGGGAACCCAGGAGTGCCCCAAAGGATCCAGAGTTCAGGAGGGGACCCAGGAGTGCCCCAAAGGACCCAGGAGTTCAGGAGGGGACCCAGCAGTGCCCCAAAGGACCCAGGAGTTCAGGGGGGAACCCAGGAGTGCCCCAAGTACGCAGGAGTTCAGAGGGAACCCAGGCGTTCTGAGGGGACCCAGGAGTGCCCCAAAGTACCCAAGAGTTCAGGAGGGGACCCAGGAGTTCGGGAGGGGACCCACCCAGGAGTTCGGGAGGGGACCCACCCAGGAGTTCGGGGGGGGACCGAAGAGTTCAGAAGGCGAACCAGGAGTGCCCCAAAGGACCCAGGAGTGCCCCAAGGTACACAGGAGTTCAGGTGGGGACCCAGCAGTGCCCCAAAGGACCCAGGAGTTCAGGGGGGAACCCAGGAGTTTGGAGGGGATCCAGGAGTGCCCTAAGGTACCCAGGAATTCAGGGGGTAACCCAGGAGTTCAGGAGGGGACCCAGGAGTTCAGGAGGGGACCCAGGAGTTCAGGAGGGGACCCAGGAGTTCAGGAGGGGACCCAGGAGTGCCCCAAAGGACCCAGGAGTTCAGGGTGAATCCAGGAGTTCAGGAGGGACCCACCCAGGATTTCGGGAGGGGACCCAACCAGGAGTTCGGGAGGGGACCCAGCAGTGCCCCAAAGGACCCAGGAGTTCAGGGGGGAACCCAGGAGTGCCCCAAAGGATCCAGAGTTCAGGAGGGGACCCAGGAGTGCCCCAAAGGACCCAGGAGTTCAGGAGGGGACCCAGGAGTGCCCCAAAGGACCCAGGAGTTCAGGAGGGGACCCAGTAGTGCCCCAAAGGACCCAGGAGTTCAGGGGGGAACCCAGGAGTGCCCCAAAGGACCCAGGAGTGCCCCAAAGGACCCAGTTGTTCAGGGTGAATCCAGGAGTTCAGGAGGGACCCACCCAGGATTTCGGGAGGGGACCCAACCAGGAGTTCGGGAGGGGACCCAGCAGTGCCCCAAAGGACCCAGGAGTTCAGGGGGGAACCCAGGAGTGCCCCAAAGGATCCAGAGTTCAGGAGGGGACCCAGGAGTGCCCCAAAGGATCCAGGAGTTCAGGAGGGGACCCAGGAGTGCCCCAAAGGACCCAGGAGTTCAGGAGGGGACCCAGCAGTGCCCCAAAGGACCCAGGAGTTCAGGGGGGAACCCAGGAGTGCCCCAAAGGAACCATGAGTGCCCCAAAGGACCCAGGAGTGCCCCAAAGGATCCAGAGTTCAGGAAGGGACCCACCCAGGAGTTCGGGAGGGGACCCACCCAGGAGTTCGGGAGGGGACCCACCCAGGAGTTCGGGAGGGGACCCACCCAGGAGTTCGGGAGGGGACCCACCCAGGAGTTCGGGAGGGCCCCACCCAGGAGTTCGGGGGGGGACCGAAGAGTTCAGAAGGCGAACCAGGATTGCCCCAAAGGACCCAGGAGTGCCCCAAGGTACCCAGGAGTTCAGGAGGGGACCCAGCAGTGCCCCAAAGGACCCAGGAGTTCAGGGGGGAACCCAGGAGTTTGGAGGGGATCCAGGAGTGCCCCAAGGTACCCAGGAGTTCAGGGGGGAACACAGGAGTTCGGAGGGGACCCAGATGTTCAGGAGGGGACCCAGATGTTCAGGAGGGGACCGAGGAGTACCCCAAAGCATCTAGTCTTCAGGAGGGGACCCAGGAGTGTCCCAAAGGATCCAGAGTTCAGGAAGGGACCCAAGAGTTCAGGAGGGGACCCACCCAGGAGTTCGGGAGGGGACCCACCCAGGAGTTCGGGAGGGGACCCACCCAGGAGTTCAGGGGGGGACCTAGGAGTTCAGGGGGTAACCCAGGAGTTCAGGAGAGGATTCAGGAGTTCAGGAGAGGACCCAGGAGTGCCCCAAATGACCCAGTTGTTCAGGGTGAATCCAGGAGTTCAGGAGGGACCCACCCAGGATTTCGGGAGGGGACCCAACCAGGAGTTCGGGAGGGGACCCAGCAGTGCCCCAAAGGACCCAGGAGTTCAGGGGGGAACCCAGGAGTGCCCCAAAGGATCCAGAGTTCAGGAGGGGACCCAGGAGTGCCCCAAAGGACCCAGGAGTTCAGGAGGGGACCCAGGAGTGCCCCAAAGGACCCAGGAGTTCAGGAGGGGACCCAGCAGTGCCCCAAAGGACCCAGGAGTTCAGGGGGGAACCCAGGATTGCCCCAAAGTACCCAGGAGTTCAGAGGGAACCCAGGCGTTCTGAGGGGACCCAGGAGTGCCCCAAAGTACCCAAGAGTTCAGGAGGGGACCCAGGAGTTCGGGAGGGACCCACCCAGGAGTTCAGGAGGGGACCCAGCAGTGCTCCAAAGGACCCAGGAGTTCTGAGGGGACCCAAGAGTTCACCAAAGGACCCAAGAGTTCAGGAGTGGACCCAGGAGTGCCCCAAAGGATCCAGAGTTCAGGAGGGGACCCTCCCAGGAGTTCAGGAGGGGACCCAGCAGTGCCCCAAAGGACCCAGGAGTTCAGGGGGTAACACAGGAGTTCGGAGGGGACCCAGGAGTTCAGTAGGGAACCCAGGCGTTCTGAGGGTACCCAGGAGTTCGGGAGGGGACCCACCCAGGAGTTCGGGAGGGGACCCAGCAGTGCCCCAAAGGACCCAGGAGTTCAGGAGGGACCCACTCAGGAGTTCATGGCGGGACCCACCCAGGACTTCAGGAGGGGACCCATTCAGGAGTTCAGGAGGGGGACCAGGAGTGCCCCAAAGGACCCAGGAGTTCGGGAGGGGACCCACCCAGGAGTTCAGGGGGGGACCGGGAGTTCAGGGGGGGACCTAGGAGTTCAGGGGGTAACCCAGGAGGTCAGGAGGGGACCCAGGAGTTCAGGAGGGGACCCAGGAGTGCCCCAAAGGACTCAGGAGTTCAGGAGGGACCCAGGAGTTCAGGAGCGGGCCCCCACAGAAGTTCACGAGGGCACCCAAGAGTTCAGGGCGGGACCCAGGAGTGCCCCAGAGGACCAAGGAGTTCAGCGGGGGACCCCAGAGTGCCCCAAAGGATCCAGAGTTCAGGAGGGACCTAGGAGTTCAGGGCGGGACCCAGGAGTTCAGGAGGGGACCCAGGAGTGCCCCAACGGACCCAGGAGTTCAGTGGGGAACCCAGGAGTTCTGAGGGGACCCAAGAGTTAAGGAGGGCATTCAAGAGTTCAGGAGGGAGCCACCCAGGAGTTCAGGAGGGAGCCACCCAGGAGTTCAGGAGGGAGCCACCCAGGAGTTCAGGAGGGAGCCACCCAGGAGTTCAGGAGGGGACTGGGGGTTCAGGGGGGGACCCAGGAGATCAGGGGGGCCCCCAAGAGCTCAGGGGGGGACTGAAGAGTTCGGGGGGGGACTGAAAAGTTCAGGAGGGGACCCACCCAGGAGTTCAAGAGGGGACCCAGCAGTTCAGGAGGGACCCAGCAGTGTTCCAAGGGACCCAGGAATTCAGGGGGGAACCCAGGAGTGCCCCAAAGGACCCACGAGTTCAGGAGGGGACTCAGGAGTTCAGGATGGGACCCAGGAGTGCCCCAAAGGATCCAGAGTTCAGGAGGGGACCCAAGAGCTCAGTGCGGGACCCAGCAGTTGAGGAGGGAACCCAGGAGTGCCCCAAAGGACCCAGGAGTGCCCCAAAGGACCCAGGAGTTAAGGAGGGCTCCCAAGAGTTCCGGGGGGGGACCCAAGAGTTCCGGGGGGGGACCCAGCAGTGGCCCAAACGACCCAGGAGTTCTGAGGGGACCCAGGAGTGCCCCAAAAAACAAAAGAGTTCAGGAGGGGACCCAGGAGTGCCCCAAAGGACCCACGAGTTCAGGAGGGGACCCAGGAGTGCTCCAAAGGACCGAAGAGTTCAGGAGGGGACCCAGGAGTTCAGGAGGGCACCCAAGAGTTCCGGGGGGGACCCAAGAGTTCAGGAGGGGACCCAGCAGTGCCCCAAGGGACCCAGGAGTTCAGGGGGGAACCCAGGAGTTCAGGAGGGGAACCCAGGAGTTCCCTAAAGGACCCAAGAGTTCAGGAGGGGACCCAGGAGTGCCCCAAAGGATCCAGAGTTCAGGAGGGGATCCAGCAGTGCCCCAAAGGATCCAGAGTTCAGGAGGGGACCCAGGAGTTCAGGAGGGCACCCAAGAGTTCCGGGGGGGACCCAAGAGTTCAGGAGGGGACCCAGCAGTGCCCCAAGGGACCCAGGAGTTCAGGGGGGAACCCAGGAGTTCCCTAAAGGACCCAAGAGTTCAGGAGGGGACCCAGGAGTGCCCCAAAGGATCCAGAGTTCAGGAGTGGACCCAGGAGTGCCCCAAAGGACCCAAGAGTTCAGGGGGGGACCCACCCAGGAGTTCAGGGGGGGACCAGGAGTTCAGGAGGGGACCCAGGAGTGCCCCAAAGGACCCAAGAGTTCAGGAGGGACCCAGGAGTTCAGGAGCGGGCCCACACAGGAGTTCAGGAGGGACCCAAGAGTTCAGGGCGGGACCCAGGAGTGCCCCAAGGACCCAGGAGTTCAGCGGGGAACCCAGGAGTGCCCCAAAGGACCCAAGAGTTCAGGAGGGCACCCAAGAGATCAAGAGGGACCCACCCAGGAGTTCAGGAGGGACCCACCCAGGAGTTCAAGAGGGGACTGTGGGTTCAGGGGGGGACCCAGGAGTTCAGGAGGGTAACCAGGAGATCATGGGGGCCCCAGGAGCTCAGGGGGGACTGAAGAGTTCAGGAGGGGACCCACCCAGGAGTTCAGGAGGGGACCCAGCAGTGCCCCAAAGAACCCAGGAGTTCAGGGGGGGACCCACCCAGGAATTCACGGGGGACCCACCCAGGAGTTCAGGAGGGACCCAGGCATCCGGCTGCCCATCCTCCGCAGGTTCTGGACTTGTCACTCAATGAGGTCACAACTCTGCAGGGTTTCCCACCCCTCCACCACCTGGAGGAGCTGGATCTCCATGGAAACCATGAGAACCAAGGGGGCACTGGGAGGGACTGGGAGACACTGAGGGGTCAGTGGGGGTCAATGGGGATCAGTGCGACCGGATCAAAGGGAACTGGGGTGAACTGGTGTGAACTGGGGGTGCTGGGGTCAGGCTCTGATTGGTTCCTCCCTTTGACTCTGACCTTAGTGATTGGCGACACCTCCGCCCTCACCCCATTGGCCGCCTGCCCCCAGCTGCACCGCATCCGATTGGCCGACACGTCCTTGGCCGCCGCCCCCGATCGCTGCGCCTGCCTGGCCGAGCTCCTCCCGCAGGTGACCATCGCTCTCACCTGATTCGTCGGTGCCTCTGAAGACTCCGCCCACTCCAGCACAACCCACCTTAAAACATGGGGGGGGCAATAAATAAAGTGATGTTACCACAATGCAAGTCCGTTTGTGTGACCCCAGCCTCGTCTGGTTCTGAGCGCGTGTCTGTCAGACGGCTGCTTTACTCTTACAAGTTCACTGCTGTGTGATTATGATGGCAAAGGGCAATGCAAGATAGAAGGGTTTGTTCTGCTGGGGGTCACCACCCGCCCCCCGCGTCTGAGCGGGCCAATCAGAGGGCACGGGAGGGCTGGAGGGGCGGAGCGCTGGTGTCCGTGCGGGAATTTGTCACCGTGCGGCGTGCGTTCGACTTTGTCCTTGTCTCTGTCTGTGAGCGTGTGGGACTCCGTGCCGTGTGAGTGTTGGACTTTGCTGTGTCTATGTGTGTGCGTAGGACTCAGTGTCACTGTCCGTGTGCCGGACTTGGCATCCGTGTGGGCGCGTTAGACTCGGTGTCTATCGCTGTTGTGTGTGAGTGTCGGACTTTGTCTGTCTGTGTGTGCCAGTCTTTGTTTCTGTGAGGGCTGGACTCTGTCCGAGTGTGTGTTTGATGGAGTTTGAGCGGACCGATTGGTGAGGTTGAATGGGATCGCGTGTGCAGTTCTGGCAGGGTTTCTATTGGACAGCATGTCAGATTATTTAAATTGCCAAACTAAAAATAAAATACAAACTAAACTTCCTTGTTGTTGTTTTTTCTTCAGGTGCAGCAGTAAGGTTGTGGATGCTCTAGGGGATTTAAAAAAAAAAAACATTAAATAAATAATTCCAGTCCTCCCCTAGAGCATCCACAGCCCTACTGCTGCACCAGACTTGTAGGTATTTTGTGTGGAAAAAGAAGAGAAAACTAAATTATACATTCCAATCCATTACATGACATTACCATACCCCTAAGAAATACTCAAACAATAAACAGCCAAACACATATGAAACAAATGAGACCCTGATTATGCAAATTAAACCCCAATTATGAAAACGACCTCATTAAATATGCAAATGAGGTAAACACACCTCCTCCCCGCCACTTCACACCTCCTCCCTGGCCACTTCACAGCTCCTGCCTGGCCACTTCACACTGGGTTAGGGTTTACGGTTAGGGTTAGGTTTTTATATATCATCCCCAAGTTCAAGTTTAAGTTTTGAGTCACTAATGCTCATAACAGTCTTTCCAGGTTTTAATTGCTTCACTGTAGTAATTACCAGTTTACAGGTGGTTACAAGGCTGAGAATATATTTTTCACTGCGACTAATCGCCTTCCACAACACAGTTCCCACTTTTTCCCAGGTCTCTATTTGAAAAACTCCTAACAGGTCAGCAGGAAACCCACTGCCTCTGCACCAAATTAACAATCTTTTGAGGTTACTCTCCTCATACTTCACCCCTCTCTTAGAGAGAATATGCGAGAGGAGCCGCAGTATTTCTTCTTCTTCTTTAAAAATATTCTGCCCCATCTCCTCTCGCCCCCAGCTGCTCACCTCTTTGGGCGTCCGTTGCGATGATATCGGATCCTTTATCACTCCTCTGTCACTCCGTAGACATCAATCGGGAGTCCCACAGCCCGCGTCCCGGTCACGGTCCAGCCGAGCCGTTCCAGCTGGGGCTCGCTCCCTGCAGCGGTCGTGCGCCTTCCGTAAATTCTCCTTAGGGATCACGTCGGGGTCACCGCTTGCGAGGGCGCAAACTCACAGACTCCACGCAACTCAATACGAATTCAAGCGAAGCCATTTATTACAGAGACAAGCCTCCTTATATACGCAGTTATTTCCCAATAAGCGTCCACGTTTCAAACACGCGTCGGCTGATCAGATATCGTCCACGTTCAGGTCTTGTTATTATAGAATTACCTCACTCTCATAACAGGTGTTGTTTTTCAGCCTTCGCGCCAGTCTTGGAGTCGCTTTGTCCAGTTCAGAAATAAATCTCTATCTAACAGAAACCCATCTGCACAACAACCTTAAGAAAATCCCTTAAATCTCCCACAGGTGCTGTCATTTCTAGTTAGGGTCCAGGTGATTTTATAAGGGTGGTGGGCGGGGCCTGGGATGATCGACCCCTCCCCTCGGCAGCTTTTGAGCCGTTTAATCTACGTGGGCAGTCGTCTTTGGAGAAGCGGAGGTGTTTGTTTGAGGTACGAGCTTCAGGAGCAGCAAAGGTTCAGTAGCAGCTGTGGTAGAAAGGTTGTTTGTCATTATGTTTCATTCATTGATTCGGTTCCAGGTGCTTTGCATTTTCCCAAAATTCCTGACTACAATGGAGATGGAGTGCTGGCAGTTGTATTTCACTTTCTATCTGCTCCCTAGAAAAACTAAGTTGAGATCCATACTCGGTCTCATTGTAGCTGCAATAGCAGCAATAAAGTGCAGGTGCTGTCATTTTCAGGGAGATTCCAGGTAATTTGATAAGGGTGGTGAGGGGGTCTGGGGTGAATGACCCCGCCCCTTTCCCAGGGGTTTGTGGGAAGGGGTGGGCAGAGCCCTGGGTATTTGAGCCCCGGTCCCCAGGCAGGGAGCTCATTCTGCTCCAGAGCCTCTTCAGTGGTGGTTTTCTGCTGCTCCTTCAGCAGCCAGCAGCTTTTGAGATGTTTAATCCAAATGGGCAGATGTCTTTGGACAAGCAGAGGTGCCTGTTTGATGTAAGAGCTTCAGGAACGGCGAAGGTTTAACAACAGCTGTAGTAGAAAAGTTGTTTGTTGTTATGTTTCTTTTGTTGATTCATTTCCAGGTGCTTTGCATTTTCCCAAGATTCCTGACTACAATGGAGAGGGAGTGTTGTTTTTTGGTTTGTATTGCTGTATTAATAGTTGTTAATTTAATCTCTTCTCCTGGAAGAGGGTCTTGTCTCCAGAACCTTTGCAGCGTGCGGCGGCCCCCGGTGGATCATTCAAATGTACCTCCCAGAACTCAGCCAATGTGAGCAACGAACCGTAGGCTACTATGGATAAATATTATTTGGGGGCTCGATAGCGTGCGTGTTCTCGCTTTCCTTACTGTAGGCGACGATGGAGAAAGCGACAACTGCGGGAAGATCTCTGTTAGCCCACGTGGCGTTTTCCTCTGTCAAAGGTGGATTCGATCCCTCAGCCCTCTGAAAGATAAGTGGAGGCACGAGGGCTGGGAAGGGGCTGGGAATCGCAGGGTGCGATTAAAGTTCTCAGACAGAAAAGCGCAGTCTAGGAGCGGTCCCCTTCAGGCAGATAAGGGGTCAGGGAACGTTACGGTGCGATGCCAGCATCTGCCGGGCAGGGCAACTCCCGCCGGCGCCTGTTGTCGTGTAGTTCGGGAAGCCCACCTCGTGCCTGTCAGACGATCCCGGGGTCTCGCTGTGCTCCGGGGGCCCAACGGGCCTCTCAGGTGCCATCCCGGGATCCGGAATGCCGGTGCTAATTGGCGTAGTGCCAATTGGGTGCTGGATTATTGTATCATCAGCCAAAAGCGTGGATGGTGCTTGCATTTTGGATGTTTCTGGTCAGTTGTGATTTATGGTGTCATTCTGGGCTGCATCAGCAGCTCTGCTCTCTACCCCTCCAGTCCTAGGGACTGGCATTTCAAGATGCTGGGAAGAAGTTCTTAGGTTGTGCCGCCATCTCCTCTGTGTGTGTGTGCGCCGGTGCCGCCGTCTCATAAGGGACTGTGATGTTCAGCTCCTTTTTCCTGGGGTTGCAGAAGAGGCTCCTTGCCTCATCACTGCCTCCCTGCAGGGCATTTGGATTGATGCCTTCTCTGGTTTTGGTGTCGCTGTCGTTGCGGAGTGTTTTTGGTGCCATTGCGGTCGTGTCGTCCATAGCGTTCTGTGGCGTCTTTGACTGCGCACGTGCACGTTCGGCTCGGAGCTGCTCTGCCCGGCGGTGTGGAGTCAGGGGCGGGTGGAGTGAGCTCTAGGAGTCCACGGTTAATCTGTTGACAGATTCAACTGTGTAGGCAAAGGTTGTACGGTCATCTGGGATGCAGTAGCTGTGGGCAGGGGAGCTGGCAGTCTGTTCCCCAGTGTTTTAGGGACTCAATTAGAGCTTCTGGTGCGATTCCTGAATAGAAAGCAGACCTGTGGAATGGTCAAGCTGTTGATGAGCATCTCAGTGACTTGTTGAATACCTTGATTTCAGATGCAGAGGGACAACATGGCACGAAAGAGCGACGGAAGAGCCGAGCAGAGCGCCGTAAGCAGGTGGGTCGGTGCATGGTGTCAGAGGGAAGATGTGCCCTCTGTCTTTATCTAAGTTGGGTTGTTTGTCTGTTTTACAGGTGTGAAACAAAGAGGAAAGCTGGGTATCGGCACTGCAGCTGCTCGGGCACGGTGAGGAACGAGTGCTGGGCCAAAGCAGCAGCTCATTTCAGGTCTTGTGTTGCTGGTGCAGGTATGAGTATCCTTTGGTTGTGTTTTACAGGTGGTAGCTGAACCTCTGTAGTCAACAGCGTTGCAGTCAAAAGCAAAGGCAGCCAGGTGGGCGAGCGGCCAAGGTAAAGGAGCGGGAGATGGAATTGTCTGTGGGCAGGCCGTTTTCAGGCAGCGTCAGAGTAGATGCCTTTGTTTTTGCAGGTGCCGCGGACCACCTCGGAGGGGCGAAGCTGCACGCCGACCAGCAGCCGAGAAGGTGAGGCGGTGGTGGGTGTCAAGGAGCCCGGTGTCTCGGTTCAGCATTTCCTTCTTGTTTTGCAGGCTCCTTTTGGGCTCTTTGGACTCAGAGGAGCATTTCTGGTGAGCCGGGGTATGGGCGAGGAGGAGCGTGAGGCTGGGGACTCGCTCCAAGCCCTACAGTTCTTTTGTTTCCCAATGTCTTAGGTGCCACGAGCAATGAGGGTTTGTGACCGCACCGGTGGCACGACGCGCCGAACAGAACGCCAAGGAACTTAGGAGGTGGGTGTTGCGGAAGGAGCTGGCGTTTACCCCGCGATACCGTGTGCTGACACGACTTCGTAAGCGTGTGTTTTCCCGTGTTAGTGTAGATGTTGAAGAGGAACCCGGCGATGCAGGAACATCTCCGTTAGCGCACGTGGCGTTTTCTCTGTCGAAGGTGGATTCGGTCCCTCAGCCCTCTGAAAGATAAGTGGAGGCACAGGGGCTGGGAAGGGGCCGGGAGTCGCAGGGAGGCAGGTAAAGTTCTGATAAGGGGAAGGGCTGTCCAGGAAAAGTCCTCTTGGGGTGGGTAAAGGACCTAGGGAACTTTACAGTGCGATGCCAGCACGTGCCGGGCAGGGCAGCTCCAGCCTGCGTCTGCGTTGTCGTGTAGCTCGGGAAGCCTGGCTTGCACCTGTCAGACGATCCCGGGGTCTCGCTGTACTCCGGGGGCCCAACGGGCCTCTCAGGTGCCATCCCGGGATCCGGAATGCCGGTGTTAATTGGTGTAGAGCCAATCGGGTGCTGGATTCTTGTATCATCAGCCAAAAGCGTGGACGGTGCTTGCATTTTGGACATTTCTGGTCAGCAGTGACCTATGGTGTCATTCTGGGCTGCTTCAGCAGCTCTGCTCTCTACCCCTCCAGTCTAAGGGACTGGCACTTCAAGATGCTGGGAAGAAGTTCTTAGGTTGTGCCGCCGTCTCTGTGTGTGTGGGTGCCAGTGCCGTCGCAGTCTCATAAGGGGCCGTGACGTTGGGCTTTTTTTTCCTGGGGTTGCAGAAGAGGCTCCTTGCCTCATCACTGCCTCCCTGCAGGGCATTTTGATTGATGTCGTCTCTGGTTTTGGCGTCGCTGTTGTTGTGGAGCGTTGCGGTGCCGTTGCGGTCGTGTCTTCCATAGCGTTCTGTGACGCGTTTGTCTGCGCACGTGCACGTTCGGCTCAGAGCTGCTCTGCCCGGCGGTGTGGAGTCAGGGGCGGGTGGAGTGAGCTCTAGGAGTCCAGGGTTAATCTGTTGACAGATTCAGTTGTGTAGGCAAAGGTTGTGCGGTCATCTGGGATGCAGTAGCTGTGGGCAGGGGAGCTGGCAGTCCGTTCCCTAGTGTTTTAGGGACTCAATTAGAGCTTCTGGTGGGATTCCTGAATAGAAAGCAAACCTGTTGAATGGTCAAGCAGTTGATGAGCGTCTGGGTGACTTGTTGAATACCTTGATTTCAGAGGTAGAGGGATGACTTGGTACGAAAGAGCAACAGAAGAGGCGAGCAGCGCGCCATAAGCAGGTGGGTCGGTGTGTGATGCCAGCGGGAAGATGTGCCGTGTGGCTCTATGTAAGTTTGGTCATTTGTCTCTTTCATAGAAGCGAAGAGGAAACCTGGGTATTAGCACCGCAACTCCTCAGGCAAGGTGAACAATGAGCGTCAGGCCGAAGCAGCAGCTCGTTTCAGGTCCCGTGTTGCCAGTGCAGGTATGAGCGTCATTGGGTTGTGTTTTACAGGCGGCAGCTGAACCCCTGTGGTCAACGGCGTTGCAGTCAAAAGCAAGGATGGGCAGGCAGGTGGGAGAGCGGCCAAGGTAAAGGAGCTGGAGACGGGCCCGTGTACGGGCGGGCTGTTTTTGAGCAGCGTCTGAGCAGGTGCCTTTGTTCTCGCAGGTGCCGTGGACCAGCTCGGAGGGGCGAAGCTGCACGCCGGCCAGCAGCCGAGAAGGTGAGGCGGCTGTGGGTGTCGAGGAGCCCGGTGTCGCCCGGTGACTCGGTTCAGTGTTTCCTTCTTGTTTTGCAGGCTCCTTTTGGGCCCTTTGGACTCGGAGGAGCTTTTCTGGTGAACCGGGGTATGGGCGAGGAGGAGCGTGGGGCTGGGGACACGCTCCAAGCCCTACAGTTCTTTTGTTTCTCGCTGTCTTAGGCGTTACGAGCGATGAGGGTTTGTGACCGCACCCGTGACACGACGCACCGAACGGAACGCCGAGGAACTTAAGGAGGAGGTGGGTGTTGCGGGAGGAGTCGGCGTTTACCCCGCGATACCGTATGCTGGCACGGCTTAGTGAGCGTGTGTTTTCCTGTGTTACTGTAGATGTTGAAGAGGACCCCGGCAATGCAGGAACATCTCCGTTAGCGCACGTGGCGTTTTCTCTGTCGAAGGTGGATTCGGTCCCTCAGCCCTCTGAAAGATAAGTGGAGGCACAGGGGCTGGGAAGGGGCCGGGAATCGCAGGGAGGCGGGTAAAGTTCTGATAAGGGCTTTCCCTGTCCAGGAAAAGTCCCCTTTGGGTGGGTTAAGGGCCCAGGGAACTTTACAGTGCGATGCCAGCACGTGCCGGGCAGGGCAGCTCCAGCCTGCGTCTGCGTTGTCGTGTAGCTCGGGAAGCCTGCCTTGCACCTGTCAGACGATCCCGGGGTCTCGCTGTACTCCGGGGGCCCAACGGGCCTCTCAGGTGCCATCCCGGGATCCGGAATGCCGGTGTTAATTGGTGTAGAGCCAATCGGGTGCTGGATTCTTGTATCATCAGCCAAAAGCGTGGACGGTGCTTGCATTTTGGACATTTCTGGTCAGCAGTGACCTATGGTGTCATTCTGGGCTGCTTCAGCAGCTCTGCTCTCTACCCCTCCAGTCTAAGGGACTGGCACTTCAAGATGCTGGGAAGAAGTTCTTAGGTTGTGCCGCCGTCTCTGTGTGTGTGGGCTCCAGTGCCGCCGCCGTCTCTGTGTGTGTGGGCGCCAGTGCCGTCGCCGTCTCATAAGGGGCCGTGATGTTGGGCTCCTTTTTCCTGGGGTTGCAGAAGAGCCTCCTTGCCTCATCACTGCCTCCCTGCAGGGCATTTGGATTGATGCCTTCTCTGGTTTTGGTGTCGCTGTCGTTGCGGAGTGTTTTTGGTGCCATTGCGGTCGTGTAGTCCATAGCGTTCTGTGGCGAGTTTGACTGCGCACGTGCACGTTCGGCTCGGAGCTGCTCTGCCCGGCGGTGTGGAGTCAGGGGCGGGTGGAGTGAGCTCTAGGAGTCCACGGTAATCTGTTGACAGATTCAGTTGTGTAGGCAAAGGTTGTGCGGTCATCTGGGATGCAGTAGCTGTGGGCAGGGGAGCTGGCAGTCTGTTCCCCAGTGTTTTAGGGACTCAATTAGAGTGTTGGGTGGGATTCCTGAATAGAAAGCAGACCTGTGGAATGGTCAAGCTGTTGATGAGCATCTCAGTGACTTGTTGAATACCTTGATTTCAGATGCAGAGGGACAACATGGCACGAAAGAGCGACGGAAGAGCCGAGCAGAGCGCCGTAAGCAGGTGGGTCGGTGCGTGGTGTCAGAGCGAAGATGTGCCTTGTGCCTTTATATTGTGTGCTGGCTTTGCTTAGTGAGTGTGTGTTTTCTTGTGTTATTGCAGATGTTGAGGAGGAACTTGGTGATGCAGGAAGATCTCCATCAGCACATGTGGTGTTTTCCTCTGTTGAAGATGGATTCGGTTTCTTGGCCCTCTGAAAGATAAGTGGAGGCTGGAGGGCTGGGAAGGGGTTGGGAACTGCCGGGAGGGGGGTAAAGTTCTCTTTGGGGCAAGGGTGTTCCAGGAACAGTCCCTTTTGGGCAGGGAACTTCACAGTGCGATGCCAGGGTGTCCTGGGCAGGGCAGCTCCAGCCTAGTGTCAGTGTTGTATTGCAGGTCGGGAGGCTTGCATTGTGCCTGCCAGACGGTCCCGGGCTCTCATCGCGCTTGAGGGACCCGACAGGCATCCCGGGCACCATCCCGGGATCCGGAACGCCGGTGCCAGTTGGCATAGCGCCAATCAGGTCCCTGTTTTCTTGTATCAGCAGCTGAAAGCATGGATGGTTTTTGCATTTTGGATGTTTCTGCTCAGTTGTGTTTTATAGTGTCATTCTGGGCTGCATCGGCAGCTCTGCTCTGTACCCCTCCAGTCTAAGGGACTGGCACTTCTTCCCAGCGTCTTGAAGGTTTTAAGTAGCGCCGCCGTCTCCTCTGTGTGTGTGCGCGCGCCAGTGCCGCCGTCTCCTCTGTGTGTGTGCGCGCGCCAGTGCCGCCGTCTCCTCTGTGTGTGTGCGCGCGCCAGTGCCGCCGTCTCCTCTGTGTGTGTGCGCGCGCCAGTGCCGCCGTCTCCTCTGTGTGTGTGCGCGCGCCAGTGCCGCCGTCTCCTCTGTGTGTGTGCGCGCGCCAGTGCCGCCGTCTCCTCTGTGTGTGTGCGCGCGCCAGTGCCGCCGTCTCCTCTGTGTGTGTGCGCGCGCCAGTGCCGCCGTCTCCTCTGTGTGTGTGCGCGCGCCAGTGCCGCCGTCTTATAAGGGGCCGTGACGTTCGGCTCCTTTGTTTTCTGGGGTTGCAGTGGAGGCTCCTCGCCACACCAGTGCCCCCCTGCAGGTTTTTTTGATTGATGCCTCTCTGATTGGGAGTTGTTCCCATTGTTGGGTGTTGTTGGTGTTGTTGACATGATGTCGCCTGTAACGTTCTGTGGCACGTTTGTCTGCGCACGTGCACATTCGGCTCGGAGCTGCTCTGCCCGGTGGTGTGGAGTCAGGGGCGGATGGAGTGAGCTCTAGGAGTCCATGGTTAATCTGTTGATGTGTTAAAATGTATAGCCAGAAGTCATCTGGGACGCAGTAGCTGGGGGCAGGGGAGTCGTAAGTCCTTTTAGTGGTGTTTTGCAGTCGTTAGAGAGACCATTGATGATTAGTGTTGTCTGTGGTGTGCTGTTATTTCATAGACAAAGCCTGTTTTAATGAAATCTTTTTGGTTTTTTTCTTTGCAGGTGACCACATTGTCAATATGAGTCACTTATAGAAAGGCGTTTTGTTAGGCTATGTAGCACTCATAATTATAGCCTTTACTCGATGGTAACAAAAGCAGCTACAGACTCCGATCGTCACCCATCCCATAAGGCGCGCTTTACACGTTCCCGCAGGAATAGGCTTCTGTCGCCAAAAATGCCACATTCGAGGCCGTCGGGAAGCTCCTACGGACCGTAAACCGAATCTACGGCTGCGCAGAGCCGAGTCCAGCGCGAGGTCAGTGCACAGGATCCGCTGAGAAGCAAGATGACCAGAGACTCGGCTATCGCTATTGGATGCAATCGCAGCGTAGAGGGGTGGGTGAATAGTTTGTAAGGGTATAAATACCCAGGGATTTCCACGCTCGGCTGGGACCTCAGCAGAAGAGGCAGCTCCAGTCAGCCTTCCCGCAGTACCGCTCCGTTCGGTTGGTTATTTACATGGATTTTGCCGGAGAGTTTGCCCTGATAGACCGAGGACTTAGACCATGACCCAACCGTCCCCGTGCCTCTGGAAGGGAGGTAGGGATGCCGAGGCGTAGAGCGATGCCATTCAGAAATTCAGGCTGAGCGGTATAAGGAGTCAGGTGTGCACATACAGTCCTTTGGCCATATGTCAATATAATATCTTAGGTGTTTTCCCTCTCCCCTGCACGGCCGGGAGGCCAACCGTAGATCCAGCGCAGGGCTAAGTTCGGATCCAGCCGCACCCGGGCTCCCGTCCGCAGAGGAGTTTAGAAAGTGAGGGGGTCTGATCCCAACCTCACGCCTCGACGGAAAGACCTCCCTGTAGCCTTTGGCATCTCCCGTCCACGTAGAAATCGCTCTGAATCAAGTTTCAGCTGAATTTGCTTAGCATATTCTGTCCTCCTAGTAAGCAATAGCGTCCCTCACCATTACATTCCGCCACAGCGCAAGCCGTCTAGCGCCACCCTCGGTCGGCCGCGCCCCAGTCGGTCACCCGAAACCGAGCGATGTCGGCGGGATCGCGGGCGTCGTCGGCGTTTGGCGACGGAGACGCGGGGCGAGTTTGAATTCCGGAATCTCAGAGGAAGGAGGTCGCTGTAACTGACAGGATCAGGACGCCGAGCAAGAATAGGTCACCACAGTCAAGAACTATATGAAGGATGGCAAGGGAATTAAGTGCAAAGTGTGAAGGCCCTGTCTCAAGCCAGTCTTCGGGAGAGGAAGAAGCGGTCGGCCGGGTAGATGACGCGCAGAGCGTTCGGATAGTGTGAAACCTCGAGCAAACGCGGCTCGGGGCTGTAGTTATTTGTCCTTGGAGGTTCAAATTTTTTTCCTTTTCAGGTAAATTCCAAAGTTAAAGAATAAAAAACTCCAGCTGGGGGATCCATCCCCCCCGACCGGTTTTTTTCCCTGGTCCTGGCCGATCCGCGAGGCGACATTTGTCGCCGAGGTTAGGACGCGGGCGGCCCTCGGGCTGGGGTTTTGGCAGGCAGGGCCATTTCGGAGGCTCCCGGGAACGATGTTCCTGAGGGGCGATGCGGACATGGGGCGATCGTACGAGCTGGGAGAATGGCAGCCGTGCGAGAGGGTGGTGGGTTTGGTATTGGAGTGAGTGGTGCGGTTTAGCTGTGAGGTCTGGTATGATTGTGTTGTGGGGTAGTTGTTTTCTTTGCAGGTTTATTTCGAAATTTACCTGAAAAGGAGGAAAAAACAGAAATAGGAAAACAAGCCCCTGTCAGGGGATTCTCTGTTCTCTGCCCCCCCAGGAGGGTGTTTTTTCCCCAGGTCCAGGCCGCTAGGCAAGATCAAGTTCACAGTCAGCGTTCCAATTTGGGTCCGGCTGGGACGGCAGTTTCGGAGGCGAGGGGATTGTCAAGGCTCTGGGAACAGCTTTTGAGGCCGTAGTTATTCCAGATTGCGGTCTCGGTCTGTAGCGGCCAGGAGGTTCGTTTAGGGAACGGTACCGGAAAGCCGGTCGCAATCGCCCCAGGAGCGGTCAAACTAAACGGCCCACGAGTTGGTCAGGGTCGTGATAGGGGCATGTTATCCTCCGTAAGGTGACATCAGGGATGCCGTGAGATAGAGGAGTTGGCTTTTCTGCGTAGCGTGATAAATGTAATACGTAAAATATGTAATCAAGGTACGCATTAGATGTTTCGGTTACCAGTCAGGAGGATACTCTGTAGAAGAGTCATAACAGGGAGGAGTCCATTCTGCGACGCGGTCAAAGGGACATGGTCGGGAAGAGTCCGTAAATCGCTCCGATCCGGAACAAAACTTTGTAACGGCTCCCTACCAAAGGTGATGATATTCCCCGTAGCCTTAGGCACTGTGATATATTATGTCAAAATGCTGTAATATGGGGGAGTTTTCTGTGTTATGGTCATAGTGATAAGGGAATGCTGTAATAACAAGCAGTTTGTATATGATCTTACCGTTTATTACAACTCCATGTAATTTGTTGGGTAATATTGAGTTTGAGGGGCCTAGCTTTACCTAACTCAGCTCCTTCACAAAGGTAATAAAGCAGCTGTACCTTGTTGTTGTCCGGCATCTTTTTCAGTCGGAGAAGTTTCGCGTGCGTGAGAGGCTTCGAGAGCATGTCGACGGCGAGCGCATGCCAGACTCAGTCACCATCCGTCGCGTCCACGCAGCAATTCGTCACGTGCGGCGTGCGGGTTAGACTTCGTCCGTCTCCGTCCGTGGGTGCATTGGACTTTGTGTCTATGTGTGTAGGACTTTGTCCGTGTCTATGTGCATGTGCATGCTGGACTCAGTGTCAGCCATCCATGCTGGACTTCATATGTGCATGTGGGTGTGTTGGACTTTGTCTGTATCCACATTGGAGTCTGTCTGTGTCTGAGTGTCCATTTGACGGACTTTGAGCAAGCGGACCAGTCGTTGAGGTTGAAGGGCAGTGAGTGTGCAGTTCTGGAAGGGTTTCTTTTGGATGTCGTGTCAGATTAGTTTGTCATTGCAAAGAAACTAAATAAAAATGAAATAAACTACTTGAAGAAAAAGTGAGGAAGAAAAAGAATGTATTTTATTTTTAAGTGGAGCAGTATGGCTTTGGGTGCTCTAGGGGATTTAAAAAAAATATATTTAATATAAATCCCAGTACTCCCTGCAGTCTCTGGGAGGAGGTGTGGATTGGTTTTGTTGTTTTTATGGTGGGTTTTTTTGTTGTGTTCTGGTTTTTGTAGGGGAGAAAAAGTTGTTTTTTTCCTCCCTAATTTGCATATTTAATGAGTTAATTTGCATAATTCCTGTGTAATTTGAATATTTCTGGTAGTTGAGGATTTTTTATGTTATGTGTAGTTCTGTATTTTTCTGTTGCATATTTAAATCTTATTTGTAGATGTTGTTATTTATATTCTGTAGTATGTATAGGTAAAAAGACGAAAAACTAAAAGTCTGGTGCAGCAGTAGGGGTTAGGCCATTAGCGTTAGGGTTAGGGTCAGTTAGGGTCGTTAGGGTTAGGGGTTAGGGTCGTTAGGGTTAGGGGTTAGGGTCGTTAGGGTCGTTAGGGTTTAGGGGTTAGGGTTAGGGTTTAGGGTTAGGGTTTAGGGTGAGGGGGTAAGGGGTTAGGGTCATTAGGGTTAGGGGGGCTAGGGTTAGGGGTTAGGGGTTTGGGGGAGGGGTCAGGGGTCAGGGTTAGGGGGTTAGGGGTTGGGGGTTGGGTTTAGATTTAGGATTAGTGTTAGGGTTAGGGGTTAGGGTTTAGGGTTATGGTTAGGGTTAGGTTTAGGGATGATGTTTAGGGTTTAGGGCATAGGGTTAGTGTTAAGGGTAGAGGTTAGGTTTAGGGTTACTGTTAGGTTAGGGTTAGGGCCGTTAGGGTTAGGGTCAGGGTTAGAGTTAGGGTTAGGGCCATTAGGGTTAGGGTCAGGGTTAGGGCCATTAGAGTTAGGGTTAGGGCCATTAGAGTTAGGGTTAGGGCCATTAGGGTTCGGTTAGGGTTAGGCTTAGGGTTAGGGCCATTAGGGTTGGGTTAGGGTTAGGGTTAGGGCCATTAGGGTTAGGGCCATTAGGGTTAGGGTTAGTGCCATTAGGGTCAGGGTCAGGGTTAGGGTTAGGGTTAGGGATTAGGGTTAGGGTCAATTAGGGTTAGGGTTAGGGTTTAGGATTACGCTTAGGGTTAGGATTAGGGTTAGGGTTTAGGATTACGCTTAGGGTTAGGGTTAGGGTTAGGGTTTAGGATTACGCTTAGGGTTAGGATTAGGGTTAGGGTTTAGGATTACGCTTAGGGTTAGGGGTTAGGGTTAGGGCTACGCTTAGGGTTGCGCTTAGGGTTAGGGTTAGGGCTAGGGTTAGGGTCAGGATTAGGGTTAGGGTTAAGGTTAAGGTTAGGGTAAGTTTAAGGGGTTAGGGTTACAGTTAGGATTAGGGGTTAGGGTTAGGGTTAGGGATTAGGGTTAGGGTCGGTTAGGGTTAGGGTTTAAGATTACGCTTAGGGTTAGGGCTTAGGGTTAGATTTAGTGTTAGGGTTATGCTTAGGGTTACGATTAGGGTTAGGGGTTAGGGTTAGGATTAGGGTTAGGGTTTTGGGTTAGGGTTAGGGTTAGGGTCAGGATTAGGGTTAGGGTTAAGGTTAGGGTAAGTTTAAGGGGTTAGGGTTACAGTTAGGATTAGGGGTTAGGGTTAGTGTTAGGGTTAGGGGTTTTGGTTAGGGTTAGAGTTAGAGTTAACGGTAGGGTTAGGGCTACGCTTAGGGTTAGGGTTAGGGTTAGGGGTTAGGGTTAGGGTTAGGGGTTAGGGTTAGGGTTTAGGATTACGCTTAGGGTTAGGATTAGGGTTAGGGTTTAGGATTACGCTTAGGGTTAGGGCTTAGGGTTAGGGTTTAGGATTATGCTTAGGGTTAGGGTTAGGGTTAGGGTTAGGGTTAGGGTTAGGGTTAGGGTTACGGATAGGAATAGGGTTAGGCTTAGAGTTCAAGTTAGGGGTTAGGGTTAGGGCTAGATTTAGGCTTACGGGTTAGGGGCTAGGGTTAGGGCTAGGGTTAGGGTTAGGGCCGTTAGGGTTAGGGTTATGGTTTTGGGTTAGGTTTAGGGTTAGGGCCGTTAGGGTTAGGGCCATTAGAGTTAGGGTTAGGGTTACGATTAGGGTTTTGGTTTAGGGTTAGGGTTGGGGTTGTTAGGGTTAGGTTTAGGGTTAATGTTAGGGTTAGGGTTTTGGGTTAGGCTTAGGCTTAGGGCCATTACGGTTGGGTTAGGGGTTAGGGTTAGGGATAGGAATAGGGTTAGGCTTAGAGTTAGGGGTAGGGGTTAGGGTTAGGGCTAGAGTTAGGCTTACGGGTTAGGGGTTAGGCGTAAGGGTTAGGCGTAAGGGTAGGGTTAGGGCCTTAGGGTTAGGGCCTTAGGGTTATGTTTAGGCTTAGTGTTAGGGTTAGGGGTTAGGGTTAGGTGTTAGGTTTAGATTTAGGATTAGTGTTAGGGTTAGGGTTTAGGGTTATGGTTACGGTTAGGTTTAGGGATGATGTTTAGGGTTTAGGGCATAGGGTTAGTGTTAAGGGTAGAGGTAGGTTTAGGGTTACTGTTAGGTTAGGGTTAGGGTTAGGGCCATTAGAGTTAGGGTTAGGGTTAGGGCCATTAGAGTTAGGGTTAGGGTTAGGGCCATTAGAGTTAGGGTTAGGGTTAGGGCCATTAGAGTTAGGGTTAGGGCCATTAGGGTTGGGTTAGGGTTAGGCTTAGGGTTAGGGCCATAACGGTTGGGTTAGGGGTTAGGGCCATTAGGGTTAGGGTTAGGGCCGTTACGGTTAGGGTTAGGGTTGGTTGGGGGTTAGGGTTAGGTTAGGGTTAGGGTTAGGGTTTAGAGTTAGGGTTAGGGTTATTGTTAAAGTTAGGTTTAAAGTTAGGGGTTAGGGTCAGGATTAGGGTTAGGGTTAAGGTTAGGGTAAGTTTAAGGGGTTAGGGTTACAGTTAGGATTAGGGGTTAGGGTTACTGTTAGGGTTAGGGGTTTTGGTTAGGGTTAGAGTTAACGGTAGGGTTAGGGTTAGGGTTTAGGTTTAGGGTTAGGGTTAGGGTTAAGGTTAGGGTAAGTTTAAGGGGTTAGGGTTACAGTTAGGATTAGGGGTTAGGGTTAGTGTTAGGGTTAGGGGTTTTGGTTAGGGTTAGAGTTAACGGTAGGGTTAGGGTTAGGGATTAGGGTTAGGGTTAGGGTCAATTAGGGTTAGGGTTAGGGTTGCGCTTAGGGTTAGGGGTTAGGGTTAGGGTCAATTAGGGTTAGGGTTAGGGTTACGCTTAGGGTTGCGTTTAGGGTTGGGCTTAGGGTTAGGGGTTAGGGTTAGGGTTAGGGTTAGGATTAGGGGTTAGGGTTAGTGTTAGGGTTAGGGGTTTTGGTTAGGGTTAGAGTTAACGGTAGGGTTAGGGTTAGGGATTAGGGTTAGGGTTAGGGTCAATTAGGGTTAGGGTTACGCTTAGGGTTGCGCTTAGGGTTAGGGGTTAGGGGTTAGGGTTAGGGATTAGGGTTAGGGTTAGGGTCAATTAGGGTTAGGGTTAGGGTTACGCTTAGGGTTGCGCCTAGGGTTAGGCTTGGGGTTAGGGTTAGGGTTAGGGATTAGGGTTAGGGTTTAGGGTTAGGGTTTAGGATTACGCTTAGGGTTAGGATTAGGGTTAGGGTTTAGGATTACGCTTAGGGTTAGGATTAGGGTTAGGGTTTAGGATTACGCTTAGGGTTAGGGCTTAGGGTTAGATTTAGTGTTAGGGTTATGCTTAGGGTTACGATTAGGATTAGGGTTAGGATTAGGGTTAAGGTTAGGGTTAGGGTTTTGAGTTGGGGTTAGGGTTAGGGTTAGGGATTCGGGTTAGGGTTACGGTCAATTACGTTTAGGGTTGCGCTTAGGGTTGCGCTTAGGGTTGCGCTTAGGGTTGCGCTTAGGGATTAGGGTTAGGGATTAGGGTTAGGGATTAGGGTTAGGGATTAGGGTTAGGGATTAGGGTTAGGGATTAGGGTTAGGGATTAGGGTTAGGGATTAGGGTTAGGGATTAGGGTTAGGGTTACGGTCAATTAGGTTTAGGGTTAGGGTTAGGGTTACGCTTAGGGCTACGCTTAGGGTTGCGGTTAGGGTTAGGGTTAGGGTTAGGGTTTAGGATTACGCTTAGGGTTAGGATTAGGGTTAGGGTTTAGGATTACGCTTAGGGTTAGGATTAGGGTTAGGGTTTAGGATTACGCTTAGGGTTAGGGTTAGGGTTAGGGTTTAGGATTACGCTTAGTGTTAGGATTAGGGTTAGGGTTTAGGATTACGCTTAGGGTTAGGGCTTAGGGTTAGATTTAGTGTAGGGGTTATGCTTAGGGTTAGGGTTAGGGGTTAGGGTTAGGGTTAGGGTAAGTTTAAGGGGTTAGGGTTACAGTTAGGATTAGGGGTTAGGGTTAGGGGTTTTGGTTAGGGTTAGAGTTAACGGTAGGGTTAGGGTTAGGGTCAATTAGGGTTAGGGTTAGGGCTACGGTTAGGGTTAGGGGTTAGGGTTAGGGTTAGGGTTTAGGATTACGCTTAGGGTTAGGGTTAGGGATTAGGGTTAGGGATTAGGGTTAGGGCTTAGGGTTAGGGCTAGGGTTAGGGTTAGGGCCGTTAGGGTTAGGGTTATGGTGTTGGGTTAGGTTTAGGGTTAGGGTTAGGGCCGTTAGGGTTAGGGCCATTAGAGTTAGGGTTAGGGTTAGGGTTACGATCAGGGGTTTGGTTTAGAGTTAGGGTTAGGGTTGGGGTTGTTAGGGTTAGGTTTAGGGTTAATGTTAGGGTTAGGGTTTTGGGTTAGGCTTAGGCTTAGGGTTAGGGCCATTACGGTTGGGTTAGGGTTAGGGGTTAGGGTTAGGGTTACGGATAGGAATAGGGTTAGGCTTAGAGTTAGGGTTAGGGGTTAGGGTTAGGGCTAGAGTTAGGCTTACGGGTTAGGGGTTAGGCGTAAGGGTTAGGCGTAACGGTAGGGTTAGGGCCTTAGGGTTAGGGCCTTAGGGTTATGTTTAGGCTTAGTGTTAGGGTTAGGGGTTAGGGTTAGGTGTTAGGTTTAGATTTAGGATTAGTGTTAGGGTTTAGGGTTATGGTTAGGGTTAGGTTTAGGGATGATGTTTAGGGTTTAGGGCATAGGGTTAGTGATAAGGGTAGAGGTTAGGTTTAGGGTTACTGTTAGGTTAGGGTTAGGGCCGTTAGGGTTAGGGTTAGGGCCATTAGAGTTAGGGTTAGGGCCATTAGGGTTAGGGCCATTAGGGTTAGGGTTAGTGCCATTAGGGTCAGGGTCAGGGTTAGGGTTAGGGTTAGGGATTAGGGTTAGGGTCAATTAGGGTTAGGGTTAGGGTTTAGGATTACGCTTAGGGTTAGGATTAGGGTTAGGGTTTAGGATTACGCTTAGGGTTAGGGTTAGGGTTAGGGTTTAGGATTACGCTTAGGGTTAGGATTAGGGTTAGGGTTTAGGATTACGCTTAGGGTTAGGGGTTAGGGTTAGGGCTACGCTTAGGGTTGCGCTTAGGGTTAGGGTTAGGGCTAGGGTTAGGGTCAGGATTAGGGTTAGGGTTAAGGTTAAGGTTAGGGTAAGTTTAAGGGGTTAGGGTTACAGTTAGGATTAGGGGTTAGGGTTAGGGTTAGGGATTAGGGTTAGGGTCGGTTAGGGTTAGGGTTTAAGATTACGCTTAGGGTTAGGGCTTAGGGTTAGATTTAGTGTTAGGGTTATGCTTAGGGTTACGATTAGGGTTAGGGGTTAGGGTTAGGATTAGGGTTAGGGTTTTGGGTTAGGGTTAGGGTTAGGGTCAGGATTAGGGTTAGGGTTAAGGTTAGGGTAAGTTTAAGGGGTTAGGGTTACAGTTAGGATTAGGGGTTAGGGTTAGTGTTAGGGTTAGGGGTTTTGGTTAGGGTTAGAGTTAGAGTTAACGGTAGGGTTAGGGCTACGCTTAGGGTTAGGGTTAGGGGTTAGGGTTAGGGTTTAGGATTACGCTTAGGGTTAGGATTAGGGTTAGGGTTTAGGATTACGCTTAGGGTTAGGGCTTAGGGTTAGGGTTTAGGATTATGCTTAGGGTTAGGGTTAGGGTTAGGGTTAGGGTTACGGATAGGAATAGGGTTAGGCTTAGAGTTCAAGTTAGGGGTTAGGGTTAGGGCTAGATTTAGGCTTACGGGTTAGGGGCTAGGGTTAGGGCTAGGGTTAGGGTTAGGGTTAGGGCCGTTAGGGTTAGGGTTATGGTTTTGGGTTAGGTTTAGGGTTAGGGCCGTTAGGGTTAGGGCCATTAGAGTTAGGGTTAGGGTTACGATTAGGGTTTTGGTTTAGGGTTAGGGTTGGGGTTGTTAGGGTTAGGTTTAGGGTTAATGTTAGGGTTAGGGTTTTGGGTTAGGCTTAGGCTTAGGGCCATTACGGTTGGGTTAGGGGTTAGGGTTAGGGATAGGAATAGGGTTAGGCTTAGAGTTAGGGGTAGGGGTTAGGGTTAGGGCTAGAGTTAGGCTTACGGGTTAGGGGTTAGGCGTAAGGGTAGGGTTAGGGCCTTAGGGTTAGGGCCTTAGGGTTATGTTTAGGCTTAGTGTTAGGGTTAGGGGTTAGGGTTAGGTGTTAGGTTTAGATTTAGGATTAGTGTTAGGGTTAGGGTTTAGGGTTATGGTTACGGTTAGGTTTAGGGATGATGTTTAGGGTTTAGGGCATAGGGTTAGTGTTAAGGGTAGAGGTAGGTTTAGGGTTACTGTTAGGTTAGGGTTAGGGTTAGGGTTAGGGCCATTAGAGTTAGGGTTAGGGTTAGGGCCATTAGAGTTAGGGTTAGGGTTAGGGCCATTAGAGTTAGGGTTAGGGTTAGGGCCATTAGAGTTAGGGTTAGGGCCATTAGGGTTGGGTTAGGGTTAGGCTTAGGGTTAGGGCCATAACGGTTGGGTTAGGGGTTAGGGCCATTAGGGTTAGGGTTAGGGCCGTTACGGTTAGGGTTAGGGTTGGTTGGGGGTTAGGGTTAGGTTAGGGTTAGGGTTTAGAGTTAGGGTTAGGGTTATTGTTAAAGTTAGGTTTAAAGTTAGGGGTTAGGGTCAGGATTAGGGTTAGGGTTAAGGTTAGGGTAAGTTTAAGGGGTTAGGGTTACAGTTAGGATTAGGGGTTAGGGTTACTGTTAGGGTTAGGGGTTTTGGTTAGGGTTAGAGTTAACGGTAGGGTTAGGGTTAGGGTTTAGGTTTAGGGTTAGGGTTAGGGTTAAGGTTAGGGTAAGTTTAAGGGGTTAGGGTTACAGTTAGGATTAGGGGTTAGGGTTAGTGTTAGGGTTAGGGGTTTTGGTTAGGGTTAGAGTTAACGGTAGGGTTAGGGTTAGGGATTAGGGTTAGGGTTAGGGTTAGGGTTGCGCTTAGGGTTAGGGGTTAGGGTTAGGGTCAATTAGGGTTAGGGTTAGGGTTACGCTTAGGGTTGCGTTTAGGGTTGGGCTTAGGGTTAGGGGTTAGGGTTAGGGTTAGGGTTAGGATTAGGGGTTAGGGTTAGTGTTAGGGTTAGGGGTTTTGGTTAGGGTTAGAGTTAACGGTAGGGTTAGGGTTAGGGATTAGGGTTAGGGTTAGGGTCAATTAGGGTTAGGGTTACGCTTAGGGTTGCGCTTAGGGTTAGGGGTTAGGGGTTAGGGTTAGGGATTAGGGTTAGGGTTAGGGTCAATTAGGGTTAGGGTTAGGGTTACGCTTAGGGTTGCGCCTAGGGTTAGGCTTGGGGTTAGGGTTAGGGTTAGGGATTAGGGTTAGGGTTTAGGGTTAGGGTTTAGGATTACGCTTAGGGTTAGGATTAGGGTTAGGGTTTAGGATTACGCTTAGGGTTAGGATTAGGGTTAGGGTTTAGGATTACGCTTAGGGTTAGGGTTAGGGATTAGGGTTAGGGATTAGGGTTAGGGCTTAGGGTTAGGGCTAGGGTTAGGGTTAGGGCCGTTAGGGTTAGGGTTATGGTGTTGGGTTAGGTTTAGGGTTAGGGTTAGGGCCGTTAGGGTTAGGGCCATTAGAGTTAGGGTTAGGGTTAGGGTTACGATCAGGGGTTTGGTTTAGAGTTAGGGTTAGGGTTGGGGTTGTTAGGGTTAGGTTTAGGGTTAATGTTAGGGTTAGGGTTTTGGGTTAGGCTTAGGCTTAGGGTTAGGGCCATTACGGTTGGGTTAGGGTTAGGGGTTAGGGTTAGGGTTACGGATAGGAATAGGGTTAGGCTTAGAGTTAGGGTTAGGGGTTAGGGTTAGGGCTAGAGTTAGGCTTACGGGTTAGGGGTTAGGCGTAAGGGTTAGGCGTAACGGTAGGGTTAGGGCCTTAGGGTTAGGGCCTTAGGGTTATGTTTAGGCTTAGTGTTAGGGTTAGGGGTTAGGGTTAGGTGTTAGGTTTAGATTTAGGATTAGTGTTAGGGTTTAGGGTTATGGTTAGGGTTAGGTTTAGGGATGATGTTTAGGGTTTAGGGCATAGGGTTAGTGATAAGGGTAGAGGTTAGGTTTAGGGTTACTGTTAGGTTAGGGTTAGGGCCGTTAGGGTTAGGGTTAGGGCCATTAGAGTTAGGGTTAGGGCCATTAGGGTTGGGTTAGGGTTAGGCTTAGGGTTAGGGCCATTACGGTTGGGTTACGGGTTAGGGCCATTAGGGTTAGGGTTAGGGCCATTAGGGTTAGGGCCCTTAGGGTTAGGGTTAGGGCCATTAGGGTTGGGTTAGGGTTAGGGTTAGGGCCATTAGGGTTAGGGTCAGGGTTAGGGTTAGGGTTAGGGCCATTAGGGTTAGGGTCAGGGTCAGGGTTAGGGTTAGGGTCAGGGTTAGGGTTAGGGTTAGTGTTAGGGTTGGTTGGGGGTTAGGGTTAGGGTTAGGGTTTAGAGTTAGGGTTAGGGTTATTGGGTTAGGGTTAGGGGTTAGGGTTAGGGTTTAGGGTTAGGGTTAAGGTTAGGGTAAGTTTAAGGGGTTAGGGTTACAGTTAGGATTAGGGGTTAGGGTTAGGGTTAGGGGTTTTGGTTAGGGTTAGAGTTAACGGTTAGGGTTAGGGTTAGAGTTAACGGTTAGGGTTAGGGTTAGGGTCAATTAGGGTTAGGGTTACGCTTAGGGTTGCGCTTAGGGTTAGGGGTTAGGGTTAGGGTTAGGGTTTAGGATTACGCTTAGGGTTAGGATTAGGGTTAGGGTTTAGGATTACGCTTAGGGTTAGGGGTTAGGGTTAGGGTTTAGGATTACGCTTAGGGTTGCGCTTAGGGTTAGGGGTTAGGGTTAGGGTTAGGGTTTAGGATTACGCTTAGGGTTAGGATTAGGGTTAGGGTTTAGGATTACGCTTAGGGTTAGGGGTTAGGGTTAGGGTTTAGGATTACGCTTAGGGTTAGGATTAGGGTTAGGGTTTAGGATTACGCTTAGGGTTAGGGGTTAGGGTTAGGGTTAGGGCTACGGCTACGCTTAGGGTTGCGCTTAGGGTTAGGGTTAGGGTCAGGATTAGGGTTAGGGTTAAGGTTAGGGTAAGTTTAAGGGGTTAGGGTTACAGTTAGGATTAGGGGTTAGGGTTAGGGTTAGGGGTTTTGGTTAGGGTTAGAGTTAACGGTAGGGTTAGGGTTAGGGTTAGGGATTAGGGTTAGGGTCAATTAGGGTTAGTGTTAGGGCTACGCTTAGGGTTGCGCTTTAGGGTTAGGGTTAGGGTTAGGGGTTAAGGTTAGGGTTAGGGTTTAGGATTACGCTTAGGGTTAGGATTAGGGTTAGGGTTTAGGATTACGCTTAGGGTTAGGGGTTAGGGTTAGGGCTACGCTTAGGGTTGCGGTTAGGGTTAGGGTTAGGGGTTAGGGTTAGGGTTTAGGATTACGCTTAGGGTTAGGATTAGGGTTAGGGTTTAAGATTACGCTTAGGGTTAGGGCTTAGGGTTAGATTTAGTGTTAGGGTTGTGCTTAGGGTTACGATTAGGGTTAGGGTTAGGGGTTAGGGTTAGGATTAGGGTTAGGTGTTAGGGTTAGGGTTAGGGTTAGGTTTGGGGTCAGGATTAGGGTTAGGGTTAAGGTTAAGGTTAGGGTAAGTTTAAGGGGTTAGGGTTACAGTTAGGATTAGGGGTTAGGGTTAGTGTTAGGGTTAGGGGTTTGGGTTAGGGTTAGGGCTACGCTTAGGGTTAGGGTTAGGGTTAGGGGTTAGGGTTAGGGTTTAGGATTACGCTTAGGGTTAGGATTAGGGTTAGGGTTTAGGATTACGCTTAGGGTTAGGGTTTAGGATTACGCTTAGGGTTAGGATTAGGGTTAGAGTTAGTGTTAGGGTTAAAGTTAGGTTTAGGGTTAGGGTTAGGGTTACGGATAGGAATAGGGTTAGGCTTAGAGTTAAAGTTAGGGGTTAGGGTTAGGGCTAGATTTAGGCTTACAGGTTAGGGGCTAGGGTTAGGGCTAGGGTTAGGGTTAGGGTTAGGGCCGTTAGGGTTAGGGTTATGGTTTTGGGTTAGGTTTAGGGTTAGGTTTAGGGCCATTAGAGTTAGGGTTAGGGTTAGGGTTACGATTAGGGTTTTGGTTTAGGGTTACGGTTAGGGTTGGGGTTGTTAGGGTTAGGTTTAGGGTTAATGTTAGGGTTAGGGTTTTGGGTTAGGCTTAGGCTTAGGGTTAGGGCCATTATGGTTGGGTTAGGGGTTAGGGGTTAGGGTTAGGGTTATTGTTACGGGGCTATTGTTGGGGCTGCAGTTTCCTCAGCAGGGAGCAGGAGGGGCAGGGCTGAGCTCTTCTCTGTGACAGTGACAGAGCCCAGGGAATGGCAGAAGATGTGCCAGGGTGGGTCAGTGGGACATGAGGAAAAGGTTCTTCACCCAGAGGTGCTGGACACTGGAACAGGCTCCCCAGGGAGGTGTCACGGCCCCAAGCCTGGGCCCCTGTATGATGTGACAGAGTGAACCTTCAGCTCCTTTGTGGATGGTGCAAAGCTGGGCAGAGGCCTTGGACAACCTCACCTGGTTCACCCTGCCCTGAGCAGGACACTGAGACAAGATGATGTTCAACCTGAGTTACTCTGTGATTCAAGGAATCTTTTCCTTGGAAAGGTTTTGGGAGAAGGAATAGGTGGAGGAACAAGAAAATAAAAAATAAACAGAGCAGTTCCTGAGAAGAATGTTTCTCTACTCAGATTGTTAGCAGGAAATCTATAATCAGCTCCCCAAACTCCCTGTTCTGCTCATTGGCCCCTGGGATTTACAGCACATTTCTTTACATCAGATTCTGCACTGAAATTTGCACTGATTGTTACAGCTTCCTCGCAGGAATCGCTTCATGTTTCCTTATAGAACCAGACGTAAACAGCCACCAGGGAATTTTTAATTAGAGGAAACAAAAAAGGAGGAAAAAAAAAGAAAACACAATAGAACTTAATGATGTTTCTCAGTTCTATGTTTAAATTCAGTATTTTCCAGTGAGGTCCGTTGCCATAACTGAAGAGTTGCCCATAGGGAGTATGAGAGCAACTGAAAGACTGAGCTGAAAGACTTCACCTGCCTGAAGCTCAAAGCAGAGTGAGAGCTGAGAGGCTCTGAATGAGCAAAGAGTGAGAGGTGAAGAACCTCTGGGGAGCAATGCAAAGTGCAAATGTCCAGACAGGTTTCTGAAAATTCATATTTTGGCAGGATAGAAATTCCACAGATATTTTATTGGAAATACTGAATTATTTCATCTGATAAAAAAAATAAGAGTGGGGAGGTTTTTGTTGTTGTTGTCATTGTTGGTTTGGTTTTGTTTTTCAGTTTTGAGGGGAGTTCTCAGGTTTTCAGGCTGAGCTCCATGATCTCACTATAAGCACCCAGTGCAAACCTCGAGAGGCCCCCGTGTACCTGAGGTGTTTGCCTGGGACTGGCAGGTATCAGACCAGACTGATGGAGCCACGTCAGTTTTGTCATTTACATCTAGTGTTCAAGAATTGTGTACTTAATTAGATAAGTTTCAGGAGTATGGGTAAAGAGGCAGGTGTGTGAAGAAGTGATAGAAGAATTTTCCAGTTTATATCATAGAATCATAGAAACATTTCAGTTGGAAGAGACTCTCAGAACCAGTGAGTCCAAACATAACCTTACTTTATCCCTAAACCATGTCCCTGAGAACCTCATCCAAACTCCTTTTAAACCCCTGCAGGCATGGTGACTGCAGCACTGCCCTGGGCAGCCTGTTCTAATGCCTGAAAACCCTTTTTGTGAATTTTTTTTTCCTAAAATCCAATCTGAACCTCCTCTGGCGCAATTTGGGACCATTTCCTCTTCTCCGATCACTTGCTACTTGGGAGAAGAGAACAACATCTCCCATGCCCCATCCTCTTTTCAGGCACTGCAGAGAACGAGAACGTCTCCCCTCAGTTCCTGTTCTCCAGGCTGAACTGCCCCAGTTCCATCAACTGCTCCTCATCACACTTGTGTTCCAGACCCTCAGCAGCTTCATCACCTCCTCTGCACTCTCTCTAGTGCCTCACTGTTCTTCTTATGATGAGGGGCCCAAAACTGAACACAGGAGTCAAGGTGCGGCCCCACCAGTTCCAAGTACAGTGGCACAATCACTTCCCTCATCCCACTGGCAACACTATTCCTGATACAAGCCAGGATGCCAGTGGCCTTTTTGGCCACCTCGGCACACACTGGCTCATGTTCAGCCTCTGTTGATCAACACCCCCAGGTCTTTTTCCAACAGCAGCTTTCCAGCCGCTCTTGCCCAAGCCTGTAGTGTTGCAGGAAGTTGTTATGACCCATGTGCCTGACCCAGCACTTGGCCTCGTTGAACCTCAGACAACTGGCCTCAGTCAGCCAAGATCCCTCTGTATGGCCTTCCAACCCTCCAGCAGATCAACACTCCCACCCAATTTGGTGTCATCTGCAAACTTAATGAGGGTGCACTCAATCCCCTCATCCAGATGATTGACAAAGAGATTAAACAGAACTGGTACCAATACTGAGCCTTGGGGACACCACTTGTGACCGGTCATCAACTGGATTTGGCTCCGTTGACCACAACTCTTTGGCCCAGCCCTCCATCCAGTTCTTTACCCATCCCAGATACACCATCCAGGCCACGAGCTGCAGTTTCTCCAGGAGATGCTGTGGGATACGGTGTCAAAGGTTTTACTGAAGTCTAACGACACAACATCCACAGCCTTTCCCTCATCTACTGGGGGTGTCACCTTATCATAGAAGGAGATCAGGTTTGTCCAGAGTACCTGCCTTTCATAACCCCCTGTTGGCTGGGCCTGATCACATGATCCTCTGGTATGTGCTGCCTGATGTTACTCAAGATCACCTGCTCCATGACCTTTCCCTGCATCGAGGGCAGACTGACAGGTCTGTAGTTCCCCAGATTCTCCTTCCAGCCCTTCTTGTAGATGGGTGTCACATCTTCCAACTTCCAGTCAACTGGCATCTCCCTGATTAGCCAGGACCACAGCTAAATAAGGGGAAGTGGCTCAGTGATCGCCTCCGCCAGCTCCTCAGCACCCTTGGGTGCATCCCATGTGACCCCATAGACTTGTGGGTATCCAAGTGGTGTAGCAGGTTGCCAACCATTTCCTCTTGGATTATTTGGGCTTCATTCTGCTTCCTATCCCTGTCTTCTGGCTTGGGGTGGTGGGTACCTGGAGCACAACTGTTCTGACTTAGAGACTGAGGCAAAAAGGTATGTAATACCTCAGCCTTTCCCTTATCTTCTGTCACTATCTTTCCCTCTGCATCCATCAGGGACTGGACATCCTTTTTAGCCCTCCTGTTGTTGCTGATACATTTATAGAAACATTTCTTGTTGTCTTTAACAGCAGTAACCAGGCCTGGCTCTAGTTGGGCTTTGGCCCTTCTAGTTTCTCCCTGCATAACTTCATGGCATTCTTGTATTCCTCTTGAGTAGCCTGACACTTCTTCCAAAGACTATAAATTCTGATTTTATTCCTATGTTTCAGCCCCAGCTCTCTACTCAGACAGGCCGGCCTTCTTCCCTGCCAGTTCACCTTCTGGCACATGGGGACAGCTGCTCCTGCTCCTCTGAGATCACCTTCCTGAAGACAGACCAGCCTTCCTGGACTGCGTTGTCCTTCAGAACTGCCTCCCGAGGGTCTCTGCCAACCAGCCTTCTGAACAGGTCAATGTCTGCCCTTCAGAAATCCAAAGTAGCAGTTCTGCTGACCATCCTCCTCAAATTCAACTCCTGTCCCTTCACAGGACACCATACAGTTCACACCGTGTGTCTGAGGACGTTGTCCAGTCTCCTCTTGAACACTGTCAGGCTTGGACTGTGACCCCTCCCTGGGGATCCTGTTCAGTGTCCAGCACCTCTGGGTGAAGAACCTCTTCATCATGTCTGAACCCTGGCACGTCTTCCTTCTATTCCCTTGGCTTCTGTCATTGGTCACCAAAGACAAGAGATCAGTACCTTCTCTCCCTTCTCACTTTGCCTTGTTGAAGCTCATACAATTGGACTCAGTCAACCAAGATCCCTCAGCATCTGCAAACTTAATGAGGATGCACTCAGTGCCCTCATCCAGATCATTGATAAAGAGATTAAACAAAACTGGCCCCAATACTGAGCCCTGGGGACACCACTCGTGACCAGCCACCAATCAGATTTGGCTCTATTCACCAAAACTCTTTGGGCCTGGCCCTCCAGCCAGTTCTTTACCCATCACAGATACACCATCCAGGCCATGAGCTGCAGCTTCTCCAGGAGATGCTGTGGGATACGGTGTCAAAGGCTTTACTGCAGTCTAAGGACACAACACCCACAGCCTGTGTGGCAGATTCACTCCCCACCACAGACTTTCCCTCATCTGCTCAGCTGGTCACTTTGTCATAGAAGGAGATCAGGCTGGTCAAGCAGGACCTGCCTTTCACAAAGCCATGCTGATTGGGCCCGATTGCTCGTCTCGTATGTGTGACCTCACAGTCCTTTCCCAGCCATGTTCCTGCTGTTGGCCTATCCCCTGCAGAGGCAGAAGTGACCTCACAGTCCCCTCCACAGCCATTGGCTTCCTACTGGACTATGAGTTCCTGAGACACAAGTGACCACATGGCATTGTACCCAGCCATCACCCTGCTTGTGGTCCAGTGTGTGAGCAGATCAAACTGAGCTGCTTTCATCAAATTTATCCAATAGATTTCCTATCAAGGGTTTGAGTGGAGAAACGTTCCTCAGAGGAGCTGCTGTATTTACTCTGGGGCATTTTATATCTCACTTGAAACAGCTCTCCAAGGAAAATATTCATGGAATCCTACGATACACAGGTTGGAAGAGACCCCTGAACACCATCTCTGTCTCACCGACCTTTATGGCACCCCAAGGAACAGCTGACAGCATTTGTGCTCACTTGGGCTCATCTCACGACATGCACACAATGGACATGCACATGATGTGTATGGTTACATCTCATCTGTACAATGACACATGGACTTTTGACCTTGTATTTCACAGAATCATAGAATCTCTTGAGTTGGAAGGGGCGCACGAGGATCATCGACTCCAACTCCTGTCCCTGCACAGGACACCCCACAGGTCACACCGTGTGTCTGAGGACCTTGTCCAGTCTCTGCTTGATCACTGTCAGGTTGGGGCCCTGACTCCTCCCTGGGAAACTGTTCAGTGTCCAGCACCTCTGCAAACATGGAAACATGGACTTCTGACCTATTCATTCAGTGTAATTCCATGGAGGGACAAAGAACTCTGAGCTGGGGTGAGAGGCCAGTGCTGGAAATGGTGGTTGTGAGGGTCCAGCCCATGACAATTGCCCTGGGTGTCCAATGCACAGGGGTACAGCCCAGCCCCTGCTCTGCTGGTCCTGCAGGTCTCTGGCAGGAGGCCTGGCTCTGAGAGGACACTGCTGTGTGCCAGCCCTGCACGCACACACTGTTCAGCTGTGCCCTGGGGTTTGCATCTGTGGCCACTTTTGTGGGCATGTTCTTGAGAGAAGGTTTATAAGAAGACCTAAACCTTCAGGCCCTGCCCCGAGGAGATCACCTTTCTATCTGGAAAGGCTGTTGTGAGCCCAGCTCTGTCACAACAGTGCCCATTGCCTGTCCCTGCCTGCGCTCACAGCACTGACACACAGCAGGACGGGGACCAAGCTGCCAGAGCACTCAGGCCTTGCACCAACACAAGGGATGAGAAGGAGAGTGTGGGAGTGGAACCAGAACAGCTCTGGAAGACCAAGCACTGGTGCTCTGTGGCAGTGCTGCCATGCTGGACTCTCTTCCCTTCTACCCATGCACACAGGAACTGTCCCTGCAGCTCCAAAATAGCCCTGCAGGAGGGACACAGTGAAAAACAAGTCACTATACGAACCTTTATTTTGTTTAAACAAAAGGAGAGCACGGCTCCTCATTTATACAGCCAGTGGTTATAAAAGAAAAGCAGACAGAGAATTGGAAAGGGGATGAAAACATTATAACAATAAAAAACCAACACACCAAAACAGAAAATCCAGATGACAGGCTAAGCCTGTAATAAGTTACTTTAAAACTCCTATGCAGAAGCAGACGGGCAGTTTATTACTCCAGAAAACACTTATATATGATTTTGCACAGGGCATCCTTGAGCTCCTGGTTCCTCATGCTGTAGATGAGGGGGTTCACTGCTGGAGGTAACACTGAGTACAGAACAGACACCACCAGGTCCGTGGATGTGGAGGAGAAAGAGGGGGGTTTCAGGTGAGCAAATATGCCAGTGCTGATAAACAGGGAGACCACGGCCAGGTGAGGGAGGCAGGTGGAAAAGGCTTTGTGCCATCCCTGCTCAGAGGGGATCCTCAGCACGGCCCTGAAGATCTGCACGTAGGACACCATGATGAAAATGAAGCACATAAAAGCTAAACAGCAACTGACTACAAGAATCCCAAGTTCCCTGAGGTAGGTGTCTGAGCAGGAGAGCTTGAGGATCTGGGGGATTTCACAGAAGAACTGGTCCAGGGCATTGCCCTTGCACAGGGGCAGTGAAAATGCATTGGCCGTGTGCAGCAGAGCACTGAGAAACCCAGTGGCCCAGGCAGCTGCTGCCATGTGGACACAAGCTCTGCTGCCCAGGAGGGTCCCGTAGTGCAGGGGTTTGCAGATGGCAACGTAGTGGTCGTAGGACATGATGGTGAGAAGAAAATACTCTGCTGTAGTACAGAAAAAGAAAAAAAAGATCTGGGCAGCACATCCTGTGTATGAGATGGCCCTGGTGTCCCACAGAGAGTTGGCCATGGACTTTTCTCTGTTCTCCCTTTCATAACAATTCCGGGTTTAGTTTCCTCCCGTTTCTGATCATTTCCCTGCTGCCTTGAGATTCTCCCCCTGGGAGGTGTTTCCCTGTCCATGTCTCTTCCATGTCAGTGCTCACAGACCCCATCCCACCCTCTGTGCCCTCCCCCTGGCCCTACAGATCCTGCCTGTTCACAGGGCACTGCCTGGGGGCATCTTCCTGTTTGCAGGTTGGAAAACAGGACAGGTCAGACTAAGGCTGACGGGTCCAGCCAATGGTGGAGATGAAGCCCAGGTCGAGGAGGGCGAGGTTGAGCAGGAAGAAGTACATGGGGGTGTGGAGGTGCTGGTCCCAGGCTATGGTGGTGATGATGAGGCTGTTGCCCAGGAGGGCAGCCAGGTAGATGCCCAGGAAGAGCCAGAAGTGCAAGAGCTGCAGCTCCCGTGTGTCTGTGAATGGCAGGAGCAGGAACTGGGTGATGGAGCTGCTATTGGACATCTGCAGCCTCTGGGCATAGGACACTGACAAGTTAGGGGAGATTTCTCTGAGCAAAGTCAAAGCCATTTCTCACACACCCTCCCCTGCTCCACGCTCCCTTGTCCTTTCCCAGACCTTCCTCCAGCTCCGTGTCTGAGCCCTGGGTGGTGCTGGCTAGAGGTGCCGTGAGGAGCAGGGCCTGTGCCCGCTGGCTGCCGAGGAGTCAGCCCTGCTCTGCAGCAGGGGGCATGGGAACAGGGGGCAGGGGACAGTCCTGGGGATCAGCTTTGTCGGATGGAACCAAAACAAGTCTCATCCTTTCCTAAAAAGCATTTTCTTGGTTGCAGCATCTCTGCACTTCTCTGAGGGGCTTTCAGATAACACACAGATGCTGTAGGACAGGTTTCCATCCTGGATGGAACCTCACTTCTTGGAAGGAAACCTCAGTGAAACAGACAAGGGTCCTAATGATGGCATTTGATTCAGGGAGACTCAGCTCATTCCCAGCCCCACAGCCTGCATTGCCCACAGCCCCACAGGGCAGAGCAAAGCTGGGACACGTGTTCCCATGGACACACCTGCAGGAAAGGACCCACAAGATCAGGCTGTGACTCTGCAGCTGAAACTGCCATCCCCAGAGAGCCTGAGAGCAAGAACAAGATCCCAACAGCAGTGACCCAGAGCAGGGGAGCAAGAAGGACAATGCGGTGAGGGTGGGTGTGACAGAGGCCAGAGCAGAGGCAGCCGGGCACTCAGACAGCGTCACCCTTCCCCAGCTGTGCAGCCACCTCCCAGACACCAACATTGCCGGGCAGCTGCTCTCAGCCCCTGTGCTCTGCAGAGGAACTGGAGCTCTGGCTGCACAGGAGCTGCTTCATGCCTTGGAGCCCCTGGCCCTGAGGGCAGAGGCTTTGCTGGGTGGGACAGGAGGCCAGGGGGCTGCTCACTGGAGGGATCTGCACTGCAGGGGATCACAGGGACTTTTCTCTGTTCTCCCTCCCATAACAATTCCGGGTTTAGTTTCCTCTCACTTCTGATCATTTCCCTGGTGCCTGGAGATTCTCCCCCTGAGAGGTGTTTCCCTGTCCATGTCTCTTCCCTGTCAGTGCTCACAGACCCCATCCCAGCCTCTGTGCCCTCCCCCTGGCCCTACAGATCCTGCCTGTTCACAGGGCACTGCCTGGGGGCATCTTCCTGTTTGCAGGCTGGAAAACAGGACAGGTCAGACTAGGCTGACGGGTCCTGCCAAGGTGATGCAGGTGCTGTGCACAGGCAGAGGGGTGGTGAAGGGATGGTATGAGCCTTCTGGCAGATGTACTGATCACTCAGAGTTGCAGTTCAGGAGTCTCAGTGACTTGTTTAAGCATGAGAGCTCATTTTCATTTTATCCTTTCCTGCACCCCCAACCCCTTGGGATAGGAAACTGAAAAGACAGGCTCAGGAAAGCTCCTTATCTGTCAGGTAATCCTTGCATTGATCTTCTCCTTGGGGCGTCCCCTTGGAAGAATCCTGCAGGACATCTGGAGCTGTGAGCAGTGCTGACCCACAGAGTATCCTCTCAACAGCAGAAGCACCTTTCCTACCCTTATGGGGGATGCTCCTTTCCCCTGAAGCTTCTCCCTGCAGCACTGTGGGGATCTCCCCGGTCAGGCTGAGCGCTGACCCTGTCAGGCGGCAGAGTCCCTGCCCCAGCACAGCCCTGGGGTGCAGGGACCCTGCTCTGCAGGACAGCCCTGGGCACCCCTGGGTGCTCACCCGGCTTCACAGCTGTTCAGCATTGCCTGACAAGATCCCCTCCTTACAGATCCCACCAGCTGTGCCTGTGCCAGTTTTAGGAGATGCCTCCATTAGCTACAGCTGCATTGCCCTGCATGCAGAGACTTACCATGGCATGGCCTGCAAAGGCTTCTCCTCCAGTGAGCTCTCAGTCATCCTCCCAATCCTGACCACCTTTAATCTCTCTCTGCCTTGCTCGTCTCCCTGAGATCCCCAGGCAGAGCCCTCAGCCCTGCTGCGCTGTGCAGAGGAG
This sequence comes from Patagioenas fasciata, assembly GCF_037038585.1. Lineage (NCBI taxonomy): Eukaryota > Metazoa > Chordata > Aves > Columbiformes > Columbidae > Patagioenas > Patagioenas fasciata. Next base: position 44,882,424 of record NC_092526.1, read on the forward strand.
CTGCTCCTGGGCAGAGCTGTCTCTCTGCAGCGCTGCCGCTTGCCAGGAGCTCCCTCTGTCCCAGGAGCCCAGCCCAGCTCAGCAGCACAGGAGCAGCCCAAGGCACTTTAATGACCCCCCTGGTGGGTTTGGTGCTGTGCCCATTGACCTCAGACCCTGAGGTGGAGTTGATGCAACTTCTCAAGAAGTGAAAGTCAGAATCAAACTCCAAAGTTTCTTGCAATGTTATTGGGTTGCACTGAGGGGCACAACTGAGAAACCATCCACAGAGTCGGGTTAAAACAGAAAAATGGAGGCAGAGATGACAGATCAGGAAAAGCAAAGTAAATGTCTCTCTGATGCTGAGTAAACCTGGATGTGTTTCATTAACCAAAGGGCCAAGCCCTGACCCCCAGCCCTGGGAAGGCAGATCCTGTCCATCCCACGTTGCCCAGGGCCCTTCCTGGGACAGTGTGATGTGGGTCTGTGCAAGGCCAAGGGCAGGACTATGGTCCCACACCTCCCAGGTTCCTGGCTGGGGACAAGGAGGCCATGAGGCCCCTGTGCTGGAAGGACAAGGTGTCTCCTCACAGGCATCAGAGGTGCAGACAACAGCCATAGCCAAGGGGAGAAGGAGCTCATGTCTGCTGGGGGTTTCAGCCCTTTACATCCCTTGATCATCTCCACCACAGCCTGTCCTGTGCTGTGGCATCCCCTGCACCTCTTTCCCTGCAGGCTGCAGACATCCCCCCTGCTGCCCCACCTTGCTCTTGTCTGAGCATCTTCCTTCCTTTGCTGAGATCTCTCCATCCTCCCCAGCTGCTCCTTGGAGCACAAAGCCTTGGGCTGATGCAGACTCCCTCTGCTGACCTGCTCCACCACAGCACTGCCCTTCCAGTCACATTCCTTTCTGCTCATGTTCAGCCTGGACCTCCCCAGCTGCACTTTGGGCCATTATTTCTTTCTCATGCTCTTTCCCACTATGAAGAAACCTCCACCACCTCTGAAACCACCCTTCGAGCACTCTCCGGCTACTCCTGCCCTGCTGCAGCCTCCTCAGCGCTGCTGGGCCAAAGCAGCCCAGGTCCCTCAGCATCCCACACCATGTGCACAAGGTGCTGAACCTGCCTTGGCAGAGCCCTGCACTCTCCAGTTCCTCCCTGCTTCTCCAAACTGGGAAGCCGCACACTGGCACACCCCCGTGTGTGTGGGGTCACACCAGTCCTGAACCGAATGGCATGAGAACTCCAGGTGTCTGGGTCCCCACGCTCCTCCTCATGCAGCCCCGTGTGCAGCTGCCTTGTTCATGGTGAGCGTGCGCCACGGGCTGGTGTGGGGACCTTGGAGTGCCCAGGCCCTTCTCCTCAGGGTCACTGCTCAGCATGTCAGGTCCTGCTCTATCCTGATGTGTGGGGTAATTCTCCCACCCTTATGCAGAATGTTTCACTTCTCCTTGTAAAACTGAAGAGCTTTCTGATGGGTGAATCCCAGATTTCCTCAAAGTTGTGCCTCTCCCTGGACTGAAGCTCCATTTGCTCAGCTGTTATTGTTTGCATGTAGAGGGCTTGTCCTGATGGGGGTGTGTCTCCCAAGATAACAAGATAAGGAGCTGCAGGGCACTATAAATACCATCTCCTGGAGAAACTGTGGGGTCTTGGGGGCCTGGTACTCGTAATGCCATGTCTGGACTCCAAGGGCAAGTTGTCCTTTATGTCAGAGAACTGCAGGAATGTGTGGAGCTCTGCCTGGGGACAGACAATGTCAGCTGAATTTTGAGGAGTCAGCATGAGAGGGCAGAACATCATGGGCAATGTTGTGGTCACTGCACATCAGCTGCAGACTCACTGGTCAGGAAGAGGAATTAGATGATGCCTTCTTCAAACAGATGAAAGAAGCCTCATGTTTCCAGGGCTGTGTCCTCGTGGCAGACCTGAGATATCCCAATATCTGCACGGCACCAGCCTTCCAGGAGGGTTTGGAGCTCATTGACAACATCTTCCTGACACGGGTGTCTGAGGGGTCAGTGAGGTGAGGTGCCCTGTGGGACTTCACACTTACAAACCACAAAGAGTTGGTCAGGATGGAACAGTCAGGGATGGGAAAGTGGAGCTGAGGCTCCTGGGAGATGATCACAAGGCAAAGAGCAGGATTTCAGGAGAGCAAGCTTTGGCCTGCTGAGGGACCTGCTTGGGTCCTATGGGATATGACCTTTGTGTCTGCAGTGCTTTTCTCTCACATTTCCTTCCTCCTCTCTCCCACCTGCTGTTGTGCAGCTTTTTTTACCCTTTCTCAAATTCAATATCCCAGAGGTGCTGCCAGCATCACTGAGTGGCTCAGATTTGGAAGGCGTGGGTCCATCTTGGAGCAGCTGAAATCAGTTCTGTCTGACGTTGGTGAACATGAATTGTGAAACAAGGAAGAGGTGGTGAGGGATGTGAACATCAGTGTCCACCTTGGCTGTTGTGACCAGGAAACAGTGGGGTCCCAGGCACCAGAGGGGAGGGAGGGAGGCCAGCAGCAGAGCACAGGCTGGTGGGCTCCAGAGGAGAAGACTTTGACATACTGAGGGGTGGCGACCAATAGAGGTGGTGGCATGGAAGTAGATCTGAAGAGTGAAGGAGCTCAGGAAACCTAAACAAGCCGTACAGGACAACCTGCTCCAAGCACAAGAATGATCTTTCCAAGTACCCATGAAAAGAAGCATTTATCTCATGGGGCTGGACCAGTTCTTCTGTGAAATCCCCCACATCCTCAAGCTCTCCTGCTCACACTCCTACCTCAGGCAACTTGGGCTTATTGTGGTTGGTGTCTGTTTAGCATTTGGGTGTTTTGTGTTCATTGTGCTGTCCTATGTGCAGATCTTGAGGGCCGTGCTGAGGATCCCCTCTGAGCAGGGATGGCACAAAGCCTTTTCCACCTGCCTCCCTCACCTGGCCGTGGTCTCCCTGTTTGTCAGCACTGCCATGTTTGCCCACCTGAAACCTCCCTCCATCTCCTCCCCATCCCTGGACCTGGTGGTGTCTGTTCTGTACTCGGTGGTGCCTCCAGCAGTGAACCCCCTCATCTACAGCATGAGGAACCAGGAGCTCAAGGACGCCCTGCAGAAACATATGACTCGATTTCTTCTGAAGCTATAAACTGTATCTATCTTCTTCTACGTAAGAGTTATAGTCTAACTCTTTGCAGGTTCATCCTGTCTGCAGTACTTTTTTTCTCTATTTGTGTTTTTTTTATTGTGATAATGTTTTAAGTCCCTTTGAAATTCACTGTCTGCTCTTCTCACTGAGTGGCTGTGATGATGAGGAATGGTGCTCTCTGTGTATAAACAAAATAAAGGGCCCTTCAGGAAATATTTTTCTGCTGACATCCTAACTCCAAGGCCTTTTTGGAGCTGCAGGGACAGTTCCTGTGTGTCTGAATGGAGAGGAAAAGAGTCCAGTATGGCAGCACTGCCAGGGAGCACCAGCACTGCGTGCTCTGGCACCTTTGTCACCATCCTGCTGTGTATCACTTGTGATCGCAAGCAGGGACAGGCGATGGGGATTGTGTGGCAGAGCTGGCCTCAGAACAGCCTTTCCAGAAAGAAAGGCTTAGGTCTTCATTCAAACTTTTCTCAGAACCTCCTGCAGTGTCCTCTCACAGCCAGGCCTCCTGCCAGAGACCTGCAGGACCAGCAGAGCAGGGTCTGTGCTGTGCCCCTGTGCACTGGACACCTAACACAATCTGCCCCAATCATCATGGACTAATCCCTCACAATGTCCATTTCCATCACTGGCCTCTCACCCCAGCTCAGAGCGGTTCTTTGTCCCTCCATGGAAAGACAATGAATGAGTTGGTAAGAAGAAGAATGTTTGTGTTCTACAGATGAGATGTGTGCATGCACATCATGTACGTGAGATGAGATTAACAGAAGTGAGCACAAATGCTGTCAGATATACCGGGGGTAGCATTTTGCACCTGAGACACAGCAACCCTGTCTGTACAGACAGACTGGGGGACGAGATCTCAGAATCCCAGAATGTCAGGGATTGGAAGAGACCTGGAAAGCTCATCCAGTGCAATCCCCCAGAGCAGGAACACCCAGCTGAGGTTCCACAGGAAGGTGTCCAGGCGGGTTTGAATGTCTGCAGAGAAGGAGACTCCACAACCTCCCTGGGCAGCCTGGGCCAGGCTCTGACACCCGCACCGGGAAGAAGTTTCTTTTCATCTTTCAGTGGAACCTCCTGTGTTCCAGTTTGCACCCATTACCCCTTGTCCTATCATTGGTTGTCACCGCGAAGAGCCTGGCTACATCCTCCTGACACTCACCCTTTATATATTTATGAACACTCATGAGGTCACCCCTCAGTGTCCTCTTCTCCAGCTCCAGAGCCCCAGCTCCCTCAGCCTTTCCTCACACGGGAGATGCTCCACTCCCTTCAGCATCTTGGTGGGTGCGCTGGACTCTCTCCAGCAGTTCCCTGTCCTTCTGGAACTGAGGGGCCACAACTGGACACAATATTCCAGGTGTGGTCTCCCCAGGGCAGAGCAGAGGGGCAGGAGAACCTCTCTGACCTACTGACCACCCCCTTCTAACCCACCCCAGGTACCATTGGCCTTCCTGGCCACAAGAGCCCAGTGCTGGCTCATGGTCACCCTGCTGTCCCGAGGACCCCCAAAGCCCTTTCCCCTACACTACTCTCTAGCAGGCTGTTCCCCAACTTATACTGGAACCTGGGGTTGTTCCTGCCCAGATTCAAGACTCCACACTTGCCCTTGTTATATTTCGTTAAATTTTCCCCCACTCAACTCTCCAGCCTGTCCAGGTCTCTGATGGCAGCACAGCTTCCAGTGTCAGCCACTCCTCCCAGCTTGGTGTCACCAGCAAACTTGCTGACAGTCACTCTATTCCCTCGTCCAAATCATTGATGAGTATATTGAATAATACTGGCCCCAGCACTGCCCCCTGGGGCACTGCACTGGATCCAGGCCTCAACTGGACTCTGCCCATTGACCACAACTCTCTGGCTTCTTCCCTTCAGCCAGTTCACAGTCCACCTCACTACCCGCTCATCCAGACCGCACTCCCTCAGTTTAGCAGCAAGGTTGCTGTGGGAGACGGTGTCAAATGCTTTACTGAAGTCAAGGTAGATCACATCCACTGCTTTGCCATCATCCATCCACCTTGTTATGTCCTCATAAAAGGCTATGAGGTTGGTCAAGCACGACTTCCCCTTGGTGAAGCCATGCTGACTGCCCCTAATGACCCTCTTATCCTTGATATGCTTTGAGATGGCACCAAGGGTAAGTTGTTCCATCACCTTCCCAGGGATGGAGGTGAGGCTGACCAGTCTATAGTTACCTGGGTTCTCCTTCTTGCCCTTTTTGAAGACTGGAGTGACATTTGCTTTCCTCAAGTCTTCAGGCACCTCTCCTGTTTCCCAAGACGTGGCAAAGATGATGGAGAACGGTCCAGCAATGACCTCAGCAAGCTCCCTCAGCACCCGCGGGTGCATCCCATCCGGACCGATGGATTTATGGATGTCCAGATTGCCCAACTGCTCCCTAACCCAGTCCTCATCAACCCAGGCAAACTCCTCCATTGTCCTGCTTTCCCCATGGGTCTCAGTGGTACAGGGCTCCTCAGGACAGCCCCTGGCAGAGCAGACAGAGACAAAGAAGCATTCAGTAACTCTGCCTTCTCTGTATCTTCTGTCACCAGGGCACCCACCTCGTTCATCAGTGGGCCTACATTGCCTCTGCTGTTAGTTTTATCTGCCACGTATTGGAAAAAACTCTTCCTGTTGTCCTTGACTCCTCTCGCCAGGTTTAATTCTAAGGAGGCCTTAGCTTTCCCAGTTGCCTCCCTACACCCTCTGACAACAGCCTGATATTCTCCCCAAGTGGCCAGCCCCTCCTTCGTGATCTATAAACTCTCCTCTCCCACTTGAGCACATCCAACATCTCCCTGTTCAACCACACAGGTCTCCTGGCTCCCTTCCTTGACTTCCTACGTGTCGGGATGCTCTGATCTTGTGCCCGGTACAAACAGTCCCTGAACACTGACCAACTATCTTGGGCCCCTTTACCTTCAAGCAGCCTTGCCCAGGGGATTTCCCCCTGCAATTGCCTGAAAAGGCCAAAGTTTGCCCTGCTGAAGTCCAGGGTTGCAATTCTGCTTGCTATCCTGCTCCTGCCACAGGAGATCCTGAACTGCACCATCTCATGGTCGCTGCAGCCAAAGCAGCCCTCAACCCTTACCGCTTCAACCAGCCCCTCGTTAGTGAGGATGAGGTCCAGCAGCTCCTCGCCTAGTCGGCTCCTCTGCCCTTTCAATCAGAAAGTTCTCGTCAAGGCACTGGAGGATCTTCCTAGACTGTGGCTGGCTGGCTGAGTAGTCCTTCCAACAAACATCAGGGAAGTTAAAATCCCCCACCACAACCAGGGCCTGTGATTGCGAGGTTGCTCTCAACTGTCTGATGGCTTGTATGCCCATCTGTCACGGTCCATTCAATGATGGGCTTGTGATGGTTCTGGTCACCTTGATCTCAGAGCGCAAAATTACGGTGACCAGAATGCCAAGGGCTTATAGTTCAATCAAGCAGTGTAACTTTATTAATTTGCCCATAAAGCGGCACGCGATAGAGAGAGAGAAAGAAAAAGAAGTCCTGCCAGTCCTCCATTGTGGTTCTGGATCCTCTGGTGGGAAGATCTTCAATTGTGTCCATTCTGGAGTCACCTTTTATGCTTCTTCACCCCCCCTCGCTCCCATTGTTTGAGGCCAGTCTCCGCCTTGATTTCACAACCCAGGCTCATACTGCGCAGGCTCGAAGGGTTCACGCTTTCTTTTCCCAACGCTTATGTGGCCTGCATTCAGGGGTCCTTTTCTGGTCCATTGGGTGACCTCAGGACCCTTGGCAAGCTCCTGGGCATGCTCCTCTTCATTGGCCATTGTTTGAGGGAGCAGGTGAGGGACATGTGTAACTGAGGCTGCAGGTGAGAACACATCTTCTGGACGGCAGCTCTTGTCCCTGAGTTGAAGAGACCCTCATAACAACAGCTTTCAGGAGACAGGGGCTGGCTTGGCTGAAGCAGCAGGCAAAGTCCACACAGCAGCCATTGTAAGCAGGAGCCCCCCCATATCAGAGAAAACAGTTCAACACAATGCTTCTCCTTGGGCCTCTCTCCAAATCATCATCCAACTGTTCTTTCAGTCAGGGCCTCAGTTCTCTCAGATCACCCCAACCCAAGCATTCATTGCAGATCCCTCAACCCATTAACAATCACACAAAACCCATTGGAGATCCCCCCAAACCCAAACATGGGAGATCCCCTCAAACCCATTGGACATCCCCCAACCCATTGGAGATCCCTTAAACACATTGGAGACACCCCAAACCATACCATGGGAGATCTCCCAATGCATTGGATATCCCCTCAAACCCATTGGAGACCCCCAAAACCAACCATGGGAGTTCCCCCAACCCATTGGATATCCCCTGAAACCCATTGGAGATCCCCCCAAACCCACTGGAGATCCCCCAAAACCAACCATGGGAGATCCCTCAACCCGTTGGAGATCCCCCAATCGACTAGAGATCCACCCCAACCCATTGGAGATCCAACAACCCAACCACGGAAGATCCCCCAAACCCCTTGGAGATCCCCTAACCCATTGAAGGTCCCACCAAACCCATTGGAGATCATCCAACCCAACCATGGGAGATCTCCCCAACCCTTTGGAGATCCCCCAACCCAACCCATTGGAGATGCCACGAAACCCATTGGAGATGCCCCCAAACCCAAACATGGGAGATCCTCCAATCAATTGGACATCCCCTAACGCATTGGAGATCTCTTAAACCCGTTAAAGATCCCCCCCAACCTATTGGCGATCCCTCAACCCAACCATTGGAGATCCCCCCAAACCATGGGAGATACTCCAACTCACTGGAGACCCCCACCCAAACCCATTAGAGACCCCCTCCCCCAACCCATTGGAGATCCCCCCAATCCCGTTGGAGTTCCCCCAATTCCCTGGAGATCTCTGAAACCCACTGGAGATCCCCCAAACCCATCGGAGATCCCCCCAAACCCACTGGCAGATGTACTGATCACTCAGAGTCGCAGTGACTTGTTTTAAGCATGAGAGTTCATTTTTGTTTTATCCTTTCCTGCACCCCCACCCCTTGGGATAGGAAACTGAAAAGACAGGGTCAGGAAAGATCCTTCTCTGTCAGGTAATCCTTGCATTGTTATTGCCCTTGGAAAAATTCTGGGGGTGATCTGGAGCTGTGAGCGGTGCTGACCCACACAGCACCCCCTCCACAGCAGAGGCACCTTTACTGCCCTTATGTGGGATGCTCCTTTCCCCAGAAGCTTCTCCCCACAGCACCATGGGGATCTACCCGGTCAGGCTGAGCGCTGACCCTGGCAGGCGGCAGAGTCCATGCCCTGGCACAGCCCTGGGGTGCAGGGACCCTGCTCTGCAGGACAGCCCTGGGCACCCCTGGGTGCTCACCGGGCTTCACAGCTGTTCAACATCGCCTGACAAGATCCCCTCCTTACAGATCCCACGTGCTATGCCTGTGCTAACTCTAGGAGACGCCTCCAGGACCTACAGCTGCATTGCCCTGCATGCAGAGACTTACCATGGCATGGGCTGCAAAGGTTTCTCCTCCAGTGAGCTCTCAGTCATCCTCCCAATCCTGACCACCTTTAATCTCTCTCTGCCTTGCTCGTCTCCCTGAGATCCCCAGGCAGAGCCCTCAGCCCTGCTGCGCTGTGCAGAGGAGCTGCTCCTGGGCAGAGCTGTCTCTCTGCAGCGCTGCCGCTTGCCAGGAGCTCCCTCTGTCACAGGAGCCCAGCCCAGCTCAGCAGCACAGGAGCAGCCCAAGGCACTTTAATGACTCCTGTGGTAGGTTTGGTGCTGTGTCCATGGACCTCAGAACCTGAGGAAAAGGTGATGAAACCTCTCAAGAAGTCAGAGTCAGATTCAAACTTCCAAGGTTGTTGTAATGTTAATGGGTCTGACTGAGGGACAAAACTGAGAAATTGTCCCCAGGGTTGTTCAGAGTAGAAAACTGAAGGCAGTGATGACTGGTCAGGAAAAGCAAAGTAAATGTCTCTCTGATGCTGAGTAAACCTGGATGTGTTTCATTAACCAAAGGGCCAAGCCCTGACCCCCAGCCCTGGGAAGGCAGATCCTCTCCCTCCCACGTTGCCCAGGGCCCTTCCTGGACAGTGTGATAAGGGGCTGTGCAAGGCCAAGGGCAGGACTATGGTCCCACACCTCCCAGGGTCCGGGCTGGGGACAAGGAGGCCATGAGGCCCCTGTGCTGGAAGGACAAGGTGTCTCCTCACAGGCATCAGAGGTGCAGACAACAGCCATAGCCAAGGGGAGAAGGAGCTCATGTCTGTTGGGGGCTTTCAGCCTCTTTACGTCCCGTGATCATCTCCACCACAGCCTGTCCTGTGCTGTGGCATCCCCTGCACCTCTTTCCCTGCAGGCTGCAGACATCCCCCCTGCTGCCCCACCTTGCTCTTGTCTGAGCATCTTCCTCCCTTTGCTGAGACCTCTGCATCCTCCCCAGCTGTTCCTTGGAGCACAAAGCCTTGGGCTGATGCAGACTCCCTCTGCTGACCTGCTCCACCACAGCACTGCCCTTCCAGTCACATTCCTTTCTGCTCATGTCCAGCCTGGACCTCCCCAGCTGCACTTTGGGCCATTATTTCTTTCTCATGCTCTTTCCCACTATGCAGAAAACCTCCACCACCTCTGAAACCACCCTTCAAGCACTCTCAGGCTACTCCTGCACTGCTGCAGCCTCCCCAGCCCTGCTGGGCCAAAGCAGCCCAGGTCCCTCAGCATCCCACACCATGTGCACAAGGTTCTGAACCTGCCTTAGCAGAGCCCTGCACTCTCCAGTTCTCCCCTGCTTCTCCAAACTGGGAAGCCGCACACTGGCACACCCCTGTGTGTGTGGGGTCACACCAGTGCTGAACCGAGTGGGATGAGAACTCCAGGTGTCTGGGTCCCCACGCTCCTCCTCATGCAGCCCCATGTGCAGCTGCCTTGTTCATGGTGAGCGTGCACCACGGGCTGGTGTGGGGACCTTGGAGTGCCCAGGCCCTTCTCCTCAGGGTCACTGCTCAGCGTGTCAGGTCCTGCTCTGTCCTGATGGATGGGTTATTGTCCCACCCTGATACAGAACTGTTCACTTCATCTTGTCAATATTCAGAGTTTTCTGATGGGTAAATACCAGATGCGAGGAGCTCTGCCTGGGGACAGACAATGTCAGCTGAAGGTTGAGGAGTCAGCATGAGAGGGCAGAACAGCATGGGCAATGTTGTGGTGACTGGACATCAGCTACAGGATCCCTGATCAGGAACAGGAATTAGATGAGGCCTCCTTCAGACAAATGAAAGAAGCCTCATGTTTCCAGGGCCATGTCCTTGTGGCAGACCTGAGATATCCCAATATCTGCAAGGTACCAGCCTTCCAGGAGGGTTTGGAGCTCATTGACAACATCTTCCTGACACGGGTGACTGAGGAGTCAGTGAGGTGAGGTGCCCTGTGGGACTTCACACTTACAAACCACAAAGAGGTGGTCAGGGATGGAACAGTCAGGGATGGGAAAGTGGAGCTGAGGCTCCTGGGAGATGATCACAAGGCAAAGAGCAGGATTTCAGGAGAGCAAGCTTGGGCCTGCTGAGGGACCTGCTTGGGTCCTATGGGACATGACCTTGGTGTCTGCAGTGCTTTTCTCTCACATTTCCTCTCTCCTCTCTCCCACCTGCTGTTGTGCAGCGGTTTTACACTTTCTCAAATACAATATCCCAGAGGTGCTGCCAGCATCACTGAGTGGCTCAGATTTGGCAAGGAGTGGGTCCATCTTGGAGCGTCTGAAATCAGCTCTGTCTGTTGTCTGTCAAACTCCTGATGTCGTCTTAGAGAGGTGACAACTGTAGCACATCAATACCTACCCCCAGTTCCAAGACTTTGCCATGTAAACCCAATAGAGAGTGACAATGTGTTGGATATTACCAGCTACATGATCATGGAGAAGAAATGGAAAAGATCTTCTGTCAGTAACTCAAGCAAGTCTCCAGTCAATGAGCAGGTTCCTATGGGGAACTGTAATTACCCTGCCATTCACTGGTCAGGCAAAACAGCAGCTGCCAACAATCCAGAGAACCTTGGGCCAACTGCTTAACAAAAGGGAGGGAATCATCTCTCCAAGTACCCATGAAAAGAAGCATTTCGCAGTATCACAGTATCACAGTATGTTTGAGATTGGAAGGGATGTCGAAAGATCATCCAGTCCAATCCCCGAGCTGGAGCAGGATCGCCTAGGTGAGGTCACATGTGAACATGTCCAGGCGGGCTTTGAATGTCTCCAGAGAAGGAGACTCCTCAATCCCCCTGGGCAGCCTGGTCCAGGCTCTGTCACCCTCACTGAGAAGAAGTTTTTTCTCAAGTTTAAGTGGAACCTCTTGTGTTCCAGCTTGATCCCATTGCCCCTTGTCCTATCATTGTTTGCCACTGAGAAGAGCCTGGCTCCATCCTCATGACACTCACCCTTTATATATTTATAAACATTAATAAGGTCACCCCTCAGTCTCCTCTTCTCCAAACTAAAGAGACGCAGCTCCCTCAGCCTTTCTTCATAAGGGAGATGCTCCACTCCCTTAATCATCTTTGTTGCCCTATGCTGGGCCCTCTCCAGCAGTTCCCTGTCTTTCTGGAACTGAGGGGCCCAGAACTGGACACAATATTCCAGATGGGGTCTCACCAGGGCGGAGTAGAGGGGAAGGAGGACCTCTCTTGATCTACTAACCACCCCTCTTCTTATACACCCGAGGATACCATTGGCCTTCTTGGCCATAAGGGCACAGTGCTGGCTCATGGTCATCCTGTTGTCCACCAGGACCCCCAGGTCCCTTTCCCCTACACTGCTCTCTAATATGTAATTTCCCAACCTATACTGGAACCTGGGTTTGTTCCTGCGCAGATGCAGGACTCTACACTTTCCCTTGTTAAATTCCATCAGGTTATTCCCCGCCCAACTCTCCGGCCTGTCCAGGTCCCGCTGGATGGCAGCACAGCCTTCTGGCGTGTCAGCCTCTCCTCCCAGCTTAGTGTCATCAGCAAACTTGCTGATAGTACACTCAATTCCCTCATCCAAATCGTTAATTAATCTGTTGAATAATATTGGCCCCAGTACTGACCCCTGAGGCACTGCACTAGGTTCAGGCCTCCAAGTGGACTCCGCACCATTGACCACCTCACTACTCTATTGTCTAGACGACACCTCCTCAACTTAGCGGTGAGGATGCTGTGGGAGACTGTGTCAAAGGCTTTACTGAAGTCAAGGTAGACCACATCCACCGCTCTGCAATCATCCATCCACCTTGTTACATTCTCATAAAAGGCTATGAAATTGGTCAAGCATGACTTACGCTTGGTAAAGCCATGATGACTGCCCCTAATGACCCTTTTATCCTTGACATGCCTTGAGATGACACCAAGGAGAAGCTGTTCCATTACTTTCCCAGGGATGGAGGTGAGGCTGACGGGTCTATAATTACCCGGGTCCTCCTTCTTGCCCTTTTTGAAGACTGCAGTGACATTTGCTTTCCTCCAATCCCTGGGCACCTCTCCCATTTCCCAAGACTTGGCAAAAATGATGGATAGCGGTCTAGCAATGACTTCAGCCAGCTCCCTCAGCATCCACAGATGCATCCCATCTGGACCCATGGATTTATGGATGTCCAGACTATTTAATTGCTCCCTAATCCAGTCCTCATCGACTAAAGCAAACTCCTCCATTGACCTGGCTTCATCTGGGGTCTCAGGGGTACAGGGCTCCCCAGGACAGCCTCCAACAGAGTAGACAGAGACAAAGAAGGCATTCAGCAATTCTGCCTTCTCTGTGTCTTCTGCCACCAGGGCACCCACCTCATTCATCAGTGGGCCTACATTACCTCTGGTATTAGTTTTACCTGCTATGTATTTGAAAAAGTTCTTTTTGCTGTTCTTGACCCCTCTCGCCAGCTGTAATTCTAAGGAGGCCTTGGCTACCCTAGCTGCCTTCCTGCATCCTCTAACAGCAGCCTTATATTCCTCCCAAATGGCCAGTCTCTGCTTCCATGACCTGTAAACTCGCCTCTTCTGCTTGAGCATACCCAACAGATCCCTATTCAACCACGCAGGCCTCCTGGTTCCCTTCCTCGACTTCCTACGTGTGGGGATGCTCTGATCCTGAGCGTGGAAGAAGCAATCTCTGAATGCAATCCAGCTCTCTTGGGCCCCTTTTCCTTCAAGCAGTCTTGCCCATGGGATTTCCCCCAGCAATTGCTTGAAAAGACCGAAGTCAGCCCTGCTAAAGTCCAGGGTTGCAATTCTACTTGCTATTCTGTTCCTGCCACACGAGATGCTGAACTCCACCATCTTGTGGTCACTGCAACCCAGGCAGCCCTCAACCTTTACTGCTTCGACCAGACCCTCTTTGTTAGTGAGGATGAGATCCAGCAGTGCACCTCTCCTGGTGGGCTCCTCCACCATCTGCATGAGGAAGTTATCATCAATGCACTGGAGGAACCTCCTGGACTGTGGCTGGCTGGCTGAATGGTCCTTCCAGCAAACATCAGGGAAGTTAAAATCCCCCACAACAACCAGGGCCTGTGACTGTGAGGCCACTCTCAGCTGCGCATAGAAGGCCTCATCAACTTCCTCAGCCTGATCTGGTGGCCTGTAATAGACACCTACAACAGTATCACCCCTGCCAGCCTGTCCCTTGATCCTGACCCATACACTCTCAACTCGTTCCTCATCCACTCCTGGGCAGAATTTAGTACATTGCAGTTGCTCTCTCACATAGAGAGCAGCTCCACCACCACTCCTGGTTGACCTGTGTTTCCTGCTGGCAGAATGTCTCACAGCCCCCACTGAGGAGGGCAGGGGGTTGGGAGATGGGAGCACGTTTCAGTTTCCAGATCCCAGGACAGAGCCCAAACCATCCTGCCCTTGAAATCCAATTCCTTGAGCTGCACAGCTGGTGGGTTTCTGTGGATAATCATGTTAAAAAGCATCCTTCAAGTGTTTGTGTAATACGTCTAGGAATGTCAGTTTTTAAAGAAAAATAAAAGTTTAACAGGCTAATATTTAAATATCTGTAAAATAGTACTCTGTATCCGTGATAGCCCCTCTGGCAATGACAATTAAATAGATATTTGCACTATAAGGCATGATACCACACCCACAAGCACACATCTAAGTGGTTCAGATGAAGGGTGGTCTGGCAAACGTCACCCTTTGTGTCCCCAGGTGCACGGACATTGCTCATGTGCCTCTGCAGAGAGTGGCAGGAGCTGGATCCCCTTCTCGGGACAGACTCCTTCCAGGAGAGACACAGACACAGGGGTAACTCATCAGGTCTTTAGGGCATTTCACTTGGCATCAGTTTTGACACATTGGGTGCTGTCCTGTGACTGCCCTTTCTGCACAAATGATCATACAAAGACAACCATTTAGTAAGACATGGCCATAAAGGGGCTGTTATGGACAAGAAAGCTCACCATAAACTCTGGAGAGAGCGAGGAAGTTTATAATAAGCACCAGGAAGAACCAAGAAGCTTAAGGCCTCTTCTGAAGAGTGGGAGGCCTGAGCAGCCGTGATTGGCCATGTGTAGGTGTGGGAGAGGGTCAGGGCATGTCAGGGAGAAGCAATGAGATGGCTGATGGCTTCAGTGAACCCTTCCAGCCATGTCTGAACCCAGAAATGGAAAGCAGTTGATGTCTGCAGGTGGAGGAGGAACAGGAGGAAGAATTTCCTGGGAATATGGAAGGAAGAAAGCCCTCTCTTGGGCTAATCATGTATGGCAGTGTCATTTCCATCCTGGGGGCATGGCTGTGCCTGGGAGATGGGGAATGGCTGCTGCTGGGGTGGCCGTGCTCAGTCATGGCCCATGAGCTGACCCTGCTCTGCTCCTCTCTTACACTGCCCACACTTGGATGGTCCTCAGGAATCATCCATGAGCCTGGTGGATCCATGAACCTCCTGGAGTGATGGGTATGGATCCAAAGAGAGGATTCAAGCAAGTTTGGGACTGGGACATTGAGGTGATTGGTGACCATTGCCAGGTGTATGAAAGAAGCTGGGTGAGTTGTGAAGAACTCACAGGAATTTGCAGCTCCACAGAAAACCAGAGCCTTGCAGTTAAAGCGACAGCACTTGACATAAAACCCACCCCCAAAGCATGAAACACTCACAGTGACCACAGGAGAAGCCTTGTAAAACATTTGAGAAAAATCTACCAGGTCCCAGGGGTCAGGGCTCACCCATTGTGATGATGAACAAGCATCAAGGGCTGACATGGCATCAGAGCCACCTCCCCATGGCTCTCACCACCTTTAACCAGTGTCTCCAAGTCTTTCCTTCACCGGCCCTCACGGACAGGGACCTGCACTGGTTGTTTCCTTCACAGCTGTGTCAGTGATGGCCCTTCATGGGGTCCCACACACCCTCAGAAACTTGGGGTTTGCTTCTGCCTTTCACTTCATTAGAGGTTTGTTCGTTGTTTCAGCATCTGCAGTTCAGGATCATGGCAGCAGAGGGCTCATTAACATCTGAAATGCTCTTACAAGGCAAGGCTCTGTGCATCTTTTTCCTAAAGGCTTCAAGTCTGTTGTTGATGATTAGGGAGATTTCAGAAATAGTAAACCAGAGAGCATTTCCATAATAAATAGCAATAAAGCTAAATTTCTTCTATTTCCTTCCATGCTCAGTTTTCATTTTCTGTAATGGTGTCTGAGTATCTGAGTTGCCTCAGGTCACCCTGACTTGAGCCCCATCCATTGCTGGGTTTTCTCCAGACTCCTGAGTTTAGGAATGAACTCCCAGGAGACCTTGCTGGTGAAGATGGGGGCAAAGAAGCTATGAAGAACCTCAGTCCTGTCTGATTGTACTCTTACAAAGTTGAGCAGGAGGCCCACGTCTCTTATTTTAAGGAAACTGTGTAAGCTCGTCTTGCTGCCTTCATTCTCCCCTGCAGCTATGAAGTTCAGATCAGCTTTGGCATCATCTTTACATCGATGGACAAGGTTTCTGAATTCCTCCTCTGCAGCTTCCCCTGCTTCCACCTCCTGTGTGCTGCCTTTTTGTCCTGGAGCTCCATCAGTTCAGATGAGCAGCCTCACAAGATAAATGCTTCTTTTCATGGGTTCTCAAAGAAATCATTCTTGTGCTTGGAGCAGCCTGTCCTGTAAGGCTGCTCTGGTTTCCTGAGCTTCTTCACCTTTCAGGCCTGCTTCCACGTAACCACCTCATCTGCCATCCTCCAGTACGTCAAAGTCTTCTCTGCAGCCCACCAGCCTGTGCTCTGCTGCTGGCCTTCCTCCCTCCCCTCTGGTGGCTGGGACCCCACTGTTTCCTGGTCACAACAGCCAAGGTGGACACTGACGTTCACATCCCTCACCAGCTCTTCATTCTTGATCAGGAATAGATCCAGGTGAACATCACCCCTATTGGCCCACCAGGCAGACATGTTAAGAAGTCGGCCCAAGATCACCTCCTGGCCAGTGAGTGTCAGGGTAATTACAGTTCTCCATAGGAACCTGCTCATTGACTGGAGGCATCCTAAGGTTGCTGACAGAAGATGTTTTCCATTTCTTCTCCACGGTCAAGTAATTTGTAACATCCAACTGGATGTACATGGCTAAGTCTTGGAACTGGGAGTGAGAGTGGCTGGGCACCTCACCTCACTGACTCCTGAGTCACCCATGTCAGGAAGACGTTGTCAATGAGCTCCAAAACCCTCCTTGTCCCCAGCCAGGAACCTGGGAGGTGTGGGACCATAGTCCTGCCCTTGGCCTTGCACAGCCCCACATCACACTGTCCAGGAAGGGCCCTGGGCAACGTGTGAGGGACAGGATCTGCCTTCCCAGGGCTGGGGGTCAGGGCTTGACCTTTGGTTAATGAAAGACATCCAGGTTTACTCAGCATCAGAGAGACCTTTACTTTGCTTTTCCTGGACTGTCGTCACTGCCTCCGGTTTTCTATTCTAACCAGATCCTGGAGACCGTTGCTCAGTAGTGTCCCTCAGTGAGACCCATTAACAATACCAGAAACTATGGAGTTTGAATCTGACTTTGATTTCTTGAGAAGTTTCTTCTTCTTCCCCTCAAGGTCTGATGTTCATGGACTCTACACCAAACCCACCAGAGGGGTCATTAAAGCGCCTTGGGCTGCTCCTGTGCTGCTGAGCTGGGCTGGGCTCCTGGGACAGAGGGAGCTCCTGGCAAGCGGCAGCGCTGCAGAGAGACAGCTCTGCCCAGGAGCAGCTCCTCTGCACAGCGCAGCAGGGCTGAGGGCTCTGCCTGGGGATCTCAGGGAGACGAGCAAGGCAGAGAGAGATTAAAGGTGGTCAGGACTGGGAGGATGACTGAGAGCTCACTGGAGGAGAAACCTTTGCAGCCCTTGCCATGGTAAGTCTCTGGGTGCAGGGCAATGCAGCTGTAGCTCCTGGAGGCATCTCCTAAAACTGGCACAGGCACAGCTTGTGGGATCTGTAAGGTGGGGGATCTTGCACCTCAATTTTGAACAGCTGTGAAGCTGGGTGAGCCCCCAGGGGTGCCCAGGGCTGTCCTGAAGAGCAGGGTCCCTGCTCCCCAGGGCTGTGCCGGGGCAGGGACTCTGCCGCCTGCCAGGGTCAGCGCTCAGCCTGCCCGGGGAGATCCCATGGCAGCAGCTGTGGGTGGAAGGAGCGACCCCCGGCAGGGCAGGCAGGGAGCTTGTGGGCTTGAAGGGTGCTGTGTGGGTCAGGGCTGCTCAGAGCTCCAGATCAACTCCACAGACATGGCAGAGGGTCCTTCTGAACAACGACATCAAGACAGGAGCAGCTGCAAGGGAAGGAGTCTGTGCTTTCAGTTTTCCACTCTTGGTTGTCTGGTGTGCAGTGGAAGATGGGGATTTATTTCTCTCTTTGGAGAAGACACTGAGACCCCAGTTCTCGTTAGGACTTGTCTGAGCTGCTCCTGAGCCCCTGCACACACAGAGCTGCCCCTGGGCAGTGCCAGGAGGTGTGAGCAGGACAGAGCTGAGCACACAGCGGGTGGGACGGGGTCTGTGACACTGACAGGGAGCAGACCCAGGGACAGATGCACAGCTGCAGGGAGCACAGACATGGGCAGGAAGAGTTAACTGCTACCAGAAATGCTGGGGACAGGATTTAAGAACCTCTCTCACATCCCCTGCAGTGCAGACACATTTCCCAGTGCAACCCCTGGTCTCCTCTCCTCTCCATCAGAGCCTCTGCCCCAAAGCCATGGGGTCCAGGTCACCAGTCTCCACCTCAGCAGCTGGACCTCCAGGGGAAAGGTTCCTGGAACGTGGTACACAAAAAAGGTGCTAAAAGTACTTGCTCTACAGTGTCATTTCATGAGTGGCAGCAGCACAGTCAGGTAAGGAGAAGGTTCCACAGCATGCCCGTCTGCCTTTCTGTCCTTGCTTTATTTCTCAGAAGCACTGCAGTGTTCTTTCCTGTTTCTCCACCTGTTCCTGGAGCTCTTGCTCTCTGGGGTTGGGGTGGGAGTGTGGGTCAGTTTTTGTCCTGACACCTATTCAGTGGATATTGTCCCAGAGCTGTGTTCATGGAAACTGCATTCCCAAGCTGCATTTTAAACTGTGATGAGCTGTTTTTCTCACTTGGTAGAAAGAGAGAATGAACGGAAACGTCCCTCCATCAGGGAGGGGGTTTTCCATGAGAAACAGTCTGTTCATTTTCCTCAGAGAAGTCTCCCCTAACTCGTCACTGGCTTTTCCTCCTTGCACAGGTCCTCATGCCCACAGGCAGCAAATGTCCAACAGCAGCTCCTTCACCCAGTTCCTCCTCCTGCCGTTCACAGACACACGGGAGCTGCAGCTCTTGCACTTCTGGCTCTTCCTGGGCATCTACCTGGCTGCCCTCCTGGGCAACGGCCTCATCATCACCACCATAGCCTGGGACCAGGACCTCCAGACCCCCATGTACTTCTTCCTGCTCAACCTCGCCCTCCTCGACCTGGGCTTCATCTCCACCACTGTCCCCAAATCCATGGCCAATTCCCTCTGGGACACCAGGACCATCTCCTTTTTAGGATGTGCTGCACAGCTCTTTTCATTTGTGTTCCTGATAATAGCAGAGTACTCTATGCTCACCATCATGTCCTATGACCGCTACGTTGCCATCTGCAAACCCCTGCACTACGGGACCCTCCTGGGCAGCAGAGCTTGTGTCCACATGGCAGCAGCTGCCTGGGCCACTGGGTTTCTCAATGCTCTGCTGCACACGGCCAATACATTTTCACTGCCCCTGTACAAGGGAAATGCCCTGGACCAGTTCTTCTGTGAAATCCCCCAGATCCTCAAGCTCTCCTGCTCACACTCCTACCTCAGGGAAATTTGGCTTCTCATGTTTTGTGCTTCTTTTTTTGTGGGATGTTTTGTGTTCATTGTGGTGTCCTATGTGCAGATCTTCAGGGCCGTGCTGAGGATCCCCTCTGAGCAGGGACGGCACAAAGCCTTTTCCACCTGCCTCCCTCACCTGGCTGTCATCTCTCTGTTTGCCAGCACTGGCATTTTTGCCTATCTGAAGCCCCCCTCCATCTCTTCCCAATCCTTGGACCTGGTGGTGTCTGTTCTGTACTCGCTGATACCTCCAGCAGTGAACCCCCTCATCTACAGCATGAGGAACAAGGAACTCCAGGGTTCCATGTGGAAACTGATAACTGGATGTTTTCAATAACAAACAGCAACAAACTCTCATTTTCTCCATAGCAGTTATAGTTTAACTCACTGCAGGCTCAGCCATTCTTGTTCTCTTGTTGTTCTTTTCATGTTTTGTGATAATGTTGTCATCCCTTTCCTAATTCACTGTCTACCTTTTTTTCTGACCAATTTTTATGTAAATGAGAAGCCTTTTTGCCTGTGTTTAAAAAATAAATAAAGGGAACTACAGTGTTCTGTCTAGGTTTGTTTTTCTCCTGAGATCTTCTTTGAAGTCCTTTTTGGAGACACAGGGAGTTTCTGTTTGCATTGGTGGAGGGGAACAGAGTCCAGCCTGGCAGCCCTGCCAGGGAGCACCAGTGCTTGTTCTTCCAGAGCTGTTCTGGTTCCACTCCCACACTCTACTTCTCATCCCTTGTGTTGGTGCAAGGCCTGAGTGCTCTGGCAGCTTGGTCCCCGTCCAGAAAATAAAGCAGGGACATGCAATGGGCACTGCTGTGACAGAGCTGGCCTCAGAACAGCCTTTCCAGATAGAAAGGTGATCTCCTCAGGGCAGGGATGAAGGTTTAGATCTTCTTACAATGTTTTTCTCAATAACATTTTCAAGAAAGTGGCCACAGATGCAACACCAGGGTACAGCTGAACAGTGTGTGTGTGCAGGCTGGCACACAGCAGTGTGCTCTCACAGCCAGGCCTCCTGCCAGAGACCTGCAGGACCAACAGAGCAGGGGCTGGGTTGTGCCCCTGTGCACCCCTTCAGAAGGTGCCTCAGGTCAATCACCATGCACTGGCCACTCACAACCACCATTTCCAGCCCTGCGCTCTCACCCAAAGAGGCTGTTCTTCCCTCCATGGGTAGACACTCAATGAGTGCTTCAGCAGTCCATGTTTGCTTTGGACAGATGAGATGTGAGTATCCACATCATGTATGTGAGGTGACATGAACGTGAGTGAGCACAAACACCATCAGCTACTCCTTTTCCATTCTGTGAAGGTCTGTGGAACACACGAGGTCTTGAGCTCACTTCATATTGGGAGGAGCAACCTATGGGAAATCACCTGAATGCAGCACTGGGTTGTGCTTCCTTTGACTGAGGTCCCCGTGTCCATTCCCCATGACGTGGGACATCTCAGATGAGTCCAGAGCAGGTGACACAGCAGAGGGGTGAGGTGTCTCCCATCCTTTGGGAGTGGCAACAGGAAGCCAGAAGGACACTGTGACTCCTGCCTCTGTGTGTAAAAGGGACAGACTCTGTCTCTGAGCATCCCTGGGTACATAAGGAGTCCTGAGATCAACTCAGATATGGATGCCAGACACAACCCTGATATTTCTCTGTGTGACTCCAGGAACAGATCCCACTGGATCAGTGAGATTCATCTCAGCTGCACTGGACAGGATCATTGCAGGATCGTTCTCCAATCTGCTACATCACCCTTGCCTGTGATTCCACATTGTGCTTTCATAAGTGCCATAGAAACCAGAATGGTTCTGGGGTCCTAAGGAAATGCAGATCTCAAACCCATCTTCAAGAGGAGCAGGAATAGGAACGGGGAGAATAACAGGCTGGCCACCCTACCTCCCTCCCTGGGAAGGGGATGGGATGCGTCCTCCTGCAGCCGTTTCCAGGAATGTGAAGGACAAGGAAGGGATTGCTGAACCCAAATGGACAGGGAAAAGAAAGGCATGTTGTGTACAGGGCGTTTGCAAGGCCTCAGCCATGGTCTCCTTCTGGCCAGAGTGATGCTGATGGGGCTCAAGAAGTGGATGCTGGGTGGGAAGTTGGCTGAACCATCAAGCCCAAATATCAGCAGTGGTACAAGGTCCTCCATGCAGCCAGTTACTGGTGTCATCTCTCATTGACCAGCACTTGGGCCAACACTGTTGAACATCTTTATTCTCCCCTTCCAGGATGTAACACTGTGCACTTTCAGTGCCTTTGAGGATGATGGAGGCTTTTCATTCACATTGCTCGTAGGAAAAATATTTGACAAATTTGACAAAGGTGAGGGAGTGAGATGGGTGTCTGCAGCCTGCAGGGAAAGAGGAGCAGGTGTAGGATGATGTAGAGCACGATTCAATCTTGGTCAGGTCCTGGGTCCTCAGGAGGGGATGGATGGGTGTGGTATTATGAGGTCTCAGACACTCATAATCCAGTCACAATCGTGTGGCTGTGAAGGGACAGTGAGGTCAGTTCTGTCTCTGGAGGTGACAGCCCAGCAGCAGGGACATGGCTGGGAAAGAACCTCTGCCAAGGTACCCACAGGCCCTACCCAGGAAGAGGCCTTGGAGATGGGTTGTCATGTCCATCCTGCCTGAGAACATGATGGGACAGCAGCAGGGACATGTGCAACTTGGAAGGTGAGGACTGGATATGAGGAGTAAGAAATGTCACTGGAAGGGCAGTGCTGTGGTGCTGGAGGTCACCCAGAGGGAGCTGGATCAGCCCATGGTTTGTGTTCCAAGAGCAGCCAGTGAGGGTGCAGACACAGCAGTGAAGGTGCAGAAATGCTGGGGTGAGAGCAGGTGGGGAAGCGAGATGGGTGTCTGCAGCCTGCAGGGAAAGAAGGGCAGGGGTAGGACCGTGTAGAAGAGCCTGTGGTGGAGATGGCAAAGGGCGCTGGCAAGGCTGGAAGGGACCCACAGAACCCAGGTCTCTGCCCCTTGGCCATGGCAGTTGTCTCTGCCACCGAGGCCCAGGAGAAGCCATGTTGTCCTCATGGCACTGGGGCCTCTCTGCCTCCTTGCAGCCCCATGGGGAAGCTGGAAGTTGTTGTCCCAGTGTTGTCCTTCCCTGGGCCTTGCACACCCACATCCCATGGTCCCAGGAAGAGCCCTGAGCCGTGTGTGAGGGACAGGATCCCCCTTCCCATTGCCTACAGGTCATGGCTTCTCCTTTCTGCTTCAGAAAGCAAACCAAGGGGTTTCTCAGCATCAGAGCTGAAGAGAAGACTAAAAGGAGACCTCACGGTGGCTACAGCTTCCTCACAAGGGGAGAAGGAAGGGAACGTACTGATCTCTTCTCTGTGGTGACCATTGACAGAACCCAAGGGAATGGAAGAAAGACGTGCCAGGGGAGGGTCAGTTGGACATGAGGAAAAGGTTCTTCACCCAGAGGTGCTGGACACTGAACTGGGTCCCAGGGAGGTGTCACGGCCCCAACCTGACAGTGTTCAAGAAGAGACTGGACAACGTCCTCAGACACACGGTGTGACCTGTGGGGTGTCCTGTGCAGGGACAGGAGTTGGACTCAATGATCCTTGTGGGTTCCTTCCAACTCCGGACATTCTGTGATTCTATGAAATAATAGGTCAAAAGTCCATGTTTTCATTGCACAGATGAGATGTAACCATACACATCGTGTGCATGTCCACTGTGTGCATGTGGTGAGATGAACCCAAGGGAGCACTGATGCTGTCAGCTATTCCTTGGGGTGCCATAAAGGTCAGTGGGACAGAGATGGTGTTCAGGGGTCTCTTCCAACCTGCGCTATTGTAGGATTCCATTAATCTTTTCCTTGGAGAGCTCTTTCACGTCAGAAGAGACAAAGGAAGATGAAGAAAAAAACAGAGTCAGAAGCAGTGTAAATACAGCAGCTCCTCTGAGGAACGTTTCTCCACTCAAACCCTTGATAGGAAATCTATTGGATACATTTGATGAAAGCAGCTCAGTTCGATCTGCTCACACACTGGACCACAAGCAGGGTGATGGCTGGGTACAATGCCATGTGGTCACTTGTGTCTCAGGAGCTCGTAGTCCAGTAGGAAGCCAATGGCTGTGCAGGGCACTGTGAGGTCACTTCTGCCTCTGCAGGGGATAGGCCAACAGCAGGAACATGGCTGGGAAAGGACTGTGAGGTCACCCATACGAGACGAGCAATCGGGCCCAGTCAGCATGGCTTTGTGAAAGGCAGGTCCTGCTTGACCAGCCTGATCTCCTTCTATGACAAGGTGACCGGCTGAGCAGATGAGGGAAAGTCTGTGGTGGGGAGTGAATCCGCCACACAGGCTGTGGGTGTTGTGTCCTTAGACTGCAGTAAAGCCTTTGACACCCACCATGATAAAACCTCCTTTCAGGTAGCTGTAGACAGCAATAAGCCTCCTTTTCTCAAGGCTGAACAGCCTCAGCTCCCTAAACCGTTCCTCATAACACTGGTGCTCCAGACCCTTCACCACCCTTGTCATGCTCCTCTGAACTCTCTCCAGCACCTCAATGTCTTCCTTGTCCTGAGGGGCCTAAAACTGACCCCAGGATTCAAGGTGCAGCCTCACCAGTGCCCAGTACAAAGGGATGATCACTCCTCTAGTCCTGCTAAAACTCGAATTGAATCAAGGCTTGAACACCTTGTTCTGACCCAGTTTGTGACAGGTTGGACTGCAGACTCCTGAGGTCCCTTCAACCTCAGTTCTCTTATGATCCCATTGTGATGTTGGGCTCTGTTTCTAACTGGAGCAGAGCAGACGATGATGGGGCAGGATCCACCTGTGCTGTAGGTGACCATCTAAACCAACATCTCAGCCAGTGAACAAGCCAACACCTCAGTGTGACTCGCTCTGGGCAAAGTGTGAGGAGTCCTGGGCAGGGAAGGTTGAGAGGGCATGGGGCGCTATGTAAGACACAAAATGATCTTGGCTTCATGCCTGCAGGCCCATCAGATGTCAGTTAATGTCAATGAAAATTAAAATAAGAAGAACTGAAGGCAAAGATCCAAAGCAAAGGAAGGTGTCAACATACTTCTCTTTATTTTTCTTTACGGGGGCTTTCTTTTCTTTGAAAAGGAAAGAGTTTTCCAGAACTGGGCATGGATTTAAGACACAGATGTCTTCAGCTCCAGAGACACAAACACCTGGTGCCAGTGTAGGTGCCCCAGGAACCCCTGCCCAGGCTCCACCTGCATTGCAAGGTGCTCTGGTCTCCCCAGGTCCTGTGTGATAGATGCCAATCCCAGGCCAGCACCTCAGGTACACTGGGGCCCCTAAACTGGCACTGGCTGTTAATGATGAGACAGCTGATGACTGATGTCTGCTTGGAAAGGTGCACCTTTGTGTTGTTGTTTTGTTTCTGCTTTGTTTTGTTGTTGTTGTTCCTGCTGTTTTGTTTTTGATTTTGGTTTTTGTTTTGTTGGGTTTGGTTGGTTGGTTGGTTGGTTTTGCTTTGGTTTTGTGGGGTATTTGTTTCCCTGTTTTCTTTCTTTGATTGTTTGATTGGAGATTTTTGTTTAGTTATTGTTTTTTGTTTGTTTGTTTGTGTGGGTTTGAGTGTGGTTTGTTCTTTTTAACATATTAATTAAAAAAAATAAAAGGTCAAAAAGTGAATTATGGGGAAGTGTACTAAGGGTAGAAGAAGAAATATCGGTCTTCCCCTGTACTTCTGTCCTGGTTTTGTTAAAAACAGGTTTCTCTTTTAGCGAATTTTTGCCTGTCAGCTAAAGCCTTCATGTCAGCTGCATTTTCCTGGAGAACCTGACACATGTTTTGGTTAAACCTAGCAAGGGAATGCAAACTTATTGATAAGCACGGATGGACATCTCGCGAGAGGGGCAACGAGAAACTGGTGATCGAGAGACTGACCAACGGTGTATAACATTCCATTCACGTGAATACTTCATATAAAAGTGGGAGATCACGAGGATCTCGTCCCTTTGCCCTTTTTCCCTTTTTCCTCATGGCTGACATTAGGAGAGGACCTTGCTGGTCGTCCCTGCGAACTGAGGCCAGTGACAGACTGAATCCAGCTCCAGTTGGCTACAGAGTCTAATCCAGGACTTTGGGTGCTGGCTCTGCAGTTGCTCAGACTTACAAGATTGGTTTTGTATATTTTGTATTATTTTCTCTATTCTTATTAGTAGCGTTAGTAAAACATCTTTAACTTTTCCAACTCTCTTCTCTCTGTCCTTCTTTCCCTCCCGATCGCCTGTCCTGAGCGGGAAGGGGGGAGAGGGAGGGGAAAAAGGGGGAAGTGGGGGGGAGAGGAGGTTAACAATACATCTGCCAGGGTTTGATTGTCACCCCGCAATCTTAACCCTCGACAGATAATTGGCGCCCAACGTGGGGCAAGAGAAAGGGGTAAATTTGGAGATTTTTGGCTTTTCTACTGCTCTGACGTACCTTTCAATTTTCTTGGCATGGTGCCAACTCAGAGTTGTGATACCCGCGCGTCTGTTTGCTTCGGATATTTTTTAGTGGTATTAAGGCAAAGTGAATTACATTGACTTAAAGATGTTGTGGCATAAGTTGTATCGGTTATTTTCTACATTGTGCTCACTGATCCCATATCTGTGTTGGTGTTTCTTTCTGAATCGAAGTATTCATTATATAACAACAAGAAACTGGACAGCGGTCATGATGATTCTGTGTGGTATGGCACTGGTTTATTTCATTATATTGCAGACGCTAATGAATTTCTACTCGCTTCTGCTTTACCTTGAAAAACCTCCAGGAGAGATTAAAGAGCAGAATGGCTCTATATTTGCTAATTGGTCAAGCGAATCTTTAGAAAGGCTGACTAACAATACTTTTGTGTTTTCGCTAGGACAGTTTGCAAATGTTTTAGAGAACTTTGAATATCCTTGGAGCTTTGATAGAACTGTGATGGTGTTATCTGGTTTGCTGAATGTGTGTCAGTTTGTGTTACTGTTAAGAGAAATGAGGTTCAATAGGAGGTTTGCGTCTCTTTTTAGTCCTGAGATTTGCGGTGCGCCTTCGGAAGCTTTAGCAAAAAGCACTCCTAGCCGCTCGAGAAAAGGCAAAACAGCCAAAGCTGCTGCTGCAGCCACTGCCCCCCCAACCGCGGCTTCGCAGGCTGAAGCTACAGCTCCTCCGCATTTCTCCTCTGCCAAGGTCGCTGCAGATAACACCTCTCCAGCCTCAAAGGCTGACAAGGCAGCCCCCCCGTCTTCACACACTGGGCACTGTTGCTGCTGTAACCACAGCAATCACTGTGACAGTCATTCAGACTCTGAAAATGAATCAAATGATGGTGAACCCATATCAGCATCAGTTGCTGGTTGTAAGAAAGTCACTAGAAAGACCACTCGTGCAGCAGGTGATGGCACAGGGCCAACATCAACCCAAGAGGCATCATCATCAGGACAGGGTGGAGATGAAGTGACCACCACTCGGTCCTTTTCTCCAGGTGAGCTGAGAGATCTGCGAAAAGACTTCAGTCGTCGTGAAGGCGAGAATATTTTAACCTGGCTGCTGCGATGCTGGGACAATGGGGCAGAAACAATTGAATTAGAAGGTGGTGAAGCCAGGCAGCTGGGATCTCTGTCAAAAGATTCCGCCATTGATAGGGCAATTTCAAGAGAGTCTAATGCCGCTACTCTCTGGACCTGACTCCTGCAGCTATGAAAGCCAGATTTCCCTACAAGGAAGATTGTATATCCAAGTTAGGGAAATGGAATACTATGGAGAGAGGTATCCAGTTCCTGAGAGAATTAGCTGTGCGAGAGATCATCTATCTAGGACCAAACAGCCAAGAGGGGACAGACCCAGATAGAATCAATTGTACAAAATCTATGTGGCACAGATTTGTACAAAGTGCACCACCTGCATATGCTAAGTCATTGGCAGGAATGGTCTGGTCAGCTAGAGGTGTACAAGAAATTAATGAAGTGATTGAGTAGCTCCGGTACTTTGAGGACAGCCTTGCTGGTTCTCTACGGGCTTGTGTCTCCGCTGTGGAGAAACTGTGTGAAAAATCTGATGACCGGTTTGAAAAGCTGTTGCAAGAAATCCAAGAGCTCAGAGCAGACTCGTACCGTTCACGACCTGCACAAACCTATGTTTCAGCTGTTAGGAGAAGGCGTTTCCAATCTCGAGAGAGAGGGCAAAGACAGCCCACAAAAAGAGGTTCACTGTGGTTCTTCCTACATGAGCAGGGAGAAAACATGAATAAGTGGCATGGAAGGCCTACCTCAGAACTTCAAGAACGAGTACGTGAGATAAAAGGAAAAACTCCTAGGAAGGTGGCTGCTCCAGTTTACAAAAGGAGCAGAAGAGATTCTGATGCTCTTGAAGGAACCTCTAATTCACACTCAGAGACTGTGCAAAACAGGAATTAGAGGTGCCCTGCCTCCAACCAGGTGGAGGAAAGGGATAACAGAGTTTATTGGACTGTACAAATACTATGGCCTGGTACAACACAACCCCAGGAGTACAAAGCTTTAGTGGACACTGGTGCTCAGTGCACAATAATTCCTTCTAATTATAAAGGAACGCAATCCATCAATATTGTTGGAGTGACTGGGGGATCCCAGGAACTGACTGTTGTAGAGGCTGAAATGAGCCTAACTGGAAAAAACTGGCAAAAGCATCCCATTGTGACTGGTCCAGATGCTCCGTGCATCCTTGGCATAGACCACCTCAGGAGAGGGTATATTAAGGACCCAAAAGGGTATAGGTGGGCATTTGGTATAGCAGCTGTGGACACTGAGAAAATTGAACAGCTGTCTGATTTGCCTGGTCTTTCAGATGACCCTTCTGTTGTAGGACTGCTGATGGTTGACGATCAGCAGGTGCCAATTGCTACCACGACGGTCCATCCCCGGCAATATCGCACCAATCGAGACTCTTGGATTCCTATCCAGAAGCTGATCCGTCAATTGGAAAGCCAGGCTGTGATCAGTAAGACCCGCTCACCTTTTAACAGCCCAATCTGGCCAGTGCGTTAGTCTAGTGACGAGTGGAGACTAACTGTAGACTATCGTGGCCTGAATGAAGTTACAGCACACTGAATGCTGCTGTGCCTGACATGCTAGAACTGCAATTTGAACTGGAGTCAAAGGCAGTGAAGTGCGATGCTACAATTGACATTGCTCATGCATTTTTCTCTATTCCTGTAGCAGCAGAGTGCAGGCCGCAGTTTGCTTTCACCTGGAGGGGCATCCAGTATACATGGAATCGCTTGCCCCAGGGGTGGAAACACAGTCCTACCATCTGCCATGGACTGATCCAGACCACGCTGGAGCAAGGTGAAGCTCCAGAACACTTGCAATATATTGATGACATCATCGTATGGGGCGACACAGCGAAAGAATTCTTCGAGAAAGGTGAGAGAATAATTCATATTGTTTTGGATGCTGGTTTTGCCATAAAACGGAGCAAGGTCAAGGGACCTGCATGAGAGATCCAGTTTTTAGGAATAAAATGGCAAGATGGCCGTCGTCAGATCCCAGTGGATGTGATCAACAAAATTGCAGCAATGTCTCCACCTACTAATAAAAAGGAGACACAGACTTTCTTGGGCGTTGTAGGTTTTTGGAGAATGCATATTCCTGACTACAGCCACATTGTGAGCCCTCTCTATCGAGTGACTCGTAAAAGGAACCAATTTGAGTGGGGCCCTGAACAACAACAAGCCTTTGAACAAATTAAGCGTGAGATAACTCATGCGGTAGCCCTTGGACCAGTCCGAACTGGACTAGGTGTTAAAAATGTGCTCTACACCGCAGCCGGAGATAATGGACTTACCTGGAGCCTCTGGCAGAAAGCACCAGGAGAAACCCGAGGTCGACCCCTAGGTTTTTGGAGTCGAGGATACAAAGGATCTGAGGCCAACTACACTCCAACTGAAAAGGAGATATTAGCAGCATATGAAGGAGTTTGCGCTGCTTCAGAAGTGATGGGCACTGAAGCACAGCTCCTCCTGCACCTCGACTGCCGGTGCTGAGCTGAGTGTTCAAAGGGACGGTTCCCTCTCCACATCATGCAACTGAAGTTACATGGAGTAAATGGATTGCACTGATCACACAATGAGCTCGAATTGGAAGTCCCAACCGTCCAGGGATATTAGAAGTTATTACAGACTGGCCAGAAAGCAAAGATTTTGGGATGTCTCCAGATGAGGAGGAAGTAAAACGTGCTGAAGAATCACCACCATATAATACGCTTTCAGAGACTGATAAGCAGTATGCGCTGTTCACAGGTGGATCCTGTCGTCTTGTAGGAAAACATCGAAGGTGAAAGCTGCTGTGTGGAGTCCCACACGACAAGTTACAGAAGCCACTGAAGGACAAGGTGAATCCAGTCAGTTTGCAGAAGTGAAAGCCATCCAGCTGGCTTTGGACATTGCTGAACGAGAGAAGTGGCCAATACTTTATCTCTATACTGACTCATGGATGGTAGCAAATGCCTTGTGGGGGTGGCTACAGCAATGGAAGAAAAGCAACTGGCAGCGCAGAGGTAAACCCATTTGGGCTGCCACACTGTGGCAAGACATAGCTGCTCGGCTAGAGAGCCTGCCTGTGAAAGTTGGTCATGTAGATGCTCATGTGCCTAAAAGTCGAGCCACCGAGGAACATCTAAACAACCAACAAGCGGATCAAGCTGCTAAGATTAAAGTAGCTGAGGTGGACTTGGACTGGCAACATAAAGGTGAATTTTTCCTAGCTCGATGGGCCCATGATGCTTCAGGGCATCAAGGTAGAGATGCAACATACAAACGGGCTCGTGATCGAGGGGTGGATTTAACTATGGACACTATTTCACAGGTTATTCATGAATGTGAAACTTGCGCCGAAATCAAACAAGCAAAACAGTTAAAGCCTGTATGGTATGGGGGGCGATGGTTAAAGTATAAGTATGGAGAAGCTTGGCAGATTGATTATATTACACTTCCACAAACACGTCAAGGTAAGCGTTATGTACTTACAATGGTGGAAGCAACCACCGGATGGTTGGAAACATCTGCTGTACCTCATGCTACAGCCCGAAATACCATCTTGGGCCTTGAGAAGCAAGTCCTTTGGCGGCACGGTACGCCAGAAAGAATTGAATCAGACTATGGTACTCATTTCAAAACCAGTATTATAGACAATTGGGCCAAAGAACATGGTATTGAGTGGGTGTATCATATTCCATATCATGCACCAGCCTCTGGGAAAACTGAAAGGTGCAATGGTTTGTTAAAAACTACACTAAAGGCACTTGGTGGTGGAACCTTTAAAAACTGGGATTCACATTTAGCAAAAACCACTTGGTTGGGCAACACTAGGGGATCAACCAATCGAGCCGGGCCTGCCCAATCAGAAATTCTACAGACTGTGGAAGGAGATAAAGTCCCTGTAGTACACATGAAAAATATGTTAGGAAAGGCAGTCTGGGTTACTCCTGCCTCAGGCAAAGGCAAACCTATTCGTGGGATTGTTTTTGCCCAGGGACCTGGCAGCACCTGGTGGGTGATGCTTAAGGATGGAGAAGTTCGGTGTGCACCTCAAGGGGATTTGATTTTAGGTGAAAATATGCAATGCTGAACTGTACGATGTGAATTGCCGCACTAACAATGTTTAATAAGTGTCTTTTAGATTAAGACAATGGTGATGAAACCAGCGCTGGCTTCTTCGAGTGGCGCCCGACACCTTCTTCGAAGTTGGTGTCCTTAACCCACAAACAGAGGTCATGAGATGCACTTGGACCATTTTTCCTGCCCTGGGAGACTGTGGTGACAAAATGAACTTAATGAACTTTTCAAAGGATGGTCCACTGATTAATTACTCCTGTGTATATATGTACATATGTGTATATATATATATATATATATATAGTAGTGATTAATTAGATTGTATTGATAGATTGTATTGATAAGGTTTAAGTATTCAGTGAATGTCATATTATAAGGGGTGGAATGTCCTGGTTTTGTTAAAAAACAAGTTTCTCTTCTAGTGAATTTGCCTGTCAGCTCAAGCTTCATATCAGCTGCATTTTCCTGGAGAACCGGACACATGTTTTGGCAAACCCAGCAATGGAATGAAAACTTATTGATGAGCACGGATGGACATCTCGCGAGAGGGGCAATAAGAAACCGGTGACAAACTGTGTATAACATTCCGTTCACGTGAATACTTCATATAAAAGCGGGAGATCACGAGGATCTCGGCCCTTTTTTCCTCATGGCCGACATTAGGAGAGGACCTTGCTGGTCGTCTCTGCAAACTGAGGCCAGTGAGAGACTGAATCCAGCTCCGGTTGGCTACAGAGTCTAATCCAGGACTTTGGGTGCTGGCTCTGCAGTTGCTCAGACTTACAAGATTGGTTTTGTATATTTGTATTATTTTCTCTATTCTTATCAGTAGCATCAGTAAAACATCTTTAACTTTTCCAACTCTCTTCCCTCTGTGCTTCTTCCCCTCCCAATCGCCTGTGCTGAGTGGGAAGGGGGAGAGGGAGGGGAAAAAAGGGGAATTGGGGGGGAGAGGAGGTTGACAAGACATCTGGCAGGGTTTGATTGTCACCCCGCAATCTTAAAACTCGACAGGGACAAAGAGGGCCCTGGGATGTCACAATGGGCCCTGGGGACAAAGGGCGGTCCTCAGGATATCACAATGGGCCCTGGGGACAAGGGTGGTCGCCAGGATGTCACAATGGGCTCTGGTGACAATGGGGTCCCCAGGATGTCACAATGGGCCCTGGGGACAACAGGCGGTCCTGGGATGTCACAATGGGCCCTGGGGACAAAGAGTGTCCCCAGGATGTCAGAATGGGCCCTGAGGACAAGTTGGGGTCCCCTGAATTTCACAATAGGTCCTGGGGACAAAGATGGCTCCCCAGCATATCACAATGGGCCCTGGGGACAAGGAGGGATCCACAGGATGTCACAATGGGCCCTGGGGACAATGGGGGGTCCTGGGACGTCACAATGGGCCCTGGGGACAAGGGGGGGTCCCCAGGATGTCACAATGGGCCCTGGGGACAAAGAGGGGTCCCCAGAATGTCACAATGGGCACTGGGGAGAAGGGGGTGCAGTGGATGTCACAATGGGCCCTGGGGACAAAAGGATTTGCCATGGTGCCACAATGGGCCCTGGGGTCAAAGGGGGTCCCCATGGTGCTACAATGGGCCCTGGGGACAAAGGGGGTCCCCATGGTGCTACAATGGGCCCTGGGGACAAAGGAGGGTCCTGGGATGTCACAATGGGCCCTGGGGACAAAGGGGGTGTCCCCATGGTGCCACAATGGGCCCTGGGAACAAGGGGGTGGCCAGAATGTCACAATGGGTCCTGGGGAAAATGGGGAGTGCCCAGGATGTCACAATGGACCCTGAGGACAAGCGGGGGTCTCCATGGTGTCACAATGGGCCCCAGTGACAAAGGGGGTCCCCTGAATGTCACAATAGGTCCTGGGGACAATGCGGGGTCCTGGGACGTCACAATGGGCCCTGGAAACAAGGAGGGATCCCCAGGATGTCACAATGGGCCCTGGAGACAATGGGGGGTCCTGGGACGTCACAATGGGCCCTGGGGACAAGGGGGGTCCCCAGGATGTCACAATGGGCCCTGGGGACAAAGAGGGGTCCTCTGAATGTCACAATGGGCCCTGGGGACAAGGGGGTGCAGAGGATGTCACAATGGGCCCTGGGGACAATGGGGGGTCCTGGGACGTCACAATGGGCCCTGGGGACAAGGAGGCTCCCCAGGATGTCACAATGGGCCCTGGAGACAATGGGGGGTCCTGGGACGTCACAATGGGCCCTGGGGACAAGGGGGGGTCCCCAGGATGTCACAATGGGCCCTGGGGACAAAAGGGGGTGCCGAGGATGTCACAATGGGCCCTGGGGACAATGGTGGGTCCTGGGATGTCACAATGGGCCCTGGTGACAAGGAGGGATCCCCAGGATGTCACAATGGGCCCCAGTGACAAAGGGGGTCCCTATGGTGCCATAATGGGCCCTGGGGACAAATGGGGTCCCCTGGATGTCACAATGGGCTCTCGGGACAAGGAGGTTCCCCAGGATGTCACAATGGGCCCTGGGGACAAAGAGCGTCTCCAGCATGTCACAATGGGCCCTGGGGACAAAGGGGGTCCCCACGGTATCAGAATGGGCCCTGGGGACAAAGGGGGGTCCCCTGAATGTCACAATGGGCCCTGGGGACAATGGGGGGTCCTGGGATGTCACAATGAGCCCTGCAGAAAAGCGTGGTACCCACGGTGTCACAATGGGCCGTGGGCACAAGGGGGGGTCCCCATAGTGTCACAATGGGTCCTGGGGACAAGTGGGGTCTCCAGGATGTCTCAATGGTTCCGGTGGGCAAAGAGGGGTCCCCTGAATGTCACAATGGGCCCTGGGGACAAGGCGGTGCAGTGGATGTCACAATGGGCCCTGGGGACAATGGGGGGTGTCCAGGATGTCAGAATGAGTCCTGAGGACAAGGGGGGGTCCCCATGGTGTCACAATGGGTCCGCAGTGACAAGGAGGGGTCCCCATGGTGTCACAATAGGCCCTGGGGACAAAGTGGGGTCCAAGAATGTCACAATGGGCCCTGGGGACAAAAGGGGTTGCCATGGTGCCACAATGGGCCCTGGGGTCAAAGGGGGTCCCAATGGTGCTACAATGGGCCCTGGGGACAAAGAGGGGTCCTGGGACGTCACAATGGGCCCTGGGGACAAGGGGGGGGTCCCCAGGATGTCACAATGGGCCCTGGGGACAAGGAGGGATCCCCAGGATGTCACAATGGGCCCTGGGGATCCTGGGACGTCACAATGGGCCCTGGGGACAAGGGGGGGTCCCCAGGATGTCACAATGGGCCCTGGAGACAAGGGGGTGCCGAGGATGTCACAATGGGCCCTGGGGACAATGGGGGGTCCTGGGATTTCACAATGGGCCCTGGGGACAAGGGGGGGTCCCCAGGCTGTCACAATGGGCCTTGGGAACAAGGGGGTCCCCAGGATGTCACAATGGGCCCTGGGGACCAGGGCGGGTTCTGGAATGTCACAATGGGCCCCAGTGACAAAGGGGGTCCCTATGGTGCCACAATGGGCCCTAAGGCCAAAGGGGGTCCCCTGGATGTCACAATGGGCTCTGGGGACAAGGAGGGTCCCCAGGATGTCACAATGGGCCCTGGGGACAAAGAGCGTCCCCAGGATGTCACAATGGGCCCTGGGGACAACAGGCGGTCCTGGGATGTCACAATGGGCCCTGGGGACAAAGAGTGTCCCCAGGATGTCAGAATGGGCCCTGAGGACAAGTTGGGGTCCCCTGAATTTCTCAATGGGCCCTGGGGACAATGGGGGGTCCTGGGACGTCACAATGGGCCCTGGGGACAAGGAGGGATCCACAGGATGTCACAATGGGCCCTGGGGACAATGGGGGGTCCTGGGACGTCACAATGGGCCCTGGGGACAAGGGGGGGTCCCCAGGATGTCACAATGGGCCCTGGGGACAAAGAGGGGTCCCCTGAATGTCACAATGGGCCCTGGGGAGAAGGGGGTGCAGTGGATGTCACAATGGGCCCTGGGGACAATGGGGGGTGTCCAGGGTGTCAGAATGAGTCCTGAGGACAAGGTGGGGTCCCCATGGTGTCACAATGGTTCCCCAGTGACAAGGATGGGGTCCCCTTGGTGTCACAATAGGCCCTGGGGACAAAGTGGGGTCCAAGAATGTCACAATGGGCCCTGGGGACAAAAGGGGTTGCCATGGTGCCACAATGGGCCCTGGGGTCAAAGGGGGTCCCCATGGTGCTACAATGGGCCCTGAGGACAAAGGGGGGTCCTGGGATGTCACAATGGGCCCTGGGGACAAAGGCGGTGTCCCCATGGTGCCACAACGGGCCCTGGGAGCAAGGGGGTGGCCAGGATGTCACAATGGGTCCTGGGGAAAATGGGGGGTGCCCAGGATGTCACAATGGACCCTGAGGACAAGCGGGGGTCTCCATGGTGTCACAATGGGCCCCAGTGACAAAGGGGGTCCCCTGAATGTCACAATAGGTCCTGGAAACAATGGGGGGTCCTGGGACGTCACAATGGGCCCTGGGGACAAGGAGGGATCCCCAGGATGTCACAATGGGCCCTGGAAACAATGGGGGATCCTGGGACGTCACAATGGGCCCTGGGGACAAGGGGGGGTCCCCAGGATGTCACAATGGGCCCTGGGGACAAGGGGGTGCCGAGGATGTCACAATGGGCCCTGGGGACAATGGGGGGTCCTGGGATGTCACAATGGGCCCTGGGGACAAGGGGGGGTCCCCAGGATGTCACAATGGGCCTTGGGAACAAGGGGGTCCCCCAGATATCACAATGGGCCCTGGGGACAGTGTAAGGTCCTGGGCAGTCACAATGGACCCTGAGGACAAGGGGGGTCCCCAGGATGTCACAATGAAGTCTTGGGAGAAAGGGGTCCCCAGGATGTCACAATGGGCCCTGGGGACCAGGGTGGGTCCTGGGATGTCACAATGGGCCCCAGTGACAAAGGGGGTCCCTATGGTTCCACAATGGGCCCTGGGGACAAAGGGGGTCCCCTGGATGTCACAATGGGCTTTGGGGACAAGAAGGGTCCCCAGGATGTCTGTCAATGGGCCCTGCGGACAAAAGGGGTCCCCACGGTATCAGAATGGACCCTGGGGACAAAGGGGGGTCCCCTGAATGTCACAATGGGTCCTGGGGACAATGGGGGGTCCTGGGATGTCACAATGAGCCCTGCAGACAAGGGTGGTTCCCACGGTGTCACAATGGGCCGTGGGCACAAGGGGGGGTCCCCATAGTGTCACAATGGGTCCTGGGGACAAGTGGGGTCCCCAGGATGTCACAATGGGCCCTGAAGACAATGGGGGGTCCTGGGACGTCACATTGGGCCCTGGGGACAAGGGAGGGTCCCCAGGATGTCACAATGGGCCCTGGGGACAAAGAGGCGTCTCCTTAATGTCACAATGGGCCCTGGGGAGAAGGGGGTGCAGTGGATGTCACAATGGGCCTTGGGGACAATGGGGGGTGTCCAGGATGTCAGAATGAGTCCTGAGGACAAGGGGGGGTCCCCATGGTGTCACAATGGGTCCCCAGTGACAAGGAGGGGTCCCCATGGTGTCACAATAGGCCCTGGGGACAAAGTGGGGTCCAAGAATGTCACAATGGGCCCTGGGGACAAAAGGGGTTGCCATGGTGCCACAATGGGCCCTGGGGTCAAAGGGGGTCCCCATGGTGCTACAATGGGCCCTGGGGACAAAGGGGGGTCCTGGGATGTCACAATGGGCCCTGGGAGCAAGGGGGTGGCCAGGATGTCACAATGGGTCCTGGGGATAATGGGGGGTGCCCAGGATGTCACAATGGACCCTGAGGACAAGCCGGGGTCTCCATGGTGTCACAACGGGCCCCAGTGACAAAGGGCGTCCCCTGAATGTCACAATAGGTCCTGGGGACAATGGGGGGTCCTGGGACGTCACAATGGGCCCTGGGGACAAGGGGGGGTCCCCAGGATGTCACAATGGGCCCTGGGGACAAGGGGGTGCCGAGGATGTCACAATGGGCCCTGGGGACAATGGGGGGTCCTGGGATGTCACAATGGGCCCTGGGGACAAGGGGGGGTCCCCAGGATGTCACAATGGGCCTTGGGAACAAGGGCGTCCCCCAGATATCACAATGGGCCCTGGGGACAATGTAAGGTCCTGGGCAGTCACAATGGACCCTGAGGACAAGGGGGGTCCCCAGGATGTCACAATGAAGTCTTGGGAGAAAGGGGTCCCCAGGATGTCACAATGGGCCCTGGGGACCAGGGTGGGTCCTGGGATGTCACAATGGGCCCCAGTGACAAAGGGGGTCCCTATGGTTCCACAATGGGCCCTGGGGACAAAGGGGGTCCCCTGGATGTCACAATGGGCTTTGGGGACAAGAAGGGTCCCCAGGATGTCTGTCAATGGGCCCTGCGGACAAAGGGGGTCCCCACGGTATCAGAATGGACCCTGGGGACAAAGGGGGGTCCCCTGAATGTCACAATGGGTCCTGGGGACAATGGGGGGTCCTGGGATGTCACAATGAGCCCTGCAGACAAGGGTGGTTCCCACGGTGTCACAATGGGCCGTGGGCACAACGGGGGGTCCCCATAGTGTCACAATGGGTCCTGGGGACAAGTGGGGTCCCCAGGATGTCACAATGGGCCCTGAAGACAATGGGGGGTCCTGGGACGTCACATTGGGCCCTGGGGACAAGGGAGGGTCCCCAGGATGTCACAATGGGCCCTGGGGACAAAGAGGCGTCTCCTGAATGTCACAATGGGCCCTGGGGACAAGGCGGTGCAGTGGATGTCACAATGGGCCCTGGGGACAATGGGGGGTGTCCAGGATGTCAGAATGAGTCCTGAGGACAAGGGGGGGTCCCCATGGTGTCACAATGGGTCCGCAGTGACAAGGAGGGGTCCCCATGGTGTCACAATAGGCCCTGGGGACAAAGTGGGGTCCAAGAATGTCACAATGGGCCCTGGGGACAAAAGGGGTTGCCATGGTGCCACAATGGGCCCTGGGGTCAAAGGGGGTCCCCATGGTGCTACAATGGGCCCTGGGGACAAAGGGGGGTCCTGGGATGTCACAATGGGCCCTGGGGACAAAGGGGGTGTCCCCATGGTGCCACAACGGGCCCTGGGAGCAAGGGGGTGGCCAGGATGTCACAATGGGTCCTGGGGAAAATGGGGGGTGCCCAGGATGTCACAATGGACCCTGAGGACAAGCGGGGGTCTCCATGGTGTCACAACGGGCCCCAGTGACAAAGGGGGTCCCCTGAATGTCTCAATAGGTCCTGGGGACAATGGGGGGTCCTGGGACGTCACAATGGGCCCTGGGGACAAGGAGGGATCCCCAGGATGTCACAAAGGGCCCTGGAGACAATGGGGGGTCCTGGGACGTCACAATGGGCCCTGGGGACAAGAGGGGGTCCCCAGGATGTCACAATGGGCCCTGGGTACAAAGAGGGGTCCCCTGAATGTCACAATGGGCCCTGGGGACAATGGGGGGTCCTGGGATGTCACAATGAGCCCTAAGGACAAGGGGGGGTCCCCAGGATGTCACAATGGGCCCTGGGGACAATGGGGGGTCCTGGGATGTCACAATGAGCCCTAAGGACAAGGGGGGTCCCCAGGATGTCACAATGGGCCCTGGGGACAAGGGGGTGCCGAGGATGTCACAATGGGCCCTGGGGACAATGGGGGGTCCTGGGATGTCACAATGGGCCCTGGGGACAAGGGGGGGTCCCCAGGATGTCACAATGGGCCTGGGGAGCAAGGGGGTCCCCCAGATATCCCAATGGGCCCTGGGGACAATGTAAGGTCCTGGGCTGTCACAATGGACCCTGAGGACAAGGGGGGTCCCCAGGCTGTCACAATGAAGTCTTGGGACAAAGGGGGTCCCCAGGATGTCACAATGTGCCCTGGGGACCAGGGGGGGTTCTGGGATGTCACAATGGGCCCCAGTGACAAAGGGGGTCCCTATGGTGCCACAATGGGCCCTGGGGACAAAGGGGGTCCCCTGGATGTCACAATGGGCTCTGGGGACAAGGAGGGTCCCCAGGATGTCACAATGGGCCCTGGGGACAAGGGGGTGCCGAGGATGTCACAATGGGCCCTGGGGACAATGAGGGGTCCTGGGATGTCACAATGAGCCCTAAGGACAAGGGGGGGTCCCCAGGATGTCACAATGGGCTCTGGGGACAAGGAGGGTCCCCAGGATGTCACAATGGGCCCTAGGGACAAAGAGCGTCCCCAGCATGTCACAATGGGCCCTGGGGACAAAGGGGGTCCCCACGGTATCAGAATGGGCCCTGGGGACAAAGGGGGGTCCCCTGAATGTTACAATGGGCCCTGGGGACAATGGGGGGTCCTGGAGTGTCACAACGAGCCCTGCAGACAAGGGTGGTACCCACGGTGTCACAATGGGCCCTGGGCACAAGGGGGGGTCCCCATAGTGTCACAATGGGTCCTGGGGACAAGTGGGGTCCCCAGGATGTCACAATGGGCCCTGAAGACAATGGGCGGTCCTGGGACGTCACATTGGGCCCTGGGGACAAGGGAGGGTCCCCAGGATGTCACAATGGGCCCTGGGGACAAAGAGGGGTCCCCTGAATGTCACAATGGTCCTGGGGACAATGGGGGGTCCTGGGACGTCACAATGGACCCTGGGGACAAGGAGGGATCCCCAGGATGTCACAAAGGGCCCTGGAGACAATGGGGGGTCCTGGGACGTCACAATGGGCCCTGGGGACAAGAGGGGGTCCCCAGGATGTCACAATGGGCCCTGGGTACAAAGAGGGGTCCCCTGAATGTCACAATGGGCCCTGGGGACAAGGGGGTGCAGAGGATGTCACAATGGGTCCTGGGGACAATGGGGGGTCCTGGGATGTCACAATGAGCCCTAAGGACAAGGGGGGGTCCCCAGGATGTCACAATGGGCCCTGGGGACAATGGGGGGTCCTGGGATGTCACAATGAGCCCTAAGGACAAGGGGGGTCCCCAGGATGTCACAATGGGCCCTGGGGACAAGGGGGTGCCGAGGATGTCACAATGGGCCCTGGGGACTATGGGGGGTTCTGGGATGTCACAATGGGCCCTGGGGACAAGGGGGGGTCCCCAGGATGTCACAATGGGCCTGGGGAACAAGGGGGTCCCCCAGATATCCCAATGGGCCCTGGGGACAATGTAAGGTCCTGGGCTGTCACAATGGACCCTGAGGACAAGGGGGGTCCCCAGGCTGTCACAATGAAGTCTTGGGACAAAGGGGGTCCCCAGGATGTCACAATGTGCCCTGGGGACCAGGGGGGGTTCTGGGATGTCACAATGGGCCCCAGTGACAAAGGGGGTCCCTATGGTTCCACAATGGGCCCTGGGGACAAAGGGGGTCCCCTGGATGTCACAATGGGCTCTGGGGACAAGGAGGGTCCCCAGGATGTCACAATGGGCCCTGGGGACAAGGGGGTGCCGAGGATGTCACAATGGGCCCTGGGGACAAAGGGGGTCCCCTGGATGTCACAATGAGCCCTAAGGACAAGGGGGTGTCCCCAGGATGTCACAATGGGCCTTGGGAACAAGGGGGTCCCCCAGATATCACAATGGGCCCTGGGGACAAAGTAATGTCCTGGGCTGTCACAATGGGCCCTGAGGACAAGGGGGGTCCCCAGGATGTCACAATGAAGTCTTGGGACAAAGGGGGTCCCCAGGATGTCACAATGGGCCCTGGGAACCAGGGGGGGTCCTGGGATGTCACAATGGGCCCTAAGGACAAGGGGGGTCCCCAGGATGTCACAATGGGCCCTGGGGACAAGGGGGTGCCGAGGTTGTCACAATGTGCCCTGGGGACAATGGGGGGTCCTGGGATGTCACAATGGGCCCTGGGGACAAGGGGGTGTCCCCAGGATGTCACAATGGGCCTGGGGAACAAGGGGGTCCCCCAGATATCCCAATGGGCCCTGGGGACAATGTAAGGTCCTGGGCTGTCACAATGGACCCTGAGGACAAGGGGGGTCCCCAGGATGTCACAATGAAGTCTTGGGACAAAGGGGGTCCCCAGGATGTCACAATGTGCCCTGGGGACTAGGGGGGGTTCTGGGATGTCACAATGGTCCCCAGTGACAAAGGGGGTCCCTATGGTGCCACAATGGGCCCTGGGGACAAAGGGGGTCCCCTGGATGTCACAATGGGCTCTTGGGACAAGGAGGGTCCCCAGGATGTCACAATGGGCCCTGGGGACAAGGGGGTGCCGAGGATGTCACAATGGGCCCTGGGGACTATGGGGGGTCCTGGGATGTCACAATGAGCCCTAAGGACAAGGGGGGTTCCCCAGGATGTCACAATGGGCCTTGGGAACAAGGGGGTCCCCCAGATATCACAATGGGCCCTGGGGACAAAGTAATGTCCTGGGCTGTCACAATGGGCCCTGAGGACAAGGGGGGTCCCCAGGATGTCACAATGAAGTCTTGGGACAAAGGGGGTCCCCAGGATGTCACAATGGGCCCTGGGGACCAGGGGGGGTCCTGGGATGTCACAATGGGCCCTAAGGACAAGGGGGGTCCCCAGGATGTCACAATGGGCCCTGGGGACAAGGGGGTGCCGAGGATGTCACAATGGGCCCTGGGGACAATGGGGGGTCCTGGGATGTCACAATGGGCCCTGGGGACAAGGTGGGGTCCCCAGGATGTCACAATGGGCCTGGGGAACAAGGGGGTCCCCCAGATATCCCAATGGGCCCTGGGGACAAAGTAAGGTCCTGGGCTGTCACAATGGACCCTGAGGACAAGGGGGGTCCCCAGGCTGTCACAATGAAGTCTTGGGACAAAGGGGGTCCCCAGGATGTCACAATGTGCCCTGGGGACCAGGGGGGGTTCTGGGATGTCACAATGGGCCCCAGTGACAAAGGGGGT
The DNA here is from genome assembly GCF_037038585.1 of Patagioenas fasciata. Lineage (NCBI taxonomy): Eukaryota > Metazoa > Chordata > Aves > Columbiformes > Columbidae > Patagioenas > Patagioenas fasciata. Next base: position 44,924,248 of record NC_092526.1, read on the forward strand.
CTCTATGGTGCCACAATGGGCCCTGGGGACAAAGGGGGTCCCCTGGATGTCACAATGGGCTCTGGGGACAAGGAGGGTCCGCGGATGTCACAATGGGCCCTGGGGACAAGGGGGTGCCGAGGATGTCACAATGGGCCCTGGGGACAATGGGGGGTCCTGGGATGTCACAATGAGCCCTAAGGACAAGGGGGGGTCCCCAGGATGTCACAATGGGCCCTGGGGACCAGGGGGGGTCCTGGGATGTCACAATGGGCCGCAGTGACAAAGGGGGTCCCTATGGTGCCACAATGGGCCCTGGGGACAAATGGGGTCCCCTGGATGTCACAATGGGCTCTGGGGACAAGGAGGGTCCCCAGGATGTCACAATGGGCCCTAGGGACAAAGAGCATCCCCAGCATGTCACAATGGGCCCTGGGGACAAAGGGGGGTCCCCTGAATGTCACAATGGGCCCTGGGGACAATGGGGGGTCCTGGAGTGTCACAACGAGCCCTGCAGACAAGGGTGGTACCCACGGTGTCACAATGGGCCCTGGGCACAAGGGGGGATCCCCACAGTGTCACAATGGGTCCTGGGGACAAGTGGGGTCCCCAGGATGTCACAATGGGCCCTGAAGACAATGGGCGGTCCTGAGACGTCACATTGGGCCCTGGGGACAAGGGAGGGTCCCCAGCATGTCACAATGGGCCCTGGGGACAAAGAGGGGTCCCCTGAATGTCACAATGGTCCCTGTGGAGAAGGGGGTGCAGTGGATGTCACAATGGGCCCTGGGGACAATGGGGGGTGTCCAGGATGTCAGAATGAGTCCTGAGGACAAGAGGGGGTCCCAATGGTGTCACAATGGGTCCCCAGTGAAAAGGAGGGGTCCCCATGGTGACACAATAGGCCCTGAGGACAAAGGGGGGTCCAGGGATGTCACAATGGGCCATGGGGACAAAGGGGGTGTCCCCATGTTGCCACAACGAGCCCTGGGAGCAAGGGGGTGGCCAGGATGTCACAATGGGTCCTGGGGAAAATGGGGGGTGCCCAGGATGTCACAATGGACGCTGGAGGACAAGCGGGGGTCTCCATGGTGACACAATGGTCCCCAGTGACGAAGGGGGACCCCTGAATGTCACAATAGGTCCTGGGGACAATGGGGTGTCCTGGGACGTCACAATGGGCCCTGGGGAAAAGGGGGGGTCCCCAGGATGTCACAATGGGCCCTGGGGACAAAGAGGGGTCCCCTGAATGTCACAATGGGCCCTGGGGACAAGGGGGTGCAGAGGATGTCACAATGGGCCCTGGGGACAATGGGGGGTCCTGGGACGTCACAATGGGCCCTGGGGACAAGGAGGGATCCCCAGGATGTCACAATGGGCCCTGGAGACAATGGGGGTCCTGGGACGTCACAATGGGCCCTGGGGACAAGGGGGGGTCCCCAGGATGTCACAATGGGCCCTGGGGACAAGGGGGTGCCGAGGATGTCACAAGGGGCCCTGGGGACAATGGGGGGTCCTGGGATGTCACAATGGGCCCTGGGGAAAAGGGGGGGTCCCCAGGATGTCACAATGGGCCTTGGGAACAAGGGATCCCCCAGATATCACAATGGGCCCTGGGGACAATGTAAGGTCCTGGGCTGTCACAATGGACCCTGAGGACAAGGGGGGTCCCCAGGATGTCACAATGAAGTCTTGGGACAAAGGGGGTCCCCAGGATGTCACAATGGGCCCTGGGGACCAGGGTGGGTCCTGGGATGTCACAATGGGCCCCAGTGACAAAGGGGGTCCCTATGGTGCCACAATGGGCCCTGGGGACAAATGGGGTCCCCTGGATGTCACAATGGGCTCTGGGAACAAGGAGGGTCCCCAGGATGTCACAATGGGCCCTGGGGACAAAGAGCGTCCCCAGCATGTCACAATGGGCCCTGGGGACAAAGGGGGTCCCCACGGTATCAGAATGGGCCCTGGGGACAAAGTGGGGTCCCCTGAATGTCACAATGGGCCTTGGGGACAATGGGGGGTCCTGGGATGTCACAATGAGCCCTGCAGACAATGGGGGGTCCTGGGACGTCACATTGGGCCCTGGGGACAAGGGAGGGTCCCCAGGATGTCACAATGGGCCCTGGGGACAAAGAGGGGTCCCCTGAATATCACAATGGGCCCTGGGGAGAAGGGGGTGCAGTGGATGTCACAATGGGCCCTGGGGACAATGGGGGGTGTCCAGGATGTCAGAATGAGTCCTGAGGACAAGGGGGGGTCCCCATGGTGTCACAATGGGTCCGCAGTGACAAGGAGGGGTCCCCATGGTGTCACAATAGGCCCTGGGGACAAAGTGGGGTCCAAGAATGTCACAATGGGCCCTGGGGACAAAAGGGGTTGCCATGGTGCCACAATGGGCCCTGGGGTCAAAGGGGGTCCCCATGGTGCTACAATGGGCCCTGGAGACAAAGGGGGGTCCTGGGATGTCACAATGGGCCCTGGGGACAAAGGGGGTGTCCCCATGGTGCCACAACGAGCCCTGGGACAAGGGGGTGGCCAGGATGTCACAATGGGTCCTGGGGAAAATGGGGGGTGCCCAGGATGTCACAATGGACCCTGAGGAGAAGCGGGGGTCTCCATGGTGACACAATGGGCCCCAGTGACAAAGGGGGTCCCCTGAATGTCACAATAGGTCCTGGGGACAATGGGGGGTCCTGGGACGTCACAATGGGCCCTGGGGACAAGGAGGGATCCCCAGGATGTCACAATGGGCCCTGGGGACAATGGGGGTTCCTGGGACATCACAATGGGCCCTGGGGACAAGGGGGGGTCCCCAGGATGTCACAATGGGCCCTGGGTACAAAGAGGGGTCCCCTGAATGTCACAATGGGCCCTGGGGACAAGGGGGTGCAGAGGATGTCACAATGGGCCCTGGGGACAATGGGGGGTCCTGGGACATTACAATGGGCCCTGGGGACAAAGGGGGGTCCCCAGGATGTCACAATGGGCCCTGGGGACAATGTAAGGTCCCCTGAATGTCACAATGGGCCCTGGGGAGAAGAGGGTGCAGTGGATGTCACAATGGGCCCTGGGGACAATGGGGGGTGTCCAGGATGTCAGAATGAGTCCTGAGGACAAGGGGGGGTCCCCATGGTGTCACAATGGGTCCCCAGTGACAAGGAGGGGTCCCCATGGTGTCACAATAGGCCCTGGGGACAAAGTGGGGTCCAAGAATGTCACAATGGGCCCTGGGGACAAAAGGGGTTGCCATGGTGCCACAATGGGCCCTGGGGTCAAAGGGGGTCCCCATGGTGCTACAATGGGCCCTGGGGACAAAGGGGGGTCCTGGGATGTCACAATGGGCCCTGGGGACAAAGGGGGTGTCCCCATGGTGCCACAACGGGCCCTGGGAGCAAGGGGGTGGCCAGGATGTCACAATGGGTCCTGGGGAAAATGAGGGGTGCCCAGGATGTCACAATGGACCCTGAGGACAAGCGGGGGTCTCCATGGTGTCACAACGGGCCCCAGTGACAAAGGGGGTCCCCTGAATGTCACAATAGGTCCTGGGGACAATGGGGGGTCCTGGGACGTCACAATGGGCCCTGGGGACAAGGAGGGATCCCCAGGATGTCACAATGGGCCCTGGGGACAATGGGGGGTCCTGGGACGTCACAATGGGCCCTGGGGACAAGGGGGGGTTCCCAGGATGTCACAATGGGCCCTCGGGACAAAGAGGGGTCCCCTGAATGTCACAATGGGCCCTGGGGACAAGGGGTGCAGAGGATGTCACAATGGGCCCTGGGGACAATGGGGGGTCCTGGGACGTCACAATGGGCCCTGGGGACAAGGAGGGATCCCCAGGATGTCACAATGGGCCCTGGAGACAATGGGGGTCCTGGGACGTCACAATGGGCCCTGAGGACAAGGGGGGTTCCCCAGTATGTCACAATGGGCCCTGGGGACAAAGAGGGGTCCCCTGAATGTCACAATGGGCCCTGGGGACAATGGGGGGTCCTGGGATGTCACAATGGGCCTTAAGGACAAGGGGGTGTCCCCAGGATGTCACAATGGGCCCTGGGGACCAGGGAGGGTCCTGGGATGTCACAATGGGCCCCAGTGACAAAGGGGGTCCCTATGGTGCCACAATGGGCCCTGGGGACAAAGGTGGTTCCCACGGTATCAGAATGGGCCCTGGGGACAAAGGGGGGTCCCCTGAATGTCACAATGGGCCCTGGGGACAATGGGGGGTCCTGGGATGTCACAATGGGCCCTAAGGACAAGGGGGTGTCCCCAGGATGTCACAATGGGCCTTGGGAACAAGGGGGTCCCCCAGATATCACAATGGGCCCTGGGGACAAAGTAAGGTCCTGGGCTGTCACAATGGACCCTGAGGACAATGGGGGGTCCCCAGGATGTCACAATGAAGTCTTGGGACAAAGGGGGTCCCTAGGATGTCACAATGGGCCCTGGGGACCAGGGGGGGTCCTGGGATGTCACAATGGGCCCCAGTGACAAAGGGGGTCCCTATGGTGCCACAATGGGCCCTGGGGACAAATGGGGTCTCCTGGATGTCACAGTGGGCTCTGGGGACAAGGAGGGTCCCCAGGATGTCACAATGGGCCCTGGGGACAAAGAGCGTCCCCAGCATGTCACAATTGGCCCTGGGGACAAAGGGGGTCCCCACGGTATCAGAATGGGCCCTGGGGACAAAGGGGGGTCCCCTGAATGTCACAATGGGCCCTGGGGACAATGGGGGGTCCTGGGATGTCACAATGAGCCCTGCAGACAAGGGTGGTACCCACGGTGTCACAATGGGCCCTGGGCACAAGGGGGGGTCCCCATAGTGTCACAATGGGTCCTGGGGACAAGTGGGGTCCCCAGGATGTCACAATGCGCACTGAAGACAATGGGGGGTCCTGGGACGTCACATTGGGCCCTGGGGACAAGGGAGGGTCCCCAGGATGTCACAATGGGCCCTGGGGACAAAGAGGGGTCCCCTGAATGTCACAATGGGCCCTGGGGACAAAGAGGCGTCTCCTGAATGTCACAATGGGCCCTGGGGAGAAGGGGGTGCAGTGGATGTCACAATGGGCCCTGGGGACAATGGGGGGTGTCCAGGATGTCAGAATGAGTCCTGAGGACAAGGGGGGGTCCCCATGGTGTCACAATGGGTCCCCAGTGACAAGGAGGGGTCCCCATGGTGTCACAATAGGCCCTGGGGACAAAGTGGGGTCCAAGAACGTCGCAATGGGCCCTGGGGACAAAAGGGGTTGCCATGGTGCCACAATGGGCCCTGGGGTCAAAGGGGGTCCCCATGGTGCTACAATGGGCCCTGGGGACAAAGGGGGGTCCTGGGATGTCACAATGGGCCCTGGGGACAAAGGGGGTGTCCCCATGGTGCCACAACGGGCCCTGGGAGCAAGGGGGTGGCCAGGATGTCACAATGGGTCCTGGGGAAAATGGGGGGTGCCCAGTATGTCACAATGGACCCTGAGGACAAGCGGGGGTCTCCATGGTGTCACAAGGGGCCCCAGTGACAAAGGGGGTCCCCTGAATGTCACAATAGGTCCTGGGGACAATGGGGGGTCCTGAGACGTCACAATGGGCCCTGGGGACAAGGAGGGATCCCCAGGATGTCACAATGGGCCCTGGGGACAAAAGGGTCCCCACAGTATCAGAATGGGCCCTGGGGACAAAGGGGGGTCCCCTGAATGTCACAATGGGCCCTGGGGACAATGGGGGTTCCTGGGATGTCACAATGAGCCCTGCAGACAAGGGTGGTATCCACGGTGTCACAATGGGCCCTGGGGACAAGGGGGGGTCCTGGGACGTCACAATGAGCCCTGGGGACAAGGAGGGATCCCCAGGATGTCACAATGGGCCCTGGAGACAATGGGGGGTCCTGGGACGTCACAATGGGCCCTGGGGAAAACGGGGGGTCCCCAGGATGTCACAATGAGCCCTGGGGACAAGTTGGGGTCCTCTGAATTTCACAATGGGCTCTGGGGACAAAGAGGGCTCCCCAGCATATCACAATGGGCCCTGGGGACAATGGGGGGTCCTGGAACGTCACAATGGGCCCTGGGGACAAGGAGGGATCCACAGGATGTCACAATGGGCCCTGGGGACAATGGGGGGTCCTGGGACATCACAATGGGCCCTGGGGACAAGGGGGGGTCCCCAGGATGTCACAATGGGCCCTGGGGACAAAGAGGGGTCCCCTGAATGTCACAATGGGCCCTGGGGAGAAGGGGATGCAGTGGATGTCACAATGGGCCCTGGGGACAATGGGGGGTGTCCAGGATGTCAGAATGAGTCCTGAGGACAAGGGGGGGTCCCCATGGTGTCACAATGGGTCCCCAGTGACAAGGAGGGGTCCCCTTGGTGTCACAATAGGCCCTGGGGACAAAGTGGGGTCCAAGAATGTTAAAATGGGCCCTGGGGACAAAAGGGGTTGCCATGGTGCCACAATGGGCCCTGGGGTCAAAGGGGGTCCCCATGGTGCTACAATGGGCCCTGGGGACAAAGGGGGGTCCTGGGATGTCACAATGGGCCCTGGGGACAAAGGGGGTGTCCCCATGGTTCCACAAAGGGCCCTGGGAGCAAGGGGGTGGCCAGGATGTCAGAATGGGTCCTGGGGAAAATGGGGGGTGCCCAGGATGTCACAATGGACCCTGAGAACAAGCGGGGGTCTCCATGGTGTCACAACGGGCCCCAGTGACAAAGGGGGTCCCCTGAATGTCACAATAGGTCCTGGGGACAATGGGGGGTCCTGGGACGTCACAATGGGCCCTGGGGACAAGGAGGGATCCCCAGGATGTCACAATGGGCCCTGGGGACAAAGAGGGGTCCCCTGAATGTCACAATGGGCCCTGGGGACAAGGGGGTGCAGAGAATGTCACAATGGGCACTGGGGACAAGGGGGTGCAGAGGATGTCACAATGGGCCCTGGGGACAAGGAGGGATCCCCAGGATGTCACAATGGGCCCTGGGGACAAAAGGGGTTGCCATGGTGACACAATGGGCCCTGGGGTCAAAGGGGGGTGTCCAGGATGTCAGAATGAGTCCTGAGGACAAGGGGGGGTCCCCATGGTGTCACAATGGGTCCCCAGTGACAAGGAGGGGTCCCCATGGTGTCACAATAGGCCCTGGGGACAAAGTGGGGTCCAAGAATGTCACAATGGGCCCTGGGGACAAAAGGGGTTGCCATGGTGCCACAATGGGCCCTGGGGTCAAAGGGGGTCCCCATGGTGCTACAATGGGCCCTGGGGACAAAGGGGGGTCCTGGGATGTCACAATGGGCCCTGGGGACAAAGGGGGTGTCCCCATGGTGCCACAACGGGCCCTGGGAGCAAGGGGGTGGCCAGGATGTCACAATGGGTCCTGGGGAAAATGGGGGGTTCCCAGGATGTCACAATGGACTCTGAGGACAAGGGGGGGTCTCCATGGTGTCACAACGGGCCCCAGTGACAAAGGGGGTCCCCTGAATGTCACAATAGGTCCTGGGGACAATGGGGGGTCCTGGGACGTCACAATGGGCCCTGGGGACAAGGAGGGATCCCCACAATGTCACAATGGGCCCTGGAGACAATGGGGGGTCCTGGGACGTCACAATGGGCCCTGGGGAAAAGGGGGGGTCCCCAGGATGTCACAATGGGCCCTGGGGACAAAGAGGGGTCCCCTGAATGTCACAATGGGCCCTGGGGACAAGGGGGTGCAGAGGATGTCACAATGGGCCCTAGGGACAATGGGGGGTCCTGGGACGTCACAATGGGCCCTGGGGACAAGGAGGGATCCCCAGGATGTCACAATGGGCCCTGGAGACAATGGGGGTCCTGGGACGTCACAATGGGCCCTGGGGACAAGGGGGGGTCCCCAGGATGTCACAATGGGCCCTGGGGACAAGGGGGTGCCGAGGATGTCACAATGGGCCCTGGGGACAATGGGGGGTCCTGGGATGTCACAATGGGCCCTAAGGACAAGGGGGGGTCCCCAGGATGTCACAATGGGCCTTGGGAACAAGGGGGTCCCCCAGATATCACAATGGGCCCTGGGGACAAAGTAAGGTCCTGGGCTGTCACAATGGACCCTGAGGACAAGGGGGGTCCCCAGGATGTCACAATGAAGTCTTGGGACAAAGGGGGTCCCCAGGATGTCACAATGGGCCCTGGGGACCAGGGGGGGTCCTGGGATGTCACAATGGGCCCCAGTGACAAAGGGGGTCCCTATGGTGCCACAATGGGCCCTGGGGACAAATGGGGTCCCCTGGATGTCACAATGGGCTCTGGGGACAAGGAGGGTCCCCAGGATGTCACAATGGGCCCTGGGGACAAAGAGCGTCCCCAGCATGTCACAATGGGCCCTGGGGACAAAGGGGGTCCCCACGGTATCAGAATGAGCCCTGGGGACAAAGTGGGGTCCCCTGAATGTCACAATGGGCCCTGGGGACAATGGGGGGTCCTGGGATGTCACAATGAGCCCTGCAGACAAGGGTGGTACCCACGGTGTCACAATGGGCCCTGGGCACAAGGGGGGGTCCCCATAGTGTCACAATGGGTCCTGGGGACAAGTGGGGTCCCCAGGATGTCACAATGGGCCCTGGGGAGAAGGGGGTGCAGTGGATGTCACAATGGGCCCAGGGGACAATGGGGGGTGTCCAGGATGTCAGAATGAGTCCTGAGGACAAGGGCGGGTCCCCATGGTGTCACAATGGGTCCCCAGTGACAAGGGCGGGTCCCCATGGTGTCACAATGGGCCCCAGTGACAAAGGGGGTCCCTATGGTGCCACAATGGGCCCTGGGGACAAATGGGGTCCCCAGGATGTCACAATGGGCCCTGGGGACAAAGAGCGTCTCCAGCATGTCACAATTGGCCCTGGGGACAAAGGGGGTCCCCACGGTATCAGAATGGGCCCTGGGGACAAAGGGGGGTCCCCTGAATGTCACAATGGGCCCTGGGGACAATGGGGGGTCCTGGGATGTCACAATGAGCCCTGCAGACAAGGGTGGTACCCACGGTGTCACAATGGGCCCTGGGCACAAGGGGGGGTCCCCATAGTGTCACAATGGGTCCTGGGGACAAGTGGGGTCCCCAGGATGTCACAATGGGCACTGAAGACAATGGGGGGTCCTGGGACGTCACATTGGGCCCTGGGGACAAGGGAGGGTCCCCAGGATGTCACAATGGGCCCTGGGGACAAAGAGGGGTCCCCTGAATGTCACAATGGGCCCTGGGGACAAAGAGGCGTCTCCTGAATGTCACAATGGGCCCTGGGGAGAAGGGGGTGCAGTGGATGTCACAATGGGCCCTGGGGACAATGGGGGGTGTCCAGGATGTCAGAATGAGTCCTGAGGACAAGGGGGGGTCCCCATGGTGTCACAATGGGTCCCCAGTGACAAGGAGGGGTCCCCATGGTGTCACAATAGGCCCTGGGGACAAAGTGGGGTCCAAGAATGTCACAATGGGCCCTGGGGACAAAAGGGGTTGCCATGGTGCCACAATGGGCCCTGGGGTCAAAGGGGGTCCCCATGGTGCTACAATGGGCCCTGGGGACAAAGGGGGGTCCTGGGATGTCACAATGGGCCCTGGGGACAAAGGGGGTGTCCCCATGGTGCCACAACGGGCCCTGGGAGCAAGGGGGTGGCCAGGATGTCACAATGGGTCCTGGGGAAAATGGGGGGTGCCCAGGATGTCACAATGGACCCTGAGGACAAGCGAGGGTCTCCATGGTGTCACAACGGGCCCCAGTGACAAAGGGGGTCCCCTGAATGTCACAATAGGTCCTGGGGACAATGGGGGGTCCTGAGACGTCACAATGGGCCCTGGGGACAAGGAGGGATCCCCAGGATGTCACAATGGGCCCTGGGGACAAATGGGTGCAGTGGATGTCACAATGGGCCCTGGGGACAAGGGGGTGCAGAGGATGTCACAATGGGCCCTGGGGACAATGGGGGGTCCTGGGACATTACAATGGGCCCTGGGGACAAGGGGGGGTCCCCAGGATGTCACAATGGGCCCTGGGGACAAAGAGGGGTCCCCTGAATGTCACAATGGGCTCTGGGGACAAGGGGTGCAGAGGATGTCACAATGGGCCCTGGGGACAATGGGGGGGCCTGGGACGTCACAATGGGCCCTGGGGACAAGGAGGGATCCCCAGGATGTCACAATGGGCCCTGGAGACAATGGGGGTCCTGGGACGTCACAATGGGCCCTGCGGACAAGGGGGGTTCCCCAGGATGTCACAATGGACCCTGGGGACAAGGGGGTGCCGAGGATGTCACAATGGGCCCTGGGGACAATGGGGGGTCCTGGGATGTCACAATGGGCCCTAAGGACAAGGGGGTGTCCCCAGGATGTCACAATGGGCCTTGGGAACAAGGGGGTCCCCCAGATATCACAATGGGCCCTGGGGACAAAGTAAGGTCCTGGGCTGTCACAATGGACCCTGAGGACAAGGGGGGTCCCCAGGATGTCACAATGAAGTCTTGGGACAAAGGGGGTCCCCAGGATGTCACAATGGGCCCTGGGGACCAGGGGGGGTCCTGGGATGTCACAATGGGCCCCAGTGACAAAGGGGGTCCACACGGTATCAGAATGAGCCCTGGGGACAAAGTGGGGTCCCCTGAATGTCACAATGGGCCCTGGGGACAATGGGGGGTCCTGGGATGTCACAATGAGCCCTGCAGACAAGGGTGGTACCCACGGTGTCACAATGGGCCCTGGGCACAAGGGGGGTCCCCATAGTGTCACAATGGGTCCTGGGGACAAGTGGGGTCCCCAGGATGTCACAATGGGCCCTGGGGAGAAGGGGGTGCAGTGGATGTCACAATGGGCCCAGGGGACAATGGGGGGTGTCCAGGATGTCAGAATGAGTCCTGAGGACAAGGGCGGGTCCCCATGGTGTCACAATGGGTCCCCAGTGACAAGGAGGGGTCCCCATGGTGTCACAATAGGCCCTGGGGACAAAGTGGGGTCCAAGAATGTCACAATGGGCCCTGGGGACAAAAGGGGTTGCCATGGTGCCACAATGGGCCCTGGGGTCAAAGGGGGTCCCCATGGTGCTACAATGGGCCCTGGAGACAAAGGGGGGTCCTGGGATGTCACAATGGGCCCTGGGGACAAAGGGGGTGTCCCCATGGTGCCACAACGAGCCCTGGGAGCAAGGGGGTGGCCAGGATGTCACAATGGGTCCTGGGGAAAATGGGGGGTGCCCAGGATGTCACAATGGACCCTGAGGACAAGCGGGGGTCTCCATGGTGACACAATGGGCCCCAGTGACAAAGGGGGTCCCCTGAATGTCACAATAGGTCCTGGGGACAATGGGGGGTCCTGGGACGTCACAATGGGCCCTGGGGACAAGGAGGGATCCCCAGGATGTCACAATGGGCCCTGGGGACAATGGGGGTTTCTGGGACATCACAATGGGCCCTGGGGACAAGGGGGAGTCCCCAGGATGTCACAATGGGCCCTGGGTACAAAGAGGGGTCCCCTGAATGTCACAATGGGCCCTGGGGACAAATGGGTGCAGAGGATGTCACAATGGGCCCTGGGGACAAGGGGGTGCAGAGGATGTCACAATGGGCCCTGGGGACAATGGGGGGTCCTGGGACATTACAATGGGCCCTGGGGACAAGGGGGGGTCCCCAGGATGTCACAATGGGCCCTGGGGACAAAGAGGGGTCCCCTGAATGTCACAATGGGCCCTGGGGAGAAGGGGGTGCAGTGGATGTCACAATGGGCCCTGGGGACAAGGAGGGATCCCCAGGATGTCACAATGGGCCCTGGGGACAATGGGGGTTTCTGGGACATCACAATGGGCCCTGGGGACAAGGGGGAGTCCCCAGGATGTCACAATGGGCCCTGGGTACAAAGAGGGGTCCCCTGAATGTCACAATGGGCCATGGGGACAAATGGGTGCAGAGGATGTCACAATGGGCCCTGGGGACAAGGGGGTGCAGAGGATGTCACAATGGGCCCTGGGGACAATGGGGGGTCCTGGGACATTACAATGGGCCCTGGGGACAAGGGGGGGTCCCCAGGATGTCACAATGGGCCCTCGGGACAAAGAGGGGTCCCCTGAATGTCACAATGGGCCCTGGGGAGAAGGGGGTGCAGTGGATTTCACAATGGGCCCTGGGGACAATGGGGGGTGTCCAGGATGTCAGAATGAGTCCTGAGGACAAGGGCGGGTCCCCATGGTGTCACAATGGGTCCCCAGTGACAAGGAGGGGTCCCCATGGTGTCACAATAGGCCCTGGGGACAAAGTGGGGTCCAAGAATGTCACAATGGGCCCTGGGGACAAAAGGGGTTGCCATGGTGCCACAATGGGCCCTGGGGTCAAAGGGGGTCCCCATGGTGCTACAATGGGCCCTGGGGACAAAGTGGGGTCCTGGGATGTCACACTGGGACCTGGGGACAAAGGGGGTGTCCCCATGGTGCCACAACGGGCCCTGGGAGCAAGGGGGTGGCCAGGATGTCACAATGGGTCCTGGGGAAAATGGGGGGTACCCAGGATGTCACAATGGACCCTGAGAACAAGCGGGGGTCTCCATGGTGTCACAACGGGCCCCAGTGACAAAGGGGGTCCCCTGAATGTCACAATAGGTCCTGGGGACAATGGGGGGTCCTGGGACGTCACAATGGGCCCTGGGGACAAGGAGGGATCCCCAGGATGTCACAATGGGCCCTGGGGACAATGGGGGGTCCTGGGACGTCACAATGGGCCCTGGGGACAAGGGGGGGTCCCCAGGATGTCACAATGGGCCCTGGGGACAAAGAGGGGTCCCCTGAATGTCACAATGGGCTCTGGGGACAAGGGGTGCAGAGGATGTCACAATGGGCCCTGGGGACAATGGGGGGGCCTGGGACGTCACAATGGGCCCTGGGGACAAGGAGGGATCCCCAGGATGTCACAATGGGCCCTGGAGACAATGGGGGTCCTGGGACGTCACAATGGGCCCTGCGGACAAGGGGGGTTCCCCAGGATGTCACAATGGGCCCTGGGGACAAGGGGGTGCCGAGGATGTCACAATGGGCCCTGGGGACAATGGGGGGTCCTGGGATGTCACAATGGGCCCTAAGGACAAGGGGGTGTCCCCAGGATGTCACAATGGGCCTTGGGAACAAGGGGGTCCCCCAGATATCACAATGGGCCCTGGGGACAAAGTAAGGTCCTGGGCTGTCACAATGGACCCTGAGGACAAGGGGGGTCCCCAGGATGTCACAATGAAGTCTTGGGACAAAGGGGGTCCCCAGGATGTCACAATGGGCCCTGGGGACCAGGGGGGGTCCTGGGATGTCACAATGGGCCCCAGTGACAAAGGGGGTCCACACGGTATCAGAATGAGCCCTGGGGACAAAGTGGGGTCCCCTGAATGTCACAATGGGCCCTGGGGACAATGGGGGGTCCTGGGATGTCACAATGAGCCCTGCAGACAAGGGTGGTACCCACGGTGTCACAATGGGCCCTGGGCACAAGGGGGGTCCCCATAGTGTCACAATGGGTCCTGGGGACAAGTGGGGTCCCCAGGATGTCACAATGGGCCCTGGGGAGAAGGGGGTGCAGTGGATGTCACAATGGGCCCAGGGGACAATGGGGGGTGTCCAGGATGTCAGAATGAGTCCTGAGGACAAGGGCGGGTCCCCATGGTGTCACAATGGGTCCCCAGTGACAAGGAGGGGTCCCCATGGTGTCACAATAGGCCCTGGGGACAAAGTGGGGTCCAAGAATGTCACAATGGGCCCTGGGGACAAAAGGGGTTGCCATGGTGCCACAATGGGCCCTGGGGTCAAAGGGGGTCCCCATGGTGCTACAATGGGCCCTGGAGACAAAGGGGGGTCCTGGGATGTCACAATGGGCCCTGGGGACAAAGGGGGTGTCCCCATGGTGCCACAACGAGCCCTGGGAGCAAGGGGGTGGCCAGGATGTCACAATGGGTCCTGGGGAAAATGGGGGGTGCCCAGGATGTCACAATGGACCCTGAGGACAAGCGGGGGTCTCCATGGTGACACAATGGGCCCCAGTGACAAAGGGGGTCCCCTGAATGTCACAATAGGTCCTGGGGACAATGGGGGGTCCTGGGACGTCACAATGGGCCCTGGGGACAAGGAGGGATCCCCAGGATGTCACAATGGGCCCTGGGGACAATGGGGGTTTCTGGGACATCACAATGGGCCCTGGGGACAAGGGGGAGTCCCCAGGATGTCACAATGGGCCCTGGGTACAAAGAGGGGTCCCCTGAATGTCACAATGGGCCCTGGGGACAAATGGGTGCAGAGGATGTCACAATGGGCCCTGGGGACAAGGGGGTGCAGAGGATGTCACAATGGGCCCTGGAGACAATGGGGGGTCCTGGGACATTACAATGGGCCCTGGGGACAAGGGGGGGTCCCCAGGATGTCACAATGGGCCCTGGGGACAAAGAGGGGTCCCCTGAATGTCACAATGGGCCCTGGGGAGAAGGGGGTGCAGTGGATGTCACAATGGGCCCTGGGGACAAGGAGGGATCCCCAGGATGTCACAATGGGCCCTGGGGACAATGGGGGTTTCTGGGACATCACAATGGGCCCTGGGGACAAGGGGGAGTCCCCAGGATGTCACAATGGGCCCTGGGTACAAAGAGGGGTCCCCTGAATGTCACAATGGGCCATGGGGACAAATGGGTGCAGAGGATGTCACAATGGGCCCTGGGGACAAGGGGGTGCAGAGGATGTCACAATGGGCCCTGGGGACAATGGGGGGTCCTGGGACATTACAATGGGCCCTGGGGACAAGGGGGGGTCCCCAGGATGTCACAATGGGCCCTCGGGACAAAGAGGGGTCCCCTGAATGTCACAATGGGCCCTGGGGAGAAGGGGGTGCAGTGGATTTCACAATGGGCCCTGGGGACAATGGGGGGTGTCCAGGATGTCAGAATGAGTCCTGAGGACAAGGGCGGGTCCCCATGGTGTCACAATGGGTCCCCAGTGACAAGGAGGGGTCCCCATGGTGTCACAATAGGCCCTGGGGACAAAGTGGGGTCCAAGAATGTCACAATGGGCCCTGGGGACAAAAGGGGTTGCCATGGTGCCACAATGGGCCCTGGGGTCAAAGGGGGTCCCCATGGTGCTACAATGGGCCCTGGGGACAAAGTGGGGTCCTGGGATGTCACACTGGGACCTGGGGACAAAGGGGGTGTCCCCATGGTGCCACAACGGGCCCTGGGAGCAAGGGGGTGGCCAGGATGTCACAATGGGTCCTGGGGAAAATGGGGGGTACCCAGGATGTCACAATGGACCCTGAGAACAAGCGGGGGTCTCCATGGTGTCACAACGGGCCCCAGTGACAAAGGGGGTCCCCTGAATGTCACAATAGGTCCTGGGGACAATGGGGGGTCCTGGGACGTCACAATGGGCCCTGGGGACAAGGAGGGATCCCCAGGATGTCACAATGGGCCCTGGGGACAATGGGGGGTCCTGGGACGTCACAATGGGTCCTGGGGACAATGGGGGGTCCCCAGGATGTCACAATGGGCCCTGGGGACAAAGAGGGGTCCCCTGAATGTCACAATGGGCTCTGGGGACAAGGGGTGCAGAGGATGTCACAATGGGCCCTGGGGACAATGGGGGGGCCTGGGACGTCACAATGGGCCCTGGGGACAAGGAGGGATCCCCAGGATGTCACAATGGGCCCTGGAGACAATGGGGGTCCTGGGACGTCACAATGGGCCCTGCGGACAAGGGGGGTTCCCCAGGATGTCACAATGGGCCCTGGGGACAAGGGGGTGCCGAGGATGTCACAATGGGCCCTGGGGACAATGGGGGGTCCTGGGATGTCACAATGGGCCCTAAGGACAAGGGGGTGTCCCCAGGATGTCACAATGGGCCTTGGGAACAAGGGGGTCCCCCAGATATCACAATGGGCCCTGGGGACAAAGTAAGGTCCTGGGCTGTCACAATGGACCCTGAGGACAAGGGGGGTCCCCAGGATGTCACAATGAAGTCTTGGGACAAAGGGGGTCCCCAGGATGTCACAATGGGCCCTGGGGACCAGGGGGGGTCCTGGGATGTCACAATGGGCCCCAGTGACAAAGGGGGTCCACACGGTATCAGAATGAGCCCTGGGGACAAAGTGGGGTCCCCTGAATGTCACAATGGGCCCTGGGGACAATGGGGGGTCCTGGGATGTCACAATGAGCCCTGCAGACAAGGGTGGTACCCACGGTGTCACAATGGGCCCTGGGCACAAGGGGGGTCCCCATAGTGTCACAATGGGTCCTGGGGACAAGTGGGGTCCCCAGGATGTCACAATGGGCCCTGGGGAGAAGGGGGTGCAGTGGATGTCACAATGGGCCCAGGGGACAATGGGGGGTGTCCAGGATGTCAGAATGAGTCCTGAGGACAAGGGCGGGTCCCCATGGTGTCACAATGGGTCCCCAGTGACAAGGAGGGGTCCCCATGGTGTCACAATAGGCCCTGGGGACAAAGTGGGGTCCAAGAATGTCACAATGGGCCCTGGGGACAAAAGGGGTTGCCATGGTGCCACAATGGGCCCTGGGGTCAAAGGGGGTCCCCATGGTGCTACAATGGGCCCTGGAGACAAAGGGGGGTCCTGGGATGTCACAATGGGCCCTGGGGACAAAGGGGGTGTCCCCATGGTGCCACAACGAGCCCTGGGAGCAAGGGGGTGGCCAGGATGTCACAATGGGTCCTGGGGAAAATGGGGGGTGCCCAGGATGTCACAATGGACCCTGAGGACAAGCGGGGGTCTCCATGGTGACACAATGGGCCCCAGTGACAAAGGGGGTCCCCTGAATGTCACAATAGGTCCTGGGGACAATGGGGGGTCCTGGGACGTCACAATGGGCCCTGGGGACAAGGAGGGATCCCCAGGATGTCACAATGGGCCCTGGGGACAATGGGGGTTTCTGGGACATCACAATGGGCCCTGGGGACAAGGGGGAGTCCCCAGGATGTCACAATGGGCCCTGGGTACAAAGAGGGGTCCCCTGAATGTCACAATGGGCCCTGGGGACAAATGGGTGCAGAGGATGTCACAATGGGCCCTGGGGACAAGGGGGTGCAGAGGATGTCACAATGGGCCCTGGGGACAATGGGGGGTCCTGGGACATTACAATGGGCCCTGGGGACAAGGGGGGGTCCCCAGGATGTCACAATGGGCCCTGGGGACAAAGAGGGGTCCCCTGAATGTCACAATGGGCCCTGGGGAGAAGGGGGTGCAGTGGATGTCACAATGGGCCCTGGGGACAAGGAGGGATCCCCAGGATGTCACAATGGGCCCTGGGGACAATGGGGGTTTCTGGGACATCACAATGGGCCCTGGGGACAAGGGGGAGTCCCCAGGATGTCACAATGGGCCCTGGGTACAAAGAGGGGTCCCCTGAATGTCACAATGGGCCATGGGGACAAATGGGTGCAGAGGATGTCACAATGGGCCCTGGGGACAAGGGGGTGCAGAGGATGTCACAATGGGCCCTGGGGACAATGGGGGGTCCTGGGACATTACAATGGGCCCTGGGGACAAGGGGGGGTCCCCAGGATGTCACAATGGGCCCTCGGGACAAAGAGGGGTCCCCTGAATGTCACAATGGGCCCTGGGGAGAAGGGGGTGCAGTGGATTTCACAATGGGCCCTGGGGACAATGGGGGGTGTCCAGGATGTCAGAATGAGTCCTGAGGACAAGGGCGGGTCCCCATGGTGTCACAATGGGTCCCCAGTGACAAGGAGGGGTCCCCATGGTGTCACAATAGGCCCTGGGGACAAAGTGGGGTCCAAGAATGTCACAATGGGCCCTGGGGACAAAAGGGGTTGCCATGGTGCCACAATGGGCCCTGGGGTCAAAGGGGGTCCCCATGGTGCTACAATGGGCCCTGGGGACAAAGTGGGGTCCTGGGATGTCACACTGGGACCTGGGGACAAAGGGGGTGTCCCCATGGTGCCACAACGGGCCCTGGGAGCAAGGGGGTGGCCAGGATGTCACAATGGGTCCTGGGGAAAATGGGGGGTACCCAGGATGTCACAATGGACCCTGAGAACAAGCGGGGGTCTCCATGGTGTCACAACGGGCCCCAGTGACAAAGGGGGTCCCCTGAATGTCACAATAGGTCCTGGGGACAATGGGGGGTCCTGGGACGTCACAATGGGCCCTGGGGACAAGGAGGGATCCCCAGGATGTCACAATGGGCCCTGGGGACAATGGGGGGTCCTGGGACGTCACAATGGGTCCTGGGGACAATGGGGGGTCCCCAGGATGTCACAATGGGCCCTGGGGACAAAGAGGGGTCCCCTGAATGTCACAATGGGCTCTGGGGACAAGGGGTGCAGAGGATGTCACAATGGGCCCTGGGGACAATGGGGGGGCCTGGGACGTCACAATGGGCCCTGGGGACAAGGAGGGATCCCCAGGATGTCACAATGGGCCCTGGAGACAATGGGGGTCCTGGGACGTCACAATGGGCCCTGCGGACAAGGGGGGTTCCCCAGGATGTCACAATGGGCCCTGGGGACAAGGGGGTGCCGAGGATGTCACAATGGGCCCTGGGGACAATGGGGGGTCCTGGGATGTCACAATGGGCCCTAAGGACAAGGGGGTGTCCCCAGGATGTCACAATGGGCCTTGGGAACAAGGGGGTCCCCCAGATATCACAATGGGCCCTGGGGACAAAGTAAGGTCCTGGGCTGTCACAATGGACCCTGAGGACAAGGGGGGTCCCCAGGATGTCACAATGAAGTCTTGGGACAAAGGGGGTCCCCAGGATGTCACAATGGGCCCTGGGGACCAGGGGGGGTCCTGGGATGTCACAATGGGCCCCAGTGACAAAGGGGGTCCACACGGTATCAGAATGAGCCCTGGGGACAAAGTGGGGTCCCCTGAATGTCACAATGGGCCCTGGGGACAATGGGGGGTCCTGGGATGTCACAATGAGCCCTGCAGACAAGGGTGGTACCCACGGTGTCACAATGGGCCCTGGGCACAAGGGGGGTCCCCATAGTGTCACAATGGGTCCTGGGGACAAGTGGGGTCCCCAGGATGTCACAATGGGCCCTGGGGAGAAGGGGGTGCAGTGGATGTCACAATGGGCCCAGGGGACAATGGGGGGTGTCCAGGATGTCAGAATGAGTCCTGAGGACAAGGGCGGGTCCCCATGGTGTCACAATGGGTCCCCAGTGACAAGGAGGGGTCCCCATGGTGTCACAATAGGCCCTGGGGACAAAGTGGGGTCCAAGAATGTCGCAATGGGCCCTGGGGACAAAAGGGGTTGCCATGGTGCCACAATGGGCCCTGGGGTCAAAGGGGGTCCCCATGGTGCTACAATGGGCCCTGGGGACAAAGGGGGGTCCTGGGATGTCACAATGGGCCCTGGGGACAAAGGGGGTGTCCCCATGGTGCCACAACGAGCCCTGGGAGCAAGGGGGTGGCCAGGATGTCACAATGGGTCCTGGGGAAAATGGGGGGTGCCCAGGATGTCACAATGGACCCTGAGGACAAGCGGGGGTCTCCATGGTGACACAATGGGCCCCAGTGACAAAGGGGGTCCCCTGAATGTCACAATAGGTCCTGGGGACAATGGGGGGTCCTGGGACGTCACAATGGGCCCTGGGGACAAGGAGGGATCCCCAGGATGTCACAATGGGCCCTGGGGACAATGGGGGTTTCTGGGACATCACAATGGGCCCTGGGGACAAGGGGGAGTCCCCAGGATGTCACAATGGGCCCTGGGTACAAAGAGGGGTCCCCTGAATGTCACAATGGGCCCTGGGGACAAATGGGTGCAGAGGATGTCACAATGGGCCCTGGGGACAAGGGGGTGCAGAGGATGTCACAATGGGCCCTGGGGACAATGGGGGGTCCTGGGACATTACAATGGGCCCTGGGGACAAGGGGGGGTCCCCAGGATGTCACAATGGGCCCTGGGGACAAAGAGGGGTCCCCTGAATGTCACAATGGGCCCTGGGGAGAAGGGGGTGCAGTGGATGTCACAATGGGCCCTGGGGACAAGGAGGGATCCCCAGGATGTCACAATGGGCCCTGGGGACAATGGGGGTTTCTGGGACATCACAATGGGCCCTGGGGACAAGGGGGAGTCCCCAGGATGTCACAATGGGCCCTGGGTACAAAGACGGGTCCCCTGAATGTCACAATGGGCCATGGGGACAAATGGGTGCAGAGGATGTCACAATGGGCCCTGGGGACAAGGGGGTGCAGAGGATGTCACAATGGGCCCTGGGGACAATGGGGGGTCCTGGGACATTACAATGGGCCCTGGGGACAAGGGGGGGTCCCCAGGATGTCACAATGGGCCCTCGGGACAAAGAGGGGTCCCCTGAATGTCACAATGGGCCCTGGGGAGAAGGGGGTGCAGTGGATTTCACAATGGGCCCTGGGGACAATGGGGGGTGTCCAGGATGTCAGAATGAGTCCTGAGGACAAGGGCGGGTCCCCATGGTGTCACAATGGGTCCCCAGTGACAAGGAGGGGTCCCCATGGTGTCACAATAGGCCCTGGGGACAAAGTGGGGTCCAAGAATGTCACAATGGGCCCTGGGGACAAAAGGGGTTGCCATGGTGCCACAATGGGCCCTGGGGTCAAAGGGGGTCCCCATGGTGCTACAATGGGCCCTGGGGACAAGGTGGGGTCCTGGGATGTCACAATGGGCCCTGGGGACAAAGGGGGTGTTTCCATGGTGCCACAACGGGCCCTGGGAGCAAGGGGGTGGCCAGGATGTCACAATGGGTCCTGGGGAAAATGGGGGGTGCCCAGGATGTCACAATGGACCCTGAGAACAAGCGGGGGTCTCCATGGTGTCACAACGGGCCCCAGTGACAAAGGGGGTCCCCTGAATGTCACAATAGGTCCTGGGGACAATGGGGGGTCCTGGGACGTCACAATGGGCCCTGGGGACAAGGAGGGATCCCCAGGATGTCACAATGGGCCCTGGGGACAATGGGGGGTCCTGGGACGTCACAATGGGCCCTGGGGACAAGGGGGGGTCCCCAGGATGTCACAATGGGCCCTGGGGACAAAGAGGGGTCCCCTGAATGTCACAATGGGCTCTGGGGACAAGGGGTGCAGAGGATGTCACAATGGGCCCTGGGGACAATGGGGGGGCCTGGGACGTCACAATGGGCCCTGGGAACAAGGAGGGATCCCCAGGATGTCACAATGGGCCCTGGAGACAATGGGGGTCCTGGGACGTCACAATGGGCCCTGCGGACAAGGGGGGTTCCCCAGGATGTCACAATGGGCCTTGGGAACAAGGGGGTCCCCCAGATATCACAATGGGCCCTGGGGACAATGTAAGGTCCTGGGCTGTCACAATGGACCCTGAGGACAAGGGGGGTCCCCAGGATGTCACAATGAAGTCTTGGGACAAAGGGGGTCCCCAGGATGTCACAATGGGCCCTGGGGACCAGGGGGGGTCCTGGGATGTCACAATGGGCCCCAGTGACAAAGGGGGTCCCTATGGTGCCACAATGGGCCCTGGGGACAAATGGGGTCCCCTGGATGTCACAATGGGCTCTGGGGACAAGGAGGGTCCCCAGGATGTCACAATGGGCCCTGGGGACAAAGAGCGTCCCCAGCATGTCACAATTGGCCCTGGGGACAAAGGGGGTCCCCACGGTATCAGAATGGGCCCTGGGGACAAAGGGGGGTCCCCTGAATGTCACAATGGGCCCTGGGGACAATGGGGGGTCCTGGGATGTCACAATGAGCCCTGCAGACAAGGGTGGTACCCACGGTGTCACAATGGGCCCTGGGCACAAGGGGGGGTCCCCATAGTGTCACAATGGGTCCTGGGGACAAGTGGGGTCCCCAGGATGTCACAATGGGCACTGAAGACAATGGGGGGTCCTGGGACGTCACATTGGGCCCTGGGGACAAGGGAGGGTCCCCAGGATGTCACAATGGGCCCTGGGGACAAAGAGGGGTCCCCTGAATGTCACAATGGGCCCTGGGGACAAAGAGGCGTCTCCTGAATGTCACAATGGGCCCTGGGGAGAAGGGGGTGCAGTGGATGTCACAATGGGCCCTGGGGACAATGGGGGGTGTCCAGGATGTCAGAATGAGTCCTGAGGACAAGGGGGGGTCCCCATGGTGTCACAATGGGTCCCCAGTGACAAGGAGGGGTCCCCATGGTGTCACAATAGGCCCTGGGGACAAAGTGGGGTCCAAGAATGTCACAATGGGCCCTGGGGACAAAAGGGGTTGCCATGGTGCCACAATGGGCCCTGGGGTCAAAGGGGGTCCCCATGGTGCTACAATGGGCCCTGGGGACAAAGGGGGGTCCTGGGATGTCACAATGGGCCCTGGGGACAAAGGGGGTGTCCCCATGGTGCCACAACGGGCCCTGGGAGCAAGGGGGTGGCCAGGATGTCACAATGGGTCCTGGGGAAAATGGGGGGTGCCCAGGATGTCACAATGGACCCTGAGGACAAGCGGGGGTTTCCATGGTGTCACAACGGGCCCCAGTGACAAAGGGGGTCCCCTGAATGTCACAATAGGTCCTGGGGACAATGGGGGGTCCTGAGACGTCACAATGGGCCCTGGGGACAAGGAGGGATCCCCAGGATGTCACAATGGGCCCTGGGGACAAATGGGTGCAGAGGATGTCACAATGGGCCCTGGGGACAAGGGGGTGCAGAGGATGTCACAATGGGCCCTGGGGACAATGGGGGGTCCTGGGACATTACAATGGGCCCTGGGGACAAGGGGGGGTCCCCAGGATGTCACAATGGGCCCTGGGGACAAAGAGGGGTCCCCTGAATGTCACAATGGGCCCTGGGGAGAAGGGGGTGCAGTGGATGTCACAATGGGCCCTGGGGACAATGGGGGGTGTCCAGGATGTCAGAATGAGTCCTGAGGACAAGGGCGGGTCCCCATGGTGTCACAATGGGTCCCCAGTGACAAGGAGGGGTCCCCATGGTGTCACAATAGGCCCTGGGGACAAAGTGGGGTCCAAGAATGTCACAATGGGCCCTGGGGACAAAAGGGGTTGCCATGGTGCCACAATGGGCCCTGGGGTCAAAGGGGGTCCCCATGGTGCTACAATGGGCCCTGGGGACAAAGTGGGGTCCTGGGATGTCACACTGGGACCTGGGGACAAAGGGGGTGTCCCCATGGTGCCACAACGGGCCCTGGGAGCAAGGGGGTGGCCAGGATGTCACAATGGGTCCTGGGGAAAATGGGGGGTACCCAGGATGTCACAATGGACCCTGAGAACAAGCGGGGGTCTCCATGGTGTCACAACGGGCCCCAGTGACAAAGGGGGTCCCCTGAATGTCACAATAGGTCCTGGGGACAATGGGGGGTCCTGGGACGTCACAATGGGCCCTGGGGACAAGGAGGGATCCCCAGGATGTCACAATGGGCCCTGGGGACAATGGGGGGTCCTGGGACGTCACAATGGGCCCTGGGGACAAGGGGGGGTCCCCAGGATGTCACAATGGGCCCTGGGGACAAAGAGGGGTCCCCTGAATGTCACAATGGGCTCTGGGGACAAGGGGTGCAGAGGATGTCACAATGGGCCCTGGGGACAATGGGGGGGCCTGGGACGTCACAATGGGCCCTGGGAACAAGGAGGGATCCCCAGGATGTCACAATGGGCCCTGGAGACAATGGGGGTCCTGGGACGTCACAATGGGCCCTGCGGACAAGGGGGGTTCCCCAGGATGTCACAATGGGCCCTGGGGACAAGGGGTGCCGAGGATGTCACAATGGGCCCTGGGGACAATGGGGGGTCCTGGGATGTCACAATGGGCCCTAAGGACAAGGGGGTGTCCCCAGGATGTCACAATGGGCCTTGGGAACAAGGGGGTCCCCCAGATATCACAATGGGCCCTGGGGACAATGTAAGGTCCTGGGCTGTCACAATGGACCCTGAGGACAAGGGGGGTCCCCAGGATGTCACAATGAAGTCTTGGGACAAAGGGGGTCCCCAGGATGTCACAATGGGCCCTGGGGACCAGGGGGGGTCCTGGGATGTCACAATGGGCCCCAGTGACAAAGGGGGTCCCTATGGTGCCACAATGGGCCCTGGGGACAAATGGGGTCCCCTGGATGTCACAATGGGCTCTGGGGACAAGGAGGGTCCCCAGGATGTCACAATGGGCCCTGGGGACAAAGAGCGTCCCCAGCATGTCACAATTGGCCCTGGGGACAAAGGGGGTCCCCACGGTATCAGAATGGGCCCTGGGGACAAAGGGGGGTCCCCTGAATGTCACAATGGGCCCTGGGGACAATGGGGGGTCCTGGGATGTCACAATGAGCCCTGCAGACAAGGGTGGTACCCACGGTGTCACAATGGGCCCTGGGCACAAGGGGGGGTCCCCATAGTGTCACAATGGGTCCTGGGGACAAGTGGGGTCCCCAGGATGTCACAATGGGCACTGAAGACAATGGGGGGTCCTGGGACGTCACATTGGGCCCTGGGGACAAGGGAGGGTCCCCAGGATGTCACAATGGGCCCTGGGGACAAAGAGGGGTCCCCTGAATGTCACAATGGGCCCTGGGGACAAAGAGGCGTCTCCTGAATGTCACAATGGGCCCTGGGGAGAAGGGGGTGCAGTGGATGTCACAATGGGCCCTGGGGACAATGGGGGGTGTCCAGGATGTCAGAATGAGTCCTGAGGACAAGGGGGGGTCCCCATGGTGTCACAATGGGTCCCCAGTGACAAGGAGGGGTCCCCATGGTGTCACAATAGGCCCTGGGGACAAAGTGGGGTCCAAGAATGTCACAATGGGCCCTGGGGACAAAAGGGGTTGCCATGGTGCCACAATGGGCCCTGGGGTCAAAGGGGGTCCCCATGGTGCTACAATGGGCCCTGGGGACAAAGGGGGGTCCTGGGATGTCACAATGGGCCCTGGGGACAAAGGGGGTGTCCCCATGGTGCCACAACGGGCCCTGGGAGCAAGGGGGTGGCCAGGATGTCACAATGGGTCCTGGGGAAAATGGGGGGTGCCCAGGATGTCACAATGGACCCTGAGGACAAGCGGGGGTTTCCATGGTGTCACAACGGGCCCCAGTGACAAAGGGGGTCCCCTGAATGTCACAATAGGTCCTGGGGACAATGGGGGGTCCTGAGACGTCACAATGGGCCCTGGGGACAAGGAGGGATCCCCAGGATGTCACAATGGGCCCTGGGGACAAATGGGTGCAGAGGATGTCACAATGGGCCCTGGGGACAAGGGGGTGCAGAGGATGTCACAATGGGCCCTGGGGACAATGGGGGGTCCTGGGACATTACAATGGGCCCTGGGGACAAGGGGGGGTCCCCAGGATGTCACAATGGGCCCTGGGGACAAAGAGGGGTCCCCTGAATGTCACAATGGGCCCTGGGGAGAAGGGGGTGCAGTGGATGTCACAATGGGCCCTGGGGACAATGGGGGGTGTCCAGGATGTCAGAATGAGTCCTGAGGACAAGGGCGGGTCCCCATGGTGTCACAATGGGTCCCCAGTGACAAGGAGGGGTCCCCATGGTGTCACAATAGGCCCTGGGGACAAAGTGGGGTCCAAGAATGTCACAATGGGCCCTGGGGACAAAAGGGGTTGCCATGGTGCCACAATGGGCCCTGGGGTCAAAGGGGGTCCCCATGGTGCTACAATGGGCCCTGGGGACAAAGTGGGGTCCTGGGATGTCACACTGGGACCTGGGGACAAAGGGGGTGTCCCCATGGTGCCACAACGGGCCCTGGGAGCAAGGGGGTGGCCAGGATGTCACAATGGGTCCTGGGGAAAATGGGGGGTACCCAGGATGTCACAATGGACCCTGAGAACAAGCGGGGGTCTCCATGGTGTCACAACGGGCCCCAGTGACAAAGGGGGTCCCCTGAATGTCACAATAGGTCCTGGGGACAATGGGGGGTCCTGGGACGTCACAATGGGCCCTGGGGACAAGGAGGGATCCCCAGGATGTCACAATGGGCCCTGGGGACAATGGGGGGTCCTGGGACGTCACAATGGGCCCTGGGGACAAGGGGGGGTCCCCAGGATGTCACAATGGGCCCTGGGGACAAAGAGGGGTCCCCTGAATGTCACAATGGGCTCTGGGGACAAGGGGTGCAGAGGATGTCACAATGGGCCCTGGGGACAATGGGGGGGCCTGGGACGTCACAATGGGCCCTGGGGACAAGGAGGGATCCCCAGGATGTCACAATGGGCCCTGGAGACAATGGGGGTCCTGGGACGTCACAATGGGCCCTGCGGACAAGGGGGGTTCCCCAGGATGTCACAATGTGCCCTGGGGACAAGGGGGTGCCGAGGATGTCACAATGGGCCCTGGGGACAATGGGGGGTCCTGGGATGTCACAATGGGCCCTAAGGACAAGGGGGTGTCCCCAGGATGTCACAATGGGCCTTGGGAACAAGGGGGTCCCCCAGATATCACAATGGGCCCTGGGGACAAAGTAAGGTCCTGGGCTGTCACAATGGACCCTGAGGACAAGGGGGGTCCCCAGGATGTCACAATGAAGTCTTGGGACAAAGGGGGTCCCCAGGATGTCACAATGGGCCCTGGGGACCAGGGGGGGTCCTGGGATGTCACAATGGGCCCCAGTGACAAAGGGGGGCCTATGGTGCCACAATGGGCCCTGGGGACAAATGGGGTCCCCTGGATGTCACAATGGGCTCTGGGGACAAAGAGCGTCCCCAGCATGTCACAATTGGCCCTGGGGACAAAGGGGGTCCCCACGGTATCAGAATGGGCCCTGGGGACAAAGGGGGGTCCCCTGAATGTCACAATGGGCCCTGGGGACAATGGGGGGTCCTGGGATGTCACAATGAGCCCTGCAGACAAGGGTGGTACCCACGGTGTCACAATGGGCCCTGGGCACAAGGCGGGGTCCCCATAGTGTCACAATGGGTCCTGGGGACAAGTGGGGTCCCCAGGATGTCACAATGGGCACTGAAGACAATGGGGGGTCCCCTGAATGTCACAATGGGCCCTGGGGAGAAGGGGGTGCAGTGGATGTCACAATGGGCCCTGGGGACAAGGAGGGATCCCCAGGATGTCACAATGGGCCCTGGGGACAATGGGGGTTTCTGGGACATCACAATGGGCCCTGGGGACAAGGGGGAGTCCCCAGGATGTCACAATGGGCCCTGGGTACAAAGACGGGTCCCCTGAATGTCACAATGGGCCATGGGGACAAATGGGTGCAGAGGATGTCACAATGGGCCCTGGGGACAAGGGGGTGCAGAGGATGTCACAATGGGCCCTGGGGACAATGGGGGGTCCTGGGACATTACAATGGGCCCTGGGGACAAGGGGGGGTCCCCAGGATGTCACAATGGGCCCTCGGGACAAAGAGGGGTCCCCTGAATGTCACAATGGGCCCTGGGGAGAAGGGGGTGCAGTGGATTTCACAATGGGCCCTGGGGACAATGGGGGGTGTCCAGGATGTCAGAATGAGTCCTGAGGACAAGGGCGGGTCCCCATGGTGTCACAATGGGTCCCCAGTGACAAGGAGGGGTCCCCATGGTGTCACAATAGGCCCTGGGGACAAAGTGGGGTCCAAGAATGTCACAATGGGCCCTGGGGACAAAAGGGGTTGCCATGGTGCCACAATGGGCCCTGGGGTCAAAGGGGGTCCCCATGGTGCTACAATGGGCCCTGGGGACAAGGTGGGGTCCTGGGATGTCACAATGGGCCCTGGGGACAAAGGGGGTGTTTCCATGGTGCCACAACGGGCCCTGGGAGCAAGGGGGTGGCCAGGATGTCACAATGGGTCCTGGGGAAAATGGGGGGTGCCCAGGATGTCACAATGGACCCTGAGAACAAGCGGGGGTCTCCATGGTGTCACAACGGGCCCCAGTGACAAAGGGGGTCCCCTGAATGTCACAATAGGTCCTGGGGACAATGGGGGGTCCTGGGACGTCACAATGGGCCCTGGGGACAAGGAGGGATCCCCAGGATGTCACAATGGGCCCTGGGGACAATGGGGGGTCCTGGGACGTCACAATGGGCCCTGGGGACAAGGGGGGGTCCCCAGGATGTCACAATGGGCCCTGGGGACAAAGAGGGGTCCCCTGAATGTCACAATGGGCTCTGGGGACAAGGGGTGCAGAGGATGTCACAATGGGCCCTGGGGACAATGGGGGGGCCTGGGACGTCACAATGGGCCCTGGGAACAAGGAGGGATCCCCAGGATGTCACAATGGGCCCTGGAGACAATGGGGGTCCTGGGACGTCACAATGGGCCCTGCGGACAAGGGGGGTTCCCCAGGATGTCACAATGGGCCCTGGGGACAAGGGGTGCCGAGGATGTCACAATGGGCCCTGGGGACAATGGGGGGTCCTGGGATGTCACAATGGGCCCTAAGGACAAGGGGGTGTCCCCAGGATGTCACAATGGGCCTTGGGAACAAGGGGGTCCCCCAGATATCACAATGGGCCCTGGGGACAATGTAAGGTCCTGGGCTGTCACAATGGACCCTGAGGACAAGGGGGGTCCCCAGGATGTCACAATGAAGTCTTGGGACAAAGGGGGTCCCCAGGATGTCACAATGGGCCCTGGGGACCAGGGGGGGTCCTGGGATGTCACAATGGGCCCCAGTGACAAAGGGGGTCCCTATGGTGCCACAATGGGCCCTGGGGACAAATGGGGTCCCCTGGATGTCACAATGGGCTCTGGGGACAAGGAGGGTCCCCAGGATGTCACAATGGGCCCTGGGGACAAAGAGCGTCCCCAGCATGTCACAATTGGCCCTGGGGACAAAGGGGGTCCCCACGGTATCAGAATGGGCCCTGGGGACAAAGGGGGGTCCCCTGAATGTCACAATGGGCCCTGGGGACAATGGGGGGTCCTGGGATGTCACAATGAGCCCTGCAGACAAGGGTGGTACCCACGGTGTCACAATGGGCCCTGGGCACAAGGGGGGGTCCCCATAGTGTCACAATGGGTCCTGGGGACAAGTGGGGTCCCCAGGATGTCACAATGGGCACTGAAGACAATGGGGGGTCCTGGGACGTCACATTGGGCCCTGGGGACAAGGGAGGGTCCCCAGGATGTCACAATGGGCCCTGGGGACAAAGAGGGGTCCCCTGAATGTCACAATGGGCCCTGGGGACAAAGAGGCGTCTCCTGAATGTCACAATGGGCCCTGGGGAGAAGGGGGTGCAGTGGATGTCACAATGGGCCCTGGGGACAATGGGGGGTGTCCAGGATGTCAGAATGAGTCCTGAGGACAAGGGGGGGTCCCCATGGTGTCACAATGGGTCCCCAGTGACAAGGAGGGGTCCCCATGGTGTCACAATAGGCCCTGGGGACAAAGTGGGGTCCAAGAATGTCACAATGGGCCCTGGGGACAAAAGGGGTTGCCATGGTGCCACAATGGGCCCTGGGGTCAAAGGGGGTCCCCATGGTGCTACAATGGGCCCTGGGGACAAAGGGGGGTCCTGGGATGTCACAATGGGCCCTGGGGACAAAGGGGGTGTCCCCATGGTGCCACAACGGGCCCTGGGAGCAAGGGGGTGGCCAGGATGTCACAATGGGTCCTGGGGAAAATGGGGGGTGCCCAGGATGTCACAATGGACCCTGAGGACAAGCGGGGGTTTCCATGGTGTCACAACGGGCCCCAGTGACAAAGGGGGTCCCCTGAATGTCACAATAGGTCCTGGGGACAATGGGGGGTCCTGAGACGTCACAATGGGCCCTGGGGACAAGGAGGGATCCCCAGGATGTCACAATGGGCCCTGGGGACAAATGGGTGCAGAGGATGTCACAATGGGCCCTGGGGACAAGGGGGTGCAGAGGATGTCACAATGGGCCCTGGGGACAATGGGGGGTCCTGGGACATTACAATGGGCCCTGGGGACAAGGGGGGGTCCCCAGGATGTCACAATGGGCCCTGGGGACAAAGAGGGGTCCCCTGAATGTCACAATGGGCCCTGGGGAGAAGGGGGTGCAGTGGATGTCACAATGGGCCCTGGGGACAATGGGGGGTGTCCAGGATGTCAGAATGAGTCCTGAGGACAAGGGCGGGTCCCCATGGTGTCACAATGGGTCCCCAGTGACAAGGAGGGGTCCCCATGGTGTCACAATAGGCCCTGGGGACAAAGTGGGGTCCAAGAATGTCACAATGGGCCCTGGGGACAAAAGGGGTTGCCATGGTGCCACAATGGGCCCTGGGGTCAAAGGGGGTCCCCATGGTGCTACAATGGGCCCTGGGGACAAAGTGGGGTCCTGGGATGTCACACTGGGACCTGGGGACAAAGGGGGTGTCCCCATGGTGCCACAACGGGCCCTGGGAGCAAGGGGGTGGCCAGGATGTCACAATGGGTCCTGGGGAAAATGGGGGGTACCCAGGATGTCACAATGGACCCTGAGAACAAGCGGGGGTCTCCATGGTGTCACAACGGGCCCCAGTGACAAAGGGGGTCCCCTGAATGTCACAATAGGTCCTGGGGACAATGGGGGGTCCTGGGACGTCACAATGGGCCCTGGGGACAAGGAGGGATCCCCAGGATGTCACAATGGGCCCTGGGGACAATGGGGGGTCCTGGGACGTCACAATGGGCCCTGGGGACAAGGGGGGGTCCCCAGGATGTCACAATGGGCCCTGGGGACAAAGAGGGGTCCCCTGAATGTCACAATGGGCTCTGGGGACAAGGGGTGCAGAGGATGTCACAATGGGCCCTGGGGACAATGGGGGGGCCTGGGACGTCACAATGGGCCCTGGGAACAAGGAGGGATCCCCAGGATGTCACAATGGGCCCTGGAGACAATGGGGGTCCTGGGACGTCACAATGGGCCCTGCGGACAAGGGGGGTTCCCCAGGATGTCACAATGGGCCCTGGGGACAAGGGGTGCCGAGGATGTCACAATGGGCCCTGGGGACAATGGGGGGTCCTGGGATGTCACAATGGGCCCTAAGGACAAGGGGGTGTCCCCAGGATGTCACAATGGGCCTTGGGAACAAGGGGGTCCCCCAGATATCACAATGGGCCCTGGGGACAATGTAAGGTCCTGGGCTGTCACAATGGACCCTGAGGACAAGGGGGGTCCCCAGGATGTCACAATGAAGTCTTGGGACAAAGGGGGTCCCCAGGATGTCACAATGGGCCCTGGGGACCAGGGGGGGTCCTGGGATGTCACAATGGGCCCCAGTGACAAAGGGGGTCCC
Source organism: Patagioenas fasciata (assembly GCF_037038585.1). NCBI lineage: Eukaryota > Metazoa > Chordata > Aves > Columbiformes > Columbidae > Patagioenas > Patagioenas fasciata. The sequence continues at coordinate 44,955,325 of NC_092526.1, forward strand.
TATGGTGCCACAATGGGCCCTGGGGACAAATGGGGTCCCCTGGATGTCACAATGGGCTCTGGGGACAAGGAGGGTCCCCAGGATGTCACAATGGGCCCTGGGGACAAAGAGCGTCCCCAGCATGTCACAATTGGCCCTGGGGACAAAGGGGGTCCCCACGGTATCAGAATGGGCCCTGGGGACAAAGGGGGGTCCCCTGAATGTCACAATGGGCCCTGGGGACAATGGGGGGTCCTGGGATGTCACAATGAGCCCTGCAGACAAGGGTGGTACCCACGGTGTCACAATGGGCCCTGGGCACAAGGGGGGGTCCCCATAGTGTCACAATGGGTCCTGGGGACAAGTGGGGTCCCCAGGATGTCACAATGGGCACTGAAGACAATGGGGGGTCCTGGGACGTCACATTGGGCCCTGGGGACAAGGGAGGGTCCCCAGGATGTCACAATGGGCCCTGGGGACAAAGAGGGGTCCCCTGAATGTCACAATGGGCCCTGGGGACAAAGAGGCGTCTCCTGAATGTCACAATGGGCCCTGGGGAGAAGGGGGTGCAGTGGATGTCACAATGGGCCCTGGGGACAATGGGGGGTGTCCAGGATGTCAGAATGAGTCCTGAGGACAAGGGGGGGTCCCCATGGTGTCACAATGGGTCCCCAGTGACAAGGAGGGGTCCCCATGGTGTCACAATAGGCCCTGGGGACAAAGTGGGGTCCAAGAATGTCACAATGGGCCCTGGGGACAAAAGGGGTTGCCATGGTGCCACAATGGGCCCTGGGGTCAAAGGGGGTCCCCATGGTGCTACAATGGGCCCTGGGGACAAAGGGGGGTCCTGGGATGTCACAATGGGCCCTGGGGACAAAGGGGGTGTCCCCATGGTGCCACAACGGGCCCTGGGAGCAAGGGGGTGGCCAGGATGTCACAATGGGTCCTGGGGAAAATGGGGGGTGCCCAGGATGTCACAATGGACCCTGAGGACAAGCGGGGGTTTCCATGGTGTCACAACGGGCCCCAGTGACAAAGGGGGTCCCCTGAATGTCACAATAGGTCCTGGGGACAATGGGGGGTCCTGAGACGTCACAATGGGCCCTGGGGACAAGGAGGGATCCCCAGGATGTCACAATGGGCCCTGGGGACAAATGGGTGCAGAGGATGTCACAATGGGCCCTGGGGACAAGGGGGTGCAGAGGATGTCACAATGGGCCCTGGGGACAATGGGGGGTCCTGGGACATTACAATGGGCCCTGGGGACAAGGGGGGGTCCCCAGGATGTCACAATGGGCCCTGGGGACAAAGAGGGGTCCCCTGAATGTCACAATGGGCCCTGGGGAGAAGGGGGTGCAGTGGATGTCACAATGGGCCCTGGGGACAATGGGGGGTGTCCAGGATGTCAGAATGAGTCCTGAGGACAAGGGCGGGTCCCCATGGTGTCACAATGGGTCCCCAGTGACAAGGAGGGGTCCCCATGGTGTCACAATAGGCCCTGGGGACAAAGTGGGGTCCAAGAATGTCACAATGGGCCCTGGGGACAAAAGGGGTTGCCATGGTGCCACAATGGGCCCTGGGGTCAAAGGGGGTCCCCATGGTGCTACAATGGGCCCTGGGGACAAAGTGGGGTCCTGGGATGTCACACTGGGACCTGGGGACAAAGGGGGTGTCCCCATGGTGCCACAACGGGCCCTGGGAGCAAGGGGGTGGCCAGGATGTCACAATGGGTCCTGGGGAAAATGGGGGGTACCCAGGATGTCACAATGGACCCTGAGAACAAGCGGGGGTCTCCATGGTGTCACAACGGGCCCCAGTGACAAAGGGGGTCCCCTGAATGTCACAATAGGTCCTGGGGACAATGGGGGGTCCTGGGACGTCACAATGGGCCCTGGGGACAAGGAGGGATCCCCAGGATGTCACAATGGGCCCTGGGGACAATGGGGGGTCCTGGGACGTCACAATGGGCCCTGGGGACAAGGGGGGGTCCCCAGGATGTCACAATGGGCCCTGGGGACAAAGAGGGGTCCCCTGAATGTCACAATGGGCTCTGGGGACAAGGGGTGCAGAGGATGTCACAATGGGCCCTGGGGACAATGGGGGGGCCTGGGACGTCACAATGGGCCCTGGGAACAAGGAGGGATCCCCAGGATGTCACAATGGGCCCTGGAGACAATGGGGGTCCTGGGACGTCACAATGGGCCCTGCGGACAAGGGGGGTTCCCCAGGATGTCACAATGGGCCCTGGGGACAAGGGGTGCCGAGGATGTCACAATGGGCCCTGGGGACAATGGGGGGTCCTGGGATGTCACAATGGGCCCTAAGGACAAGGGGGTGTCCCCAGGATGTCACAATGGGCCTTGGGAACAAGGGGGTCCCCCAGATATCACAATGGGCCCTGGGGACAATGTAAGGTCCTGGGCTGTCACAATGGACCCTGAGGACAAGGGGGGTCCCCAGGATGTCACAATGAAGTCTTGGGACAAAGGGGGTCCCCAGGATGTCACAATGGGCCCTGGGGACCAGGGGGGGTCCTGGGATGTCACAATGGGCCCCAGTGACAAAGGGGGTCCCTATGGTGCCACAATGGGCCCTGGGGACAAATGGGGTCCCCTGGATGTCACAATGGGCTCTGGGGACAAGGAGGGTCCCCAGGATGTCACAATGGGCCCTGGGGACAAAGAGCGTCCCCAGCATGTCACAATTGGCCCTGGGGACAAAGGGGGTCCCCACGGTATCAGAATGGGCCCTGGGGACAAAGGGGGGTCCCCTGAATGTCACAATGGGCCCTGGGGACAATGGGGGGTCCTGGGATGTCACAATGAGCCCTGCAGACAAGGGTGGTACCCACGGTGTCACAATGGGCCCTGGGCACAAGGGGGGGTCCCCATAGTGTCACAATGGGTCCTGGGGACAAGTGGGGTCCCCAGGATGTCACAATGGGCACTGAAGACAATGGGGGGTCCTGGGACGTCACATTGGGCCCTGGGGACAAGGGAGGGTCCCCAGGATGTCACAATGGGCCCTGGGGACAAAGAGGGGTCCCCTGAATGTCACAATGGGCCCTGGGGACAAAGAGGCGTCTCCTGAATGTCACAATGGGCCCTGGGGAGAAGGGGGTGCAGTGGATGTCACAATGGGCCCTGGGGACAATGGGGGGTGTCCAGGATGTCAGAATGAGTCCTGAGGACAAGGGGGGGTCCCCATGGTGTCACAATGGGTCCCCAGTGACAAGGAGGGGTCCCCATGGTGTCACAATAGGCCCTGGGGACAAAGTGGGGTCCAAGAATGTCACAATGGGCCCTGGGGACAAAAGGGGTTGCCATGGTGCCACAATGGGCCCTGGGGTCAAAGGGGGTCCCCATGGTGCTACAATGGGCCCTGGGGACAAAGGGGGGTCCTGGGATGTCACAATGGGCCCTGGGGACAAAGGGGGTGTCCCCATGGTGCCACAACGGGCCCTGGGAGCAAGGGGGTGGCCAGGATGTCACAATGGGTCCTGGGGAAAATGGGGGGTGCCCAGGATGTCACAATGGACCCTGAGGACAAGCGGGGGTTTCCATGGTGTCACAACGGGCCCCAGTGACAAAGGGGGTCCCCTGAATGTCACAATAGGTCCTGGGGACAATGGGGGGTCCTGAGACGTCACAATGGGCCCTGGGGACAAGGAGGGATCCCCAGGATGTCACAATGGGCCCTGGGGACAAATGGGTGCAGAGGATGTCACAATGGGCCCTGGGGACAAGGGGGTGCAGAGGATGTCACAATGGGCCCTGGGGACAATGGGGGGTCCTGGGACATTACAATGGGCCCTGGGGACAAGGGGGGGTCCCCAGGATGTCACAATGGGCCCTGGGGACAAAGAGGGGTCCCCTGAATGTCACAATGGGCCCTGGGGAGAAGGGGGTGCAGTGGATGTCACAATGGGCCCTGGGGACAATGGGGGGTGTCCAGGATGTCAGAATGAGTCCTGAGGACAAGGGCGGGTCCCCATGGTGTCACAATGGGTCCCCAGTGACAAGGAGGGGTCCCCATGGTGTCACAATAGGCCCTGGGGACAAAGTGGGGTCCAAGAATGTCACAATGGGCCCTGGGGACAAAAGGGGTTGCCATGGTGCCACAATGGGCCCTGGGGTCAAAGGGGGTCCCCATGGTGCTACAATGGGCCCTGGGGACAAAGTGGGGTCCTGGGATGTCACACTGGGACCTGGGGACAAAGGGGGTGTCCCCATGGTGCCACAACGGGCCCTGGGAGCAAGGGGGTGGCCAGGATGTCACAATGGGTCCTGGGGAAAATGGGGGGTACCCAGGATGTCACAATGGACCCTGAGAACAAGCGGGGGTCTCCATGGTGTCACAACGGGCCCCAGTGACAAAGGGGGTCCCCTGAATGTCACAATAGGTCCTGGGGACAATGGGGGGTCCTGGGACGTCACAATGGGCCCTGGGGACAAGGAGGGATCCCCAGGATGTCACAATGGGCCCTGGGGACAATGGGGGGTCCTGGGACGTCACAATGGGCCCTGGGGACAAGGGGGGGTCCCCAGGATGTCACAATGGGCCCTGGGGACAAAGAGGGGTCCCCTGAATGTCACAATGGGCTCTGGGGACAAGGGGTGCAGAGGATGTCACAATGGGCCCTGGGGACAATGGGGGGGCCTGGGACGTCACAATGGGCCCTGGGGACAAGGAGGGATCCCCAGGATGTCACAATGGGCCCTGGAGACAATGGGGGTCCTGGGACGTCACAATGGGCCCTGCGGACAAGGGGGGTTCCCCAGGATGTCACAATGTGCCCTGGGGACAAGGGGGTGCCGAGGATGTCACAATGGGCCCTGGGGACAATGGGGGGTCCTGGGATGTCACAATGGGCCCTAAGGACAAGGGGGTGTCCCCAGGATGTCACAATGGGCCTTGGGAACAAGGGGGTCCCCCAGATATCACAATGGGCCCTGGGGACAAAGTAAGGTCCTGGGCTGTCACAATGGACCCTGAGGACAAGGGGGGTCCCCAGGATGTCACAATGAAGTCTTGGGACAAAGGGGGTCCCCAGGATGTCACAATGGGCCCTGGGGACCAGGGGGGGTCCTGGGATGTCACAATGGGCCCCAGTGACAAAGGGGGGCCTATGGTGCCACAATGGGCCCTGGGGACAAATGGGGTCCCCTGGATGTCACAATGGGCTCTGGGGACAAAGAGCGTCCCCAGCATGTCACAATTGGCCCTGGGGACAAAGGGGGTCCCCACGGTATCAGAATGGGCCCTGGGGACAAAGGGGGGTCCCCTGAATGTCACAATGGGCCCTGGGGACAATGGGGGGTCCTGGGATGTCACAATGAGCCCTGCAGACAAGGGTGGTACCCACGGTGTCACAATGGGCCCTGGGCACAAGGCGGGGTCCCCATAGTGTCACAATGGGTCCTGGGGACAAGTGGGGTCCCCAGGATGTCACAATGGGCACTGAAGACAATGGGGGGTCCTGGGACGTCACATTGGGCCCTGGGGACAAGGGAGGGTCCCCAGGATGTCACAATGGTCCCTGGGGACAAAGAGGGGTCCCCTGAATGTCACAATGGGCCCTGGGGACAAAGAGGGGTCTCCTGAATGTTACAATGGGCCCTGGGGAGAAGGGGGTGCAGTGGATGTCATAATGGGCCCTGGGGACAATGGGGGGTGTCCAGGATGTCAGAATGAGTCCTGAGGATAAGGGGGGGTCCCCATGGTGTCACAATGGGTCCCCAGTGACAAGGAGGGGTCCCCATGGTGTCACAATAGGCCCTGGGGACAAAGTGGGGTCCAAGAATGTCACAATGGGCCCTGGGGACAAAAGGGGTTGCCATGGTGCCACAATGGGCCCTGGGGTCAAAGGGGGTCCCCATGGTGCTACAATGGGCCCTGGGGACAAAGGGGGGTCCTGGGATGTCACAATGGGCCCTGGGGACAAAGGGGGTGTCCCCATGGTGCCACAACGGGCCCTGGGAGCAAGGGGGTGGCCAGGATGTCACAATGGGTCCTGGGGAAAATGGGGGGTGCCCAGGATGTCACAATGGACCCTGAGGACAAGCGGGGGTCTCCATGGTGTCACAACGGGCCCCAGTGACAAAGGGGGTCCCCTGAATGTCACAATAGGTCCTGGGGACAATGGGGGGTCCTGAGACGTCACAATGGGCCCTGGGGACAAGGAGGGATCCCCAGGATGTCACAATGGGCCCTGGGGACAAAGAGCGTCCCCAGCATGTCACAATGGGCCCTGGGGACAAAAGGGTCCCCACAGTATCAGAATGGGCCCTGGGGACAAAGGGGGGTCCCCTGAATGTCACAATGGGCCCTGGGGACAATGGGGGGTCCTGGGATGTCACAATGAGCCCTGCAGACAAGGCTGGTATCCACGGTGTCACAATGGGCCCTGGGGACAAGGGGGTGTCCCCAGGATGTCACAATGGGCCCTGGGGACAAGGGTGGTACCCACGGTGTCACAATGGTCACTGGGCACAAGGGGAGGTCCCTATAGTGTCACAATGGGTCCTGGGGACAAGTGGGGTCCCCTGAAAGTCACAATGGGCCCTGGGGACAATGTGGGGTCCTGGGATGTCACAATGGGCCTTAGTGAGAAACTAGAACCCCTGAATGTCACAATGGGCCCTGGGGACAATGGGGGGTCCTGGGACGTCACAATGGGCCCTGGGGACAAGGAGGGATCCCCAGGATGTCACAATGGGCCCTGGGGACAATGGCGGGTCCTGGGACGTCACAATGGGCCCTGGGGACAAGGGGGGGTCCTCAGGATGTCACAATGGGCCCTGGGGACAAAGAGGGGTCCCCTGAATGTCACAATGGGCCCTGGGGACAAGGGGGTGCCGAGGATGTCACAATGGGCCCTGGGGACAATGGGGTGTCCTAGGACGTCACAATGGGCCCTGGGGACAAGGGGGGGTCCCCAGGATGTCACAATGGGCCCTGGGGACAAAGTGGGGTCCCCTGAATGTCACAATGGGCCCTGGGGACAAGGGGGTGCAGAGGACGTCACAATGGGCCCTGGGGACAAGGAGGGATCCCCAGGATGTCAGAATGGGCCCTGGAAATAATGGGGGCTCCTGGGACGTCACAATGGGCACTGGGGACAAGGGGGGGTCGCCAGGATGTCACAATGGGCCCTGGAGACAATGGGGGTGCCGAGGATGTCACAATGGGCTTTGGGGACAAGGAGGGGTCCACAGGATGCCACAATGGGCCTTGGGAACAAGGGGGTCCCCCAGATATCACAATGGGCCCTGGGGACAATGTAACGTCCTGGGCTGTCACAATGGACCCAGAGGACAAGGGGGGTCCCCAGGATGTCACAATGAAGTCTTGGGACAAAGGGGGTCCCCAGGATGTCACAATGGGCCCTGGGGACCAGGGGGGGTCCTGGGATGTCACAATGGGCCCCAGTGACAAAGGGGGTCCCTATGGTGCCACAATGGGCCCTGGGGACAAAGGGGGCCCCCTGGATGTCACAATGGGCTCTGGGGACAAGGAGGGTCCCCAGGATGTCACAATGGGCCCTGGGGACAAGGGGGTCCCCACGGTATCAGAATGGGCCCCAATGACAAAGGGGGGTCCCCTGAATGTCACAATGGGCCCTGGGGACAATGGGGGGTCCTTGGATGTCACAATGAGCCCTGCAGACAAGGGTGGTACCCACAGTGTCACAATGGGCCCTGGGGAGAATGGGGGGTCCTGGGATGTCACAATGGGCCCCAGTGACAAAGGGTGTCCCCTGAATGTCATAATAGGTCCTGGGGACAATGGGGGGTCCTGGGATGTCACAATGGGCCCTGGGGACAAGGAGGGATCCCCAGGATGTCACAATGGGCCCTGAGGACAATGGGGGTTGCTGGGATGTCACAATGGGCCCTGGGGACAAGGGGGTGCAGAGGATGTCACAATGGGCCCTGGGGACAAAGAGGGGTCCCCTGAATGTCACAATGGGCCCTGGGGACAAGGGGGTGTCCCCAGGATGTCACAATGGTCCCTGGGGACAATGGGGGGTCCTGGGACGTCACAATGGGCCCTGGGGACAAGGGGGCGTCGCCAGGATGTCACAAGGGGCCCTGGGGACAAAGAGGGGTCCCTACAGTGTCACAATGGGTCCTGGGGACACAGAGGGGCCATAGGACCTCACAATCCGCCCTGGGGAGAACGGGGGGGTCCCCTGAAAGTCACAATGAGCCCGGGGAACAGAGGGGGTCCCCAGGATCTCACACTGGGCCCTGGGGACAATGTGGGGTCCTGGGATGTCACAATGGGCCCTGGGGACAAAGGGGGCTCCCCAGGATATCACAATGTGGCCTGAGGACAAGGGGAGGTCCCCATGGTGTTACAATGGGTCCCCAGCGACAAGGGGGTCCCCCATGGTGTCACAATGAGCCCTGGGGACAATGGGGGGTCCTGGGATGTCGCAATGGGCCCTGGGGACAAGGGGTTAGGGGGTTGTGTTAGGGGGTTGGAGGATTAGGTGATGCAGGATTTGGGGGTGCAAGGCCAGGGGAGCAGGATTTTGCGGGGCCTGATTTGGGGCTACAGGGTCTGTGGCTGCAGGTTCCAGGGGTGTAGGATTTGGGGGTTCAGGGTTTAGGGGTGCAGTGGATTGGAGTGCAGTGGTTTGGGGTGCAGGGTTTGGGGAAGGAGGATATAGGGGTGCAGTGGTTTGGAGTGCAGTGGTTTGGGGTGCAGGGTTTGGGGAAGGAGGATATAGGGGTGCAGGGTTTAGGGTGCAGGATCTTGGGTTGCAGGGGTTTGGGGTGGAGGGCTTGGTAGGGCAGGATTGGGGGTGGAAAGTTTAGGGGGTAGGGCTGGGGGTGCAGGATTTGGGGGTGAAGGGGTTGTGAGGTGCAGGGTTCTGGGGTGCAGGGTTTGGGAGATCGGTACGTGGGGCTGGAGGATTTGGGGGTGCAGGGTTTGGAGCAGCAGGATCTGGGGGTGCAAGATTGGGGGTAGCAGGGTTTTGGGGGAGCAGGGTTTAGGGGTCAGGCTTTAGGGGGACAGGGTTTGGGGGGCAGGGTTGGGAGGGATGATTTTGGGGTGCAGGGTTTAGGGCAGCACGATCTTGGGGTGAAAGGGTTTGGCGTGAAGGGTTGGGTAGGACAGGATTTGGGGTGCAGGATTTTAGGGTGCAACTTGTGGGGGTCAGGATTTGGGGTACAGGGTTTGGGGGTGCAGGGTTTAGTGGTGCAGGGTTTGGGGGTGCAGGTCTTGGGGAGGCAGAATTGGGGGTGCAGGTTTTTGGAGTTCAGGGATTTGGGGGTGCAGATTTTGGGTGTTCAGGACCTGGGGGTGCAGGATTTGGGGATGTAGGTTTGGGGTGCAGGGCTTAGGGTTTCAGTATCTTGGGTTGAAGAGGTTTGGGGTGAAGGGTTGTGTACGGCAGGATTTGGGGGTTCAGGGCTTTGGGCTGAATGTTTGGGGATGCAGGGTTCGCATGTTTAGGAACTGGGGGTGCAGGATTTGGGTTTGCGGGTTTGGGGAATTTTGGGGTAAAGGATTTGGGGTGCAGGGTTGGGGGACGCAGGATCTGAGGGTGCAGCGTTTGGGGTGCAGAGTTAGGGGCTGCAGGATCTGGGGTGCAGGGTTTGGGGGGCACTGTTTTGGGGGGAAGGATTTGCGAGATGCAGGGTTTAAGGGTTTAGAATTTGGAGGTGTCGAATTTTGGGGTGCAGGAGGTGTGGGGTTTGGGGTTGCAGGATTTGGGGGAGAATGGTTTGGGGGTGCAAGACTTGAGGGTGCAGGGTTTGGGGGTTTGGGACATGGGGCTGGAAGATTTGGGGGTGCAGGATTTGGGGTGCAGTGTGTGGGGGTGCAAGATCTTGGGGTGTATGAGCGTTGGGTGTGGGATTTGAAGGACAATGATTTGGGGGTGCAGGGATTGGGGGTGTAGGGTTTTGGGGTTGCTGCGTTTGGAGATTCGGGATGTGGAGGTCAAGGATTTAGGGGTACAAGGGCTGGTTGCAGGATTTGTGGGTACAGGGTTTGGTTGCAGGATTTGGGGTGCAGGGTTTGAAGTGCAGGGCTAAAGGGGGCAGGATTTGGAGGTGCAAGATTTGGTGGTCTGGGGTACTGGGGTGCAGGGTTTTGGGGTGCGGGATTTGGGGGTGCAGGTTCCATGTCTTTAGGAACTGGGCGGGGAGGGTTTCTTGGTGCGGACTTTTGAGTGCAAGTTTGAGGGGCCTTGATTTTGGGGTGCACGGTTTGGGTGGCAGGATTCCGGGTGTAAGGTTTTGAGGTGCAGGACTTGGGGTGCAGGTTTCACACGTTAAGGAACTGGGGCTGCAGAGGTTGGGGGTGCAGCGTTGTGGGCTGCAGGGTTGAAGGGTGCAGGATTTAAGGGTACAGGTTTTGGGGGTGCAGGAGCTGGGGGTGCAGGCTGTAGGGATCCGAATATGGGGGTGCAGGGTTCTGGGGTGCAGGATCTGGGTGAGCAGGTTGTTGGGGTACAGAACCTTGTAGTTCAGCGTTTAGAGGCAGGATTTGGGGGTGCAGGGCTTTGGGGTGAGGGGTCTGGGGTGAGGGGTTCAGGTGTTCAGCACCTGGGGGTGCAGGACCTGAGGGCTGGAGGATTTGGGGGTGCAGGGATTTCAGGGTGCAACTTGTGGGGTGCAGGGTTTTGGGTATAGGGTTTAGGGGTGCAGAGTTTTGGGGGGGAGGATTGGGGAAGCAGGGTTTTGGGGTGCAAGGTTCAGTGGTGCAGGGTTCTGGGGGTGCAGGGTTTAGCGCCAGAATTGGGGGTGCAGGGTTTGGGATTGCAGGGTGTTGGGGGAAGGATCTGGGGGTACAAGATTGGGGGTAGCAGGGTTTTGGGGAGCAGGGTTTCAGGGTCAGGCTTTAGGGGGACAGGGTTTGGGGGGCAGGGCTGGGAGGGATGATTTGGGGGTGCAGGGTTTAGGGCAGCAGGATCTTGGGGTGAAGGGATTTGGGGTGAAGGGTGAGTAGGACAGGATTTGGGGGTGCAGGATTTTAGGGTGCAACTTGTGGGGGCAGGATTTGGGGTACAGGAGGTTGGGGGTGCAGGGTTTGGGGTGTAGGATTTAGTGGAGTAGAGAATGGGGGTGAAGGTCTTGTGGAGGCAGAATTGGGGGTGCAGGTCTTGGGGAGGCAGAATTGGGGGTGCAGATTTTGGGTGTTCAGGACCTGGGGGTGCAGGATTTGGGGATGTAGGTTTTGGGGGGTAGATTTTGGGGTGCTGGGTTCGGCACATGGGTCTGGAGGATTTGGGGGTGCAGGGTTAAGGGGTTTAGGATTTTGGGGTGCACAGTTTAGGGTGCACGTTCTGGGCATGTATGATTTGAGAGTGCAGGGCTTTGGGGTACAGGATTTGGGGTGCAGGGTTTTGGGGTCAGGATCTGGGGGTGCAGGGTGTTGGGGAGAAGGATTTGGGGGTGCAGCATTTTGAAGTGCAGGGTTTGGAGGAGGGAGGTTTTGGGGGTGAAGGATTTGGTGGTTCAGGTTTTGGGGGTGCAGTGTTAAGGGGGTGGAGGTATAGGGGTGCAGGATTTGGGGGTTCAGGATGTGGGGGTGCAGGGTATGGGAGGGAAGGATCTGGGGCTTCAGGATTTGGGGGTGCACTGTTGGGGGTGCAGGGTTTAGAAGTCAGGTCTAAGAGTGCAGCGTTTGGGGTGCAGAGTGTGGGGTGCATAGGACTGGGGCACAGGATTTGGGGGTGCGGGGTTTCAGGGATCAGGATTTGGAGGTGTGGAGTTTTGGGGTGCAGGGGATGGGGTTGAAGGATCTGAGGGTGTAGGGTGGTGGGGGAAGGATTTGGGGGTGAGAGATTTGGGTGCATGATTTGGGGGTTCAGTGTTTAGGGCAGCACAATCTTGGGGTGCAGGGGTTTGCAGTGAAAGGTTTGGTAGGCAGGATTTGGGGTGCAGGATTCTGGGGTGCTGGGTTTGGGGTACAGGATTTGGTGTTGCAGGGATGGGGTTGAAGGGCTTGGGTTTCCAGGCCTTTGAGGTGCAGGATTTGGAGGTGCAAGGTTTGGGAGGGAATTCTTTGGGGTGCAGGGTTTGGGGGCAGGGTTTAGGGGTGGAGGGTATAGGACAGAAGGATTTGGGAATGCAGGGTTTGGGGTGCAGGTTTCGGGGTTCAGGAAGGTAGGGAGGGCAGGATTAGGGGGTGCAAGGTTTCAGTTGTAGGGTTTAGGGGTGCAGAGTTTGGTAGGGCCGAATTTGGGGGTGCAGGGTTTGGGGTGCAGGGTTTGGGAAGACAGGATCGGGGGTGGAGGATTTGGGGGTGCAGGATTGAGGGGCAGGGTTTTGGTGCAGGGCTTGTGGTCAGGATCTGGGGTGCAGGTTTGGGAAGAGTATTTTGGGGTGCAGGATTTTGGGTGCCGTGTTTGCGGGGCAGGTTTGGGGTGATCACTGCACCTTTTCCTTTCTCCAGGTGCAGAGCCCGTGCCTCACTTGGTTCCGTCTGCAAACAGCGCCCATCCGAGCTCGAATCCCCCTGCCCCTCTCACCCTGTGCAGCTCTTTGTGCGCTGAGCTCCGCACTCAGCACCAGCGGGTGCGGCTCCTCCTGAGGGGCTGGGGGGAGGGGGCGGGGCCAAGGGCTGGTTTGAGGGGGCGGGGCTGAGGCGGCGAGCTGCGATTGGCTGGCCGGGCCGCAGCGGCCGTTCCCGCCTGAGCCTTGGGGCAGAGCCAGAGCGGGAGTGCGGGGGGCGGCCGGGCCAGGAGCCGCCCGCAGAGCGCCCGGAGAGCGGGCTTCGGGGACTCTGCCCGGGAACAAGCGGCAGGAGGAGAGGAGACGGCCCCAGCGGTACCGGGTGAGCTTCTGGCTGGAGCCTGGGAGCTGTTCCTCCCAGCGAGGGCTGTCGGGCACTGAACGGGCTGCCCAGGGCAGGGCTGGAGCCGCCATCCCTGGAGGGGTTTCCACAGGAGCTCCTGAGGGCCGTGGGCAGTGCCGGGGGGTTGTGCTTGGACTCCAGCACCTTCAAGGTGTTTGACACCCAAAGGGATTCTGTGGCACACTCCATTTTCACATTGCCATGGAGCCCGGAGGTCCCAGCGGGGTTTGGATCAGCGTGTTCTGGAACATTCTCAGTGGTCGGGTCTGTGTGCAGAGTGTGGTGGGAACGAGAAGAGAGGAGATGGAGAGAACAGTGGGGAGGTGGAGGAGCAGGAGTGGAGGTGAATACCAGAGAGAGCGAGTGTGTGCGGATCAGCAGTGATTACCCCAAACCTGCCCCGCAGACACGGCACCCAAAATCCTGCACCCCAAAATACTCTTCCCAAACCCGCCCCCCCACATCCTTCCCCCCAGAACCCTCAAACCCCAAATCCTGCACCCTAGATTCTGCATCCCTGTTAACCCTTCACCCCAAAACCCTGCAACACAAAATCCTGCAGCACCAAACCCTGCAACCCCAATTTCGGCCCTACCAAACTCTGCACCCCTAAACCCTACAAGCGAAATCTTGCACCCCCTAAACCTGCCCTCCCAAATCCTAAACCCCCAACAATGCACCCCCAAACCCTGCACCCCAAATCCTGCCCCCCCAACTTGCACTCTGCACCCCCAAACCGTGCACTCCCAATCCCTGAACACCCAAGTCCTGCACCTCCACGTCCTTAGCGCCCAAAATGTGCACCCCAGATCCTCCCCACCCAGTCCTGCACCCCTAATATTCCACCCTCTAATAATGCACCCCTAAGCCTCGCACCCTGAAAGCTGCACCCCCAGGTCCTGAGTCCCCAAACCCTGCACCCCCAAATCCCGCGCCCTTAAATCCTGTCCTCCTAAAACCCAGGACCCCCATAATTTGCCTCCTCAAACCCTGCTCCCCAAAACCCTGCACTCCCAAACACAGCACCCCCAGGTCCTGAACACCCAAACCCTGCACCCCAAAACCCTGCACCCCCAAAAGCAGCACCCCCAGGTCCTGAACTCTGCACCCCAAACACTGCCATCCCAAACCCTGCACCCATAATTCTGCCTCCCAAACCCTGATCCCTGAAACACTCCACCTCCAAACCCGGCACCCCCAAATCGTTCCCCAACACCCTGCACCCCCTAACCCTGAACCCCAAATACCAAAAACCCTGCACCCCAACATCCTGCAAGGTTTGGTAACCTTGCACCCTCAAATATTGCACTCCCCAAACCTGCATCCCGAAAGCATTCCTGCCCAAATTCTGGACCCTAAGATCCTGCACCCTAAAACCCTGCACCCCCAAAATCCTTCTCCCCAACCCTGCACCCCCAAAAACTCCGCCCCCACAACCTGAGCCCCCAAACCCTGTACTAAAACCTGCAACCACAGACCTGGCACGCCCAAACTCTGCACCCCAAATCCTCCCTCCCCAAAACCTGCACCCCAAAACCGTACAGGCCCAGATCTTGCACCCCTAAATCTCTGCACTCCACAACCCTGCACTCTCAAATCCTGCACCCCTATATCCTGCCCCCCAAAACCCTGGCACCTCCAAACCCTTGACCCCCAAATCCTGCAACCCTAAACTAGGCACCCCCAAACCCTTCCCCACCAAACCCTGCACCCCCAATTCCTCCATCCCCACGTCATGAGCCCCCAAACCCTGCTCCCTAAAACTCTGCACCCCCAAATCCTGAATTCCCAGGCCCTGCACCCCAAACTTAGCTGTCAAAACTGTGCACCCAAAATTCTGCCCCCACCGAACCCTAACCCTGGCTCCCCAAACCCTGCCCCCCAAACCCTGCTTCCCGTTATCCTCCAACCCCACAGCCCAAATCCCCAGAACCAGCAACCCCAAAACCCTGTACCCCCATCCCTGCACCCCAAATCATTTTCCTTCAAATCCTACCTGCAAAACTTGTACACCCCAAGATCCTGCACCCCCAAACCCTGTGCCCCAAACACTGCACCCCCAAACCCTGCCCTTCTAGATCCTGCACCCCAATACCCTGCCCCCCCACGTTCTGAACCCCCAAAATCTGCTCCCCAAACCCTACCCCCCCTAAACTGTCCACCCCCAAACTCTGCCCTACCGAGCCCTCCACCCCAAACCCCTGCACACCAAGATCCTGCTGCCCTAAACCCTGCACCCCCTTATCATCCTTCCCTAAACCCTGCACCCCAAACCCTGCACCCCAAACCACTGCATCCCAAACCTGACACCCCAGAACGCTGCAACACCACATCCTGCCCCCTTAAACTGCACACCCCAGAATTCTGCACTCTAAAGTCCTGCACCCCAAAGCGTGCCCTACCAAAACTTTGTACCCCAACCCCTGCAGCCCCAACCCCTGCACCTCCAACCCTGCACCCCCAAACCCTGCACCCCAAATCCTGCACTCCAAAATCATACACCCTGAAACACTGAAACCCCAAATCCTACCCCTCAAACACTGCACCCCAAATCCTTCCTCCAGAACACTGCAGCCCTAAACCCTGCACCCTAAATCCCTGCAGCCCCAAATCCCGTCTAACCTTGGACCCCCAAAACCTGCACCCCTAGATCCTTCCCCCCAAGTGAATGCACCCCCAAAACCTGAACCCCAAACCCTGTACCCCAAAACTCTACATCAACAAATCCTGAACCCTTAAACCCTGCACCCCCAGATCCTCCCTCCCCAAATGATTGCACCCCCAAATAAAAGCACCCCCAGATCCTGCTGCCCCATACCCAGCACCCCAAACTCTGCACCCAAAAATCCTGCACTCTCATAACCCTGCACCTCAAATAATTCCCTCGACCCTGCACCCCCAAAACCTGTAACCCCAAACGCTGCACCCCCAGATCCTGTCCCCAAACTCTGCACTGCCAGATCCTGCCCCCCATAACCCTTAAAGCCCAAATATTGCACCCCCAGATCCTTCCTCAACACCCTGTACCCCCAAATTCCCCACCGAAAACCTGCAGCCCCAAACCCTGCAGCCCCAAATCCCTGCACCCCCAAACCCTGACCCCCCAGATAATGCCCCCAAAACCCTGCATCCCCAATTCTTCACCCCTAAACTCTGCACCCTCAAAACGTGCACCCCTAAATTCTGCACCCCCAAATCCTTCCTCCCAAGCCATGGACCCCCAAAACCTGTAATACCAAACTCTACAACCCCGAATCCTGCACCCCAAAACCCTGAACCCCAAAATACTGCACCCCTAAATTCTGCACCCCAAACCCTGCAGGCCAACCCCGGCACCCCGACGCCCTGCACCCCCAGTTCCTGAACACAGAAAACCTGCCAATGGGAACCCCAAAACCTTGCACCACAAATCACTTTCCTTCCAATCCCACACCCAAAACTCATACACCCCAAGATGCTGCACCCCAAAACCCTGCCCCCTAAACTTTGTACCCCAAACCCTACACCCCAAAACCTGCAGTCCCAGACCCTGCACCTGAAAACTCTACACCCCCAAATCCTTCACCCCAAAATCCTGCCCTACCAAGCCCTGCACCCTCAGATCCTGCACCCCAAAACCTTCACCCCAAAACCCTGTACCCCAAAACCCTTTACCCTAAAAGCTGCACCAGCAGATCCTTCCCTCAACTCCCTGCACCCCCAATTCCTGCCCCACCAGACCCTGCACCCCCAACCCTGCTCCTCTGTTCCTGCTCTCCACAAGCCTGCACCCCCAAATCTGTCCCCCAAAACTCTGAACCCCAACAGCACGCACGCTCGAATCCTCCACCCCTCATCCTGACCCCCAAACCCCTCACCCCAAAACCCTGCACCCCAGTACCCCAGACCACCAAATCTTGCACCTGCAAATCCTGTCCCCTTCAAACCCCTGTACCCCGAAATCTTGAACCCAAGCCCTGTACCGTGAAATCCTGCACCCAAGCCCTGTACCCCCAAATCCTTGACACCCACATTCTGAATCTTCAAAAACTGCAACCCCAAACCCTGCCCCCCCAAACCCTGCACCCCTGAACCCTGCACCCCAGATCCTGCACCACTGAACCCTGCATCCCCCAATCCCTTAACTCCCAAAACCTGCACCCCCAGACCCTGTAGCACCAAATCTGCCCCCCCAAAACCCTGCAGCCCTGAACTCTGCACCCCCAAATAATTTTCCTTCAAATCTCACACCCAAAGCTCGTAGACCCCAAGCTCATGCACCCCCAAACCTGCACCCCAAACCCTGTACCCCAGATCCTGCACCCCTGAACCCTGCATCCCCAATTCCTGCCCACCAAACCCTGCACCCCCTAACCCTGAACCCCAAATCCCTCACCCAAACACCCTGCACCCCCAAATCCTGCACCCCAAATCCTTCCCCAACACCCTGCTGCCCCAAATCCTGCACTCCCTAACCCTGAACCTGAAATCCCTCACCCAAAATCCTGCACCCCAGAACCCTGTACCCCAAAATCCTGCCCTACCCAACCCTTCACCTCGAAATTCTGTCCCCCAACCCTACACCCCTAAATCCCGCACCCCCAGATCCTGCCGCCCAAATCCTGAAACCCCAAATCATGCACAACCGATTCTTCTCTCACAAGCCCTGCACCCCAAAACTCTGCACCCCCAAATCCTGTCCCCCAAAACATTGCGCCCCAAACCTTGAACCCGCAAACCGTGCACACCCAGGTCCTGAACACCTGAACCCTGCACCCCCAAATCCTTTAATCCCCAAACCCTGTACCCCAGATCCTTCCCCAACACCCTGCACCCCCAAAGCCTGCACCCCATAACTCTGAACCCCCAATCCCTCACTCAAAATCCCTGCACCCACAAACCCTTCACCCCAATATCCTTCCCCACAACACCCTGCACCCATAGATCCTGTACCCCCAGATCCTGCACCCAACACCCTGCACCCCAGAACCCTGAACCTCCAAACTCAGCCCTACCAAACCTTCACCCTAAAATCCTGCACCCTAAAATCCTTCTCCCCAACCCCCAACCCTGCACACCCAAATCCTGCACCCCAAAACTCAGCACCACAGAACCCTTTGCCCCAAAGACCTGCACCTCAAAATTCCTGCCACCCTAGACCCTGAACCCCCAAACCCTGCACTCTAAATCCTGCTCTCTAAACCCTTTGCCCCAAAACCCTGCGCCCTCAAATCCTGCCTCCCAAAAATGTACATCCCGAACCCTGAACCCCAAACCCTGCACCCCAAGATCCTGCCCCACCAAACCCTGCACCCCAAGTCTCTGCTACCCTAAACCCTGCACCCCCAAATCCTTGCCCCCCAATCCTGCTGACCAAAAGTCGGCTCCTCTAAATCCTGCACCCCAATATCCTGCCCCTCCAAAACCCTACACCCCCTAAACCCTGCACCCCAAATCTGCACCCCCAAACCCTGCACTCCCCAATCCTTCATCCCCAAGGCCGTCACCCCTCAAATGCTGCACCCCTGAAATCCTGTTCCCTGAGACCCTGCACCCCCAGGTCCTGAAACCCAAACCCCTGCACCCCAAAATACTGCACCCCAACCCCTGCAGGCCAACCCCGGCACCCCAGAGCCCTTCAACGCAAAATCCCGCACCCCCAGTTCCTGAACACGCAAAACCTGCCCCCCCAAACCCTGCACCCCAAAACCTTGCACCACAAATCATTTTTTTTCAAATCCCACACCCAAAACTCGTACACCCCAAGATCCTGCGCCCCAAACCCTGCCCCCTAAACTTTGTACCCCCAAACCCTACACCCCAAAACCTGCAGTCCCAAACCCTGCCCCCCAAGCCCTACACCCCAAAATCTACAGTCCCAAACCCTGCACCCCAAAATACTGCACTCCAAAATCCTGCACGCCCAGATTTTACACTCCCAAACCCTTCACCCCCAAAACATTCACCTCCTAACACTGAGCCCCCAAATCCTGCACCCCCAAATCCTGCCTCATCAAGCCCTGTACCCTGAAGCCGTGCATCCCAAAAGCCTGCACTGTAAATCCTGCCCCCCAAACCTGCCCCCCGAAATTGTCCCCCATACAACCTTAACCCCCCCAATCCTGAATCCCCCTAATCCTGCACCCCAGATCCTTGCCCCCAAGCCCTTCACCCCCAAACCTGGCATCCCAAACCCTGCCCCCCAAATATCTCGCCCCCAGATCCTTCCCCCAAACCATTTCCCCCGAATCTTGTAGGTCCAAACCCATCCCCCAAACCCCTGAACTCTGCTCCCCAAACCTTGTCACCCAAATCCATCACCCCCAGATCCTGCTCCCCAAAACCTGCACCCAAAATCTTGCCCCACTAACCCTGCACCCCCAAATTCTGACCCCCAATCAATGCACTGACAAACTCTGCACCCGCAGATCCTTCCCCCCCAACCCGGCACCCTGAAATCCCTCACCCCAAATCCCTGCACTCTCAAATCTTGCATCCCCACAAAATGTGCACCCCAAGATCTACCCCCAGACACCCTGCCCCCATTAATCCTGTACCCCCAAATCCTGCACCCCCAAGTGCTGAAACTTCAAACACTGCACATTCAGAGCCTTTCTTGCCCTGCCCTGCACCCCCAAATCCTGCAAGCCCCTAAATCCTCCAACCCCCAGGTCCTGGAGCCCTGAACCCTGCACCCCAACCCCTCACCCCAAAGCCCTGCACCCTCAAATCCTGCCTCTAAACCCTGAACACACGAACCCTGCACCCCCAACCTCACCCGAAAGTCCTGCACCCCCCGACCCTGCTCTACCAAACCCTTCAGTGCAGACCCCTGCACCCCAAGATCCTGAATTCCAAAGTCTGCACCCCGTGATCATCCATCCCCAAACCCTGCACCCCCAGATCCTTCACCTCAAAACCCGGCACCCCAGAATCCCGAACCACCAAATCTTGCACCCCCAAATCCTGCCCCCTCAAACCCTGCACTTCAAACCCTGCAGCCCCAAATCGTTCCCCCCAAGCCCCTGTGCCCCTAAACCATGCACCTCATTATTCTTTCCCCCAAACCCTTCACCCCCCAGCCGTACAACCCCAACGCCTGCACCCTAAATCCTACATCCCCAAACCCTGCACCCCCAAATCCTGTCCCCCAACAATGCACCCCCAAAGCCTGCACCCCAAATCCTGCCCCCCCAGCTTGCACTCTGCACCCCCAAACCGTGCACTCCCACTCCCTGAACGCCCAAGTCCTGCACCCCCACGTCCTTAGCGCCCAAAATGTGCACCCCAGATCCTCCCCACCCAGTCCTGCACCCCTAATATTCCACCCTCTAATAATGCACCCCTAAGCCTCGCACCCTGAAAGCTGCACCCCCAGGTCTTGAGTCCCCAAACCCTGCACCCCCAAATCCCGCACCCTTAAATCCTGTCCTCCTAAAACCCAGGACCCCCATAATTTGCCTCCCTAAACCCTGCTCCCCAAACCACTGCACCCCCAATGCAGCACCCTCAGGTCCTGAACACCCAAACCCTGCACCCCCAAACCCTGCACCCTCAAACACAGCACCCCGAAAGAATTCCCTCCCAAACCTTGCACCTCCAAGGCCTGGAAACCCAAGCCCTTCAACCCCATCCCTGCAACACCAAATCCTGTGCCCCAAAACCCAGCACCCCAGAATCCTGCACCCCAAATCCTGCCCTACCAAACCTTTTACTGCAAACCCCTGCACCCCAAGATTGTGCTGCCCTAAACAATGAACCCCCAAATCCTGCAGCCCCAGGTCCTTGCCTCCCAAAACTCTGCACCCCCAAATGCTGCACCTCCAATCTCTCACCCCCAAATCCTTCCACACAGAGTCCCAGGATGTCAGGGGTTGGAAGGGACCTGGAAAGCTCATCCGGTGCAATCCCCCCATGGAGCAGGAACACCCAGCTGAGGTGACACAGGAAGGCGTGTACCCCACCACCCTGCACCCCCAAATCCTTCACCCCCAAACCCTGCCCCCCAAAACTCCACCCCTCCACATCCTGAACCCTGAAACCCCGCACCCCCAAATCCTCTGCCCCAATGCTCTGCACCCTTAACACTCTGCAACCTTAAACTTTCCCCCAAACCCTGAACTCTGAAACTCTGCACCCCAAAACCCTGATCCCCCAAATTCTTTCCCAAACCCTGCACCCTTGATTCCTGCACCCCCAGTTCCTGAACTCATGAAACCTGCACCCCCAAACCCCTGCACCCCCAAACCCTGCACTCTTAGACCTGACTTCTAAACCCTGCACCCCGAAACGGTGCACCCCCAAATCCTGAAGCCCCAGATCCTTCCCTCCCATACCCTGCAGCCCAAATCCTGAACCCCCAAATCCTGAACTCCAGGATCTTGCACCCCCAGACCCTGTACCCCCAAATCAGGCCCCAAAAACCCTGCACTCCCAACCCTGCACCCCCAAATCCTGCACCTCTAATCCTCCACCCCCTTAACACTGCACCCCCAAAACCTGCACCACCATATTTCGCACCCTCAAAACCTGAACCACCAAACCTTGCACCTCCAAAACCTCCCTCCTCCAAACCCTGCCCTTCAAAATGCTGCACCCCGAATTCTTCTCCCCAACACCCTGCACCCCCAGATCCTGACCCCAAAACCCTGCACCCCAAATCCTGTACCCCAAAGCCCTGCACTCTCAAATCATACATGCCCAGAACGTGCACCCTAAACCGTGCACCCCAAAATCCTAAACCCCTTAACCCTGCACCCCCAAATCCTCCAGACCCATGTGCCGAACCCAGCACCCCAAAATCTACCCCCCAAAACCTACATCCCCAAATCCTGCACCCCCAGGTCCTGAACACCCAAAATCTGCACCCCCAAACCCTTAACTCCCAAAACCTGCACCCCCAATTCTGCTTCCCCAGGATCTACAACCCAATCCGTGCTCCACTAAATCCTGCACCCACAAACCCTGCACCCCCAATCCCCTGTACCCCAAATCCTGCCCCCACAAGTGGCACCCTAAAAACCTGCACCCCAAATCCTGTCCTACCCAACCCTTCACCCCAAACCCCTTCACCCCAAGATCCTGCTGCCCTAAACCCTGCACCCCCAAATCATCCCTCCCAGTCCTGCCCCCCAAACCCTGACCCCCTAAAGCCTGACCCCGAAACCCTGCTCCCCAAAACCCTGGTACCCCAAACCTTGTACCCTCAGATCCTACACCCAATATCCTGCAATCCCAAACAATGCACCCCGATATTCTGATCCCTACAGCCTGCACCCCCAGCTCCTGCACCCCCAAAACCTGTACCCCTAAATCCTGCACCCTTCAACCCTGCAGCCCACAACGCTGCACCCCCAACCTCTGCAGCCCCAGTTCCTTAACGTGTGAAACCTGCGCCCCCAAGTCCTGCACCCCAAAACCTTACACCCGGAATCCTGCCCCCCAAACCATGCACCCCAAAATCAAGGCCCCTCAAACTTGCACTCAAAAGTCCGCACCACAAAATCCTGCCCCCCCAGTTCCTAAAGACATGGAACCTGCACCCCCAAAGCCTCACCCTAAAGCCCTGCAGCCCCAAATCCGGCCCTACCAAACCCTTCAGCCCCGCACCCCACGATCCTCCTACCCTAAACTCCAAGAGCCTGCACCCATAAATCCTGGAGCCCCAGATCCTGCACCCGACACCCTGCACCCCAGAACTCTGCACCTCCAGATCTAAACCCTTCAACCCTGCACCCCAAATCCTCCCCAAAACACTCCACCCCCAAAGCCTACAGCCCTGAATCCTGCCCCACAAACCGTGCACCCCCAGATCTGTCCCCGAAACTCTGTGCCCCAACAGCATGCACGCTCAAATCCTCCACCCCACATCCTGACCCCCAAATCCCTCACCCCAAAACCCTGCACCCCAATACCCCAGACCACCAAATCTTGCACCTCCAAATCCTGCCCCCTTTAGACCTGCACTTCAAACCCTGCACCCCAAATCCTGCAACCAAACATTGTACCCCCAAATCCTTGACCTCCACATCCCGAATCTCCAAATGCAGCAACCCCAAAACCCTACACCCCCAATCCCTGCACCCCCAAATCATTGTCCTTCAAATCCCACACCCAACGCTCGTACACCCCCAGATCTTGCACCCCCACACACTGCACCCCAAATCCTGCACCCCCAAATCCTCCAGCCCTACGTCCCAAACCCCCAAACCCTGCACCCCCAGTTCCTGAACATGAGAACCCTGCACCCCCAAACCCGAAGCCCGAAGCCCTGCACCCCCAAATCCTGTCCTACCCAACCCTTCACCCCAAACCACTTCACCCCAAGATCCTGCTGCCCTAAACCCTGCACCCCAAAATCATCCCTCCCAACCCTGCCCCCCAAACCCTGTCCCCGTAAAGCCTGACCCCGAAACCCTGCTCCCCAAAACCCTGCTACCCCCAATCTTGCACCCCCCAACTCTGCACCCCCAGATCCTGCTGCTCCAAACCCTGCACCCCAAATCCTCCAGCCCCACGTACCGATCTCCCAAAGCCTGCACCCCAGAACCCTGCACCCCACAACCCCTTCACCCCCAAATCCTGCACCCCCAGCCCTACCCCCTAAACCTTCGACCCGCAAACCCTGCCCTACCAAGCCCTCCACCCCAAACCCCTGCACCCCAAGATCCTGCACCCTAAACCCTGCACCTCCATATCCTCCTTCCCCTAACCCTGCACCCCAAAACACTGCACTCCAAACCACTGCACCCCTAAATCCTGCAACCCCAAATCCTGGCCCCCAAACCCGGCACCCCAAACTCCTGCACCCAAAGATCCTACTGCCCTAAACCCTGAACCCCCAAATCCTGCACCCCTGGAACCTGCAACCCCAGACCCTGTAGCCCCAAATCAGGCCCCGCAAAATCCTGCTCCCCCAGCCTTGCACCCTCAAATCCTGCACCACCTAATCCTCCAACCCCCTAACACAACCCCCTAACCCCTTGTCCCCAGGGCCCATTGTGACATCCCAGGACCACCCATTGTCCCCAGGGCCCATTGTGACATCCTGGGGACCCCTCTTTGTCCCCAGGGCCCATTGTGATGTCCCAGGACCCCCCATTGTGCCCAGAGCCCATTGTGACAGCCTAGGGAGCCCCTTTGTCCCCAGGGCCCATTGTGACACCATGGGGACCCCCCTTGTTCCCAGGGCCTATTGTGACATCCCAGGACCCTCCATTGTCCCCAGGGCCCATTGTGACATCCTGGGGACCCCCCTTCGTCCCCAGGGCCGATTGTGCGACTGTGGGGACTCCCTTTGTCCCCAGGGCCCATTGTGATGTCCGAGGACCCCTCATTGTCCCCAGGACCCATCATGGCACCGTGGGGACCCCCCTTGTCACTGGGGACCCATTGTGACACCATGGGGACCTCCCACTGTCCTCAGGGCCCATTGAGACATCCTGGGGACCCCCTTTGTCACTGGGGACCCATTTTGACATCCTGGGGACCCCTCTTTATCCCCAGGGCCCATTATGACACCGTGGGGACCCCATTAGTCCCCAGGGCCCAGTGTGACATCCTGGGGACCTCACTTTGTCCCCAGGGCTCATTGTGGCACCATGGGAAAGCCCTTTGTCACTGGGGCACATTGTGATATCCCAGGACCCCACTTTGTCCCCAGGGCCCATTGTGACATCCCAGGACCTCCTATTGTCCCCTGGGCCCATTGTGACACCATGGGGACCTCCCTTTGTCCCTGGGGCCCATTGTGACACCATAGAGACCGCCCCTTGTCCCCCGGGCCCGTTGTGACACCATGAGGACACCCCCTTGTCCTCAGAACTCATTGTGACATCCTGGGCACCCCCATTGTCCCCAGGGTCCACTGCAACATCATGGGGACCACCTTTGTCCCCAGGGCGCATTGTGACATCCTGGGGAAACCCCTGTCCCCAGGGTCCATTGTGACGTTCAGAGGACCCCTATTTGTCCCCAGGGCCCATTGTGACATCCTGGGGACCTCCCCTTGTCCCCAGTGCCCATTGTGGCGTCCCAGGACCCCCCATTGTCCCCAGGGCCCATTGTGGCACCATGGGGACCCACCTTTGTCCCCAGGGTCTATTGTGAGACCATGGGGACCCCCCCGTGTTACTGGGGACCCATTGTGACACCATGGAGACCCCCCTTGTACTCAGGAGCCATTCTGACATCCTGGGTACCCCACATTGTTCCAAGGGCCCATTGTGACATCCTCGGGACCCCACTTTGTCCCCAGAGCCCATTGTGACACCATGTGACACCATGGGGACCCCTCTGGTCCGCAGGGCCCATTGTGACATTCAGGGGACCCCCTTTGTCACTGGGGCCCATTGTAACATCCCAGGCCCCAGTTTGTCCCCAGTGACCATTGTGACACCGTGGGGACCCCTCTTGTCCCCAGGGGCCATTGTGACATCCTGGGGACCCCCCATTGTCCCCAGGGTGTTGTGACACCATGGGGACCCCCTTTGTCCCCAAGGCCCATTGTGATGTCTCAGGATCCCCCGTTGTCCCCAGGGCCCATTGTTGCACCATGGGGACCCCCTTTGTCACTGGGGCCCATTGTGACATCCCAGGACCCCAATTTGTCCCCAGGACCCATTGTGACACCGTGGGTATCGCTCTTTGTCCCCAGGGCCCCTTGTGACACCATGGGGACCTCCCTTTGTCCCCAGGGCCCATTGTGACATCCCAGGACCCCCCTTTGTCCCCAGGGCCCATTGTGGCATCGCAGAACCCCCCATTGTCCCCAGGGCCCATTGTGACATCCTGGGGATCGCCCTGTGTCCCCAGGGCCCATTGTGACACCGTGGGGACCCTCTTTGTCCCCAGGGCCCATTGTGAAAGGGTGGGACCCCTCTTGTCCCCAGGGCTCATTGTGACATCCTGGGGACCCCCTTTGTCCACAGAGACCATTGTGACATCGCAGGACCTCCCATTTTCCCCAGGGCCCATTGTAACATCCTGGGGATCCCCTTTGTCCCCAGGGCCCAATGTGACACTGTGGGGACCCCACCTTGTCCCGAGGGTCCATTGTTACATTCCACGACCCCTCCTTGTCCCCAGGGCCCATTGTGACATCCTGGGGACCCCCCTTTGTCCCCAGGGCCCATTGTGACATCCTTGGGACCCCGTTTGTCCCCAGCGTCCATTGTGACGTCCCAGGACCCCCTATTGTTCCCAGGGCCCATTGTGACATCCTGGCGACCCCCCATTGTCTCCAGGGCCCATTGTGACAGGGTGGGGACCCCTTTTTTCCCCAGGGCCCATTGTGACATTCAGGGAACCAACCTTTGTCCCCAGGGCCCGTTGTGACACCATGGGGACCTCCATTGTCCCCAGGGCCCATAGCGGCACCGTGGGGATCCCCCTTTTCACTGGAAACCCATTCTGACACCGCAGGACCCCCCTTGTCCCCAGGGCCCATTGCGACATCCCAGGAACTCCCTTTGTCCCCAGGGTACTTTGTGGCACCATGGGGACCCCCTTTGTCACTGGGGCCCATTGTGACATCCCAGGACACCCCTGGTCCCCAGGGCCCATTGTGACATCCTCGGGACCCCCTTTGTCCCCAGAGCCCATTGTGACATCCTGGGAAGCCCCCATTGTCCCCAGGGCCCTTTGTGAACATCCTGGAGACGCCCTTTGTGCTCAGGGCCCATTGTGACACCGTGGGGACCCCCTTTGTCCCCAGAGCCCATTGTGGCATCCCAGGATTCCCCTTTGTCCCCAGGGCCCGTTGTGACATCCTGCTGACCCCTCTTTGTCCCCAGGGCCCATTGTGACACCGTGGGGACCCACCTAGTTCTCAGGGCCCATTATGACATTCAGGGGACCCCTCTTTGTCTCCAGGGCCTATTGTGACATCGTGGGGAACCCCCGTTGTCTCCAGGGCCCATTGTGACGTCCCAGGACCCCCTATTGTCCCCAGGACCCATTGTGACATCCTGGGGACTCCCTTTGGAATCAGGGCTCATTGTGACATCCCAAGACCCCCCAGTGTCCCCAGGACCCATTGTGACGTCCTGGGGTCCCCCTTTGTCCTCAGGGTCCATTGTAACATCCTTGGGATGCCTCTTGTCCCCAGAGCCCATTGTGACATCCTGGGGACGCCACTTTGTCCCCAGGGTTCATTGTGACACCGTGGGGACCCCGCTTGTCCTCAGGGCCCATTGTGACATCCCAGGACCCCCCATTGTCCCCAGGGCCCATAGTGAACATCCTGGGGACCCCCCTTTATCCCCAGGGCCCATTGTGACATCCTGGGGACCCCCTTTGTCCCCAGGGCCCATTGTGACATCCTGGTTACCCCCTTTGTCCCCAGTGCCCTTTGTGACATGGTGGGGACCCCCTTGTCCCCAGGGCCCATTGTGATGTCCCAGGACCCTCCATTGTCCCCAGGGCCCATTGTGACATCCTGGGGAACCCTCTTTGTACCCAGGGGCCATTGTGATATCCCAGGACCCCCCATTGTCCCCAGGGCCCATTGTGACATCCTGCGGACCCTCTTGTCCCCCGGGCCCATCGTAGCACTGTGGGGACCCCCCCCTTTGTCTCCAGTGCCCATTGTGATATCCTTGGGACCCCCCTTGTCCCCAGAGCCCATTGTGACATCCCGGGCACCCCCCCTTGTCTCCAGGGCCCATTGTGACGTCCCAGGACCCCCTTTGCCCCAGGCCCCATTTTGACATCCTGGGGACTCCCTTTGGACTCAGGGCCCATTGTGACATCCCAGGATCCTCCAGTGTCCCCAGGGCACATTGTGACATCCTGGGGACCCCCTTTGTCCCCAGAGCCCATTGTGACATCTTGGGGACCCCCCTTTGTCCCCAGGGTTCTTTGTGAAACCGTGGGGACACCGCTTGTCCTCAGGACCCATTGTGACATCCGAGGACCCCCCATTATCCCCAGGGCCCATAGTGAACATCCTGGGGACCCTCCTTTATCCCCAGGGCCCATTGTGACATCCTGGGGACCCCCTTTTTCCCCAGGGGCCATTGTGACATCCTGGGGACCCCCTTGTCCCCAGGGCCTATCGTGATACCGTGGGTTTCCCATATATTCTCAGGGCCCATTGTGACAGGGTGGGACACCTCTTGGCCCCAGGGCCCATTGTGACATCCTGGGGACCCCTTTGTCACTGGAGCCCATTGTGATATCCTGGGGAGCCCCCTTTTTCCCCAGGGCCCATTGTGACATCCCAGGACCCCCTCGTTGTCCCCAGGGTTCATTGTGACACCGTGGGGACCCCCCTTGTCTGCAGGCCCCATTGTGATATCCCAGGACCCCACTTTGTCCCTACGTCCCATTTTGACACCGTGGGGACCCCGATTGTCCTCAAGGACCATTGTGAACATTCAGGGGACCCCCAGTGTCCCCAGGGCCTATTGTGACATCCTGGGACCCCCTTGTCTGCAGGACCCATTGTGACATCCCAGGACCCCAACCAGCACTGAGTCCCTGTGGGACCCTCCCTGCCCCCCAGCCTCTTGCCACACGGCCCCATCCCAGGGCACGCTTTGAGCCTTTGGGCCCGTTTCAAATCAAAGCTGGGATTGCTTTGGCACTTTGGGCCACTTTTGAGCTAAATCTGGGCACATTTGTGCCCTTTGGGATCGTTTCTGCCTATATCTGGGAGTTCTTTGGCTTTCCAGTTTTGTTTATACGACAAGGGGTGTTCCCACGGTGCCACAATGGCCCTGGGGACAAAGGGGATCCCCAGGATGTCACAATGGGTCCTGGGGACAAGGAGGGGTCGTGGAATGTCACAATGGGCCCTTGGGACAAGGGGGGTCCTCACGGTGCCACAATGGGCCCTGGGGACAAAGGGGATCCCCAGGATGTCACAATGGGCCCTGGGGACAAGGGGGGGTTCTGGGATGTCACAATGGGCCCTGGGGACAAAGGGGGGGTCCCCAGGATTTCAAAATGGGCCCTAAGGACAATGGGGGGTCCTGGGACGTCACAATTGGCACTGGAGACAAGGGGGTGGTCCCCAGGATGTCACAATAGGCCCTGGGGACTAAGAGGGGTGCCCTGAATGTCACAATGGGCCCTGGGGACAAGGGGGGGTCCTGGGACGTCACAATGTCCCCCTGTGGACAAAGGGGGTCCCCATGGTACCACAATGGGCCCTGTCGACAAACGGGGTCCCCAGGATGTCACAATGGGCCCTGGGGACAAGAGGGGTCCCACCCTCTCACAATGGGCCCGGGGGACAAAGAGGGGTGCCCTGAATGTCACAATGGGCCCTGTGGACAAGGGGGGGTCCTCGGATGTCACAATGGGCCCTCGGAACAATTGGGGGGTCCTAAAGATATCACAATGGGCCCTGTGGACAAACGAGGGTCCCCAAAATGTCACAATTTGCCCTGGGGACAACGGGGGGTCATGGGACGTCACAATGGGCCCTGGGGACAAAGGGAGTCGCCAGGATGTCACAATGGGTCCTGGGGACAAGGGGGTCCCCAGGATGTTACAATGCGCCCTGGGGACAAAGTGGGGTCCTAGGACGTCACAATGGGCCCTGGGGACAAGAGGGGGTCCCCTGAATGTCACAATGGGCCCTGGGTACAAAGTGGGGTCCTGGGATGTCACAATGGTCCCCTGTGACAAAGGGGGTCCCCATGGTGCCAAAATGGGCCCTGGGGACAAGGGGCGTCCCCAGGATGTTACAGTGGGCCCTGGGGACAACTGGGGATCCTGAGACATCACAATGGGCCTTGGGGACAAAGGGGGTATCCATGGTGTCACAACACCCTGGGGACAATGGGGGGTCCCCAGGATGTCACAATGGGCCCTTGGGACAAGGGGGGTCCTCACGGTGCCACAATGGCCCTGGGGACAAAGGGGATCCCCAGGATGTCACAATGGGCCCTGGGGACAAGGGGGGGTTCTGGGATGTCACAATGGGCCCTGGGGACAAAGGGGGGGTCCCCAGGATTTCAAAATGGGCCCTAAGGACAATGGGGGGTCCTGGGACATCACAATTGGCACTGGAGACAAGGGGGTGGTCCCCAGGATGTCACAATAGGCCCTGGGGACTAAGAGGGGTGCCCTGAATGTCACAATGGGCCCTGGGGACAAGGAGGGGTCCTGGGATGTCACAATGTCCCCCTGTGGACAAAGGGGGTCCCCATGGTACCACAATGGGCCCTGTCGACAAACGGGGTCCCCAGGATGTCACAATGGGCCCTGGGGACAAGAGGGGTCCCACCCTCGCACAATGGGCCCGGGGGACAAAGAGGGGTGCCCTGAATGTCACAATGGGCCCTGTGGACAAGGGGGGGTCCTCGGATGTCACAATGGGCCCTCGGAACAATTGGGGGGTCCTAAAGATATCACAATGGGCCCTGTGGACAAACGAGGGTCCCCAAAATGTCACAATTTGCCCTGGGGACAACGGGGGGTCATGGGACGTCACCATGGGCCCTGGGGACAAAGGGAGTCGCCAGGATGTCACAATGGGCCCTGGGGACAAGAGGGGGTCCCCTGAATGTCACAATGGGCCCTGGGTACAAAGTGGGGTCCTGGGATGTCACAATGGTCCCCTGTGACAAAGGGGGTCCCCATGGTGCCAAAATGGGCCCTGGGGACAAGGGGCATCCCCAGGATGTTACAGTGGGCCCTGGGGACAACTGGGGGTCCTGGACGTCACAATGGGCTCTGGAGACAAGGGGGGGTCCCCAAGATGTCACAATAGGTCCTGGGTACAAAGAGGGGTCCCCTGAATATCACAATGGGCCCTGGGGACAACGGGGGGTCCTCACGGTGCCACAATGGGCCCTGGGGACAAAGGGGATCCCCAGGATGTCACAATGGGCCCTGGGGACAAGGGGGGGTTCTGGGATGTCACAATGGGCCCTGGGGACAAAGGGGGGGTCCCCAGGATTTCAAAATGGGCCCTAAGGACAATGGGGGGTCCTGGGACGTCACAATTGGCACTGGAGACAAGGGGGTGGTCCCCAGGATGTCACAATAGGCCCTGGGGACTAAGAGGGGTGCCCTGAATGTCACAATGGGCCCTGGGGACAAGGGGGGGTCCTGGGACGTCACAATGTCCCCCTGTGG
Source organism: Patagioenas fasciata (assembly GCF_037038585.1). Taxonomy (NCBI): domain Eukaryota; kingdom Metazoa; phylum Chordata; class Aves; order Columbiformes; family Columbidae; genus Patagioenas; species Patagioenas fasciata. Next base: position 44,986,192 of record NC_092526.1, read on the forward strand.
ACAAAGGGGGTCCCCATGGTACCACAATGGGCCCTGTCGACAAACGGGGTCCCCAGGATGTCACAATGGGCCCTGGGGACAAGAGGGGTCCCACCCTCTCACAATGGGCCCGGGGGACAAAGAGGGGTGCCCTGAATGTCACAATGGGCCCTGTGGACAAGGGGGGGTCCTCGGATGTCACAATGGGCCCTCGGAACAATTGGGGGGTCCTAAAGATATCACAATGGGCCCTGTGGACAAACGAGGGTCCCCAAAATGTCACAATTTGCCCTGGGGACAACGGGGGGTCATGGGACGTCACAATGGGCCCTGGGGACAAAGGGAGTCGCCAGGATGTCACAATGGGTCCTGGGGACAAGGGGGTCCCCAGGATGTTACAATGCGCCCTGGGGACAAAGTGGGGTCCTAGGACGTCACAATGGGCCCTGGGGACAAGAGGGGGTCCCCTGAATGTCACAATGGGCCCTGGGTACAAAGTGGGGTCCTGGGATGTCACAATGGTCCCCTGTGACAAAGGGGGTCCCCATGGTGCCAAAATGGGCCCTGGGGACAAGGGGCGTCCCCAGGATGTTACAGTGGGCCCTGGGGACAACTGGGGATCCTGAGACATCACAATGGGCCTTGGGGACAAAGGGGGTATCCATGGTGTCACAACACCCTGGGGACAATGGGGGGTCCCCAGGATGTCACAATGGGCCCTTGGGACAAGGGGGGTCCTCACGGTGCCACAATGGCCCTGGGGACAAAGGGGATCCCCAGGATGTCACAATGGGCCCTGGGGACAAGGGGGGGTTCTGGGATGTCACAATGGGCCCTGGGGACAAAGGGGGGGTCCCCAGGATTTCAAAATGGGCCCTAAGGACAATGGGGGGTCCTGGGACATCACAATTGGCACTGGAGACAAGGGGGTGGTCCCCAGGATGTCACAATAGGCCCTGGGGACTAAGAGGGGTGCCCTGAATGTCACAATGGGCCCTGGGGACAAGGAGGGGTCCTGGGATGTCACAATGTCCCCCTGTGGACAAAGGGGGTCCCCATGGTACCACAATGGGCCCTGTCGACAAACGGGGTCCCCAGGATGTCACAATGGGCCCTGGGGACAAGAGGGGTCCCACCCTCGCACAATGGGCCCGGGGGACAAAGAGGGGTGCCCTGAATGTCACAATGGGCCCTGTGGACAAGGGGGGGTCCTCGGATGTCACAATGGGCCCTCGGAACAATTGGGGGGTCCTAAAGATATCACAATGGGCCCTGTGGACAAACGAGGGTCCCCAAAATGTCACAATTTGCCCTGGGGACAACGGGGGGTCATGGGACGTCACCATGGGCCCTGGGGACAAAGGGAGTCGCCAGGATGTCACAATGGGCCCTGGGGACAAGAGGGGGTCCCCTGAATGTCACAATGGGCCCTGGGTACAAAGTGGGGTCCTGGGATGTCACAATGGTCCCCTGTGACAAAGGGGGTCCCCATGGTGCCAAAATGGGCCCTGGGGACAAGGGGCATCCCCAGGATGTTACAGTGGGCCCTGGGGACAACTGGGGGTCCTGGACGTCACAATGGGCTCTGGAGACAAGGGGGGGTCCCCAAGATGTCACAATAGGTCCTGGGTACAAAGAGGGGTCCCCTGAATATCACAATGGGCCCTGGGGACAACGGGGGGTCCTGGACGTCACAATGGGCTCTGGAGACAAGGGGGGGTCCCCAAGATGTCACAATAGGTCCTGGGTACAAAGAGGGGTCCCCTGAATATCACAATGGGCCCTGGGGACAACGGGGGGTCCTGGACGTCACAAAGGGCCCTAGGGACAAAGGGGGGTCCCTAAAATGCCACAATGAGCACTGGGGACAAGGGGGGATCCTGGGAAGTCAGAATGGGCCCTGGGTACAAAGGGGGTCCCCACGGTGTCACAATTGGCCCCGGGGACAAAGTGGGGTCTCTAAGATGTCACAATGGGCTTTGGGGACAAGGAGGGTCCCCAGGATGTCACAATGGACACTGGAGACAAAACGGGGGTCCCTACGGTGCCACGGTGGGCCCTGGGGACAAGGGGGTCCCCAGGATGTCACAACAGACTGTGAGGACAATAGGAGTCCCCAGGATGTCACAATGGGCCGTGGGGACAAGAGGGGGTCCCCTGAATGTCACAATGGGCCCTGGGTACAAAGTGGGGTCCTGGGATGTCACAATGGTCCCCTGTGACAAAGGGGGTCCCCATGGTGCCAAAATGGGCCCTGGGGACAAGGGGCGTCCCCAGGATGTTACAGTGGGCCCTGGGGACAACGGGGGTCCTGGATGTCACAATGGGCTCTGGAGACAAGGGGGGGTCCCCTAGATGTCACAATAGGTCCTGAGTACAAAGAGGGGTCCCCTGAATATCACAATGGGCCCTGGGGACAACGGGGGGTCCTGGACGTCACAAAGGGCCCTAGGGACAAAGGGGGGTCCCTAAAATGCCACAATGAGCACTGGGGAAAAGGGGGGATCCTGGGACGTCAGAATGGGCCCTGGGTACAAAGGGGGTCCCCACGGTGTCACAATTGGCCCCAGGGACAAAGTGGGGTCTCTAAGATGTCACAATGGGCTTTGGGGACAAGGAGGGTCCCCAGGATGTCACAATGGACACTGGAGACAAAACGGGGGTCCCTACGGTGCCACGGTGGGCCCTGGGGACAAGGGGGTCCCCAGGATGTCACAGCAGACTGTGAGGACAATAGGAGTCCCCAGGATGTCACAATGGGCCGTGGGGACAAGGGGGGTCCCCAGGATTTCACAATGGGCCCTGGGGACAAAGGGCGTGCCCAGAATGTCACAATGCACCCTGGGGACAAAGGGGGTCCTGGGATGTCACAATGGGCCCTGGGGACAAAGGGGGGTCCCCAGGATGTCACAATGGGCCCTGGGAACAATGGGGGGTCCTGAGATGTCACAATGGGCCCTGGGGACAAAGGGCGTGCCCAGAATGTCACAATGCACCCTGGGGACAAAGGGGGTCCTGGGATGTCACAATGGGCCCTGGGGACAAAGAGGGGTCCCCTGAATGTCACAATGGTCCCTGGGGACAAGGGTGGTCCAAACAGTGTCACAATGGGCCCTGGGAACAAGGGGGCTCCCCAGGATGTCACAATGGGCACTGGAGACAAAGGGGGGGTCCCCATTGTGTCACAGTGCGTCCCCAGTGACAAGGTGGGTCCCCACGGTGTCACAATGGGCCCTGGGGACAATTGGGGTCCTGGGATGTCGCAATGGGCCCTGGGGAGAAAGACGGTCCCCAGGATGTCACAATGGGCACTGGGGACAAAAGGGCTCCCCATGGTGTCACAATGGGCCCTGGGGACAAACGGGGTCCCAAGGATGTCACAATGGGCCCTGGGGACTTGGGGGTCCCCAGGATGTCACAATGGGCTCTGGGGACAATGCGGGGTCCTGGGACGTCACAATGGGCCCTGGGGACAAAGGGGGTACCCACGGTGCCACGATGAGCCCTGGGCACAAGAGGGTGTACAGGATGTCACAATGGACTCTGGGGACGCTGTGGGGTGCCCAGGATATCACAAGGGGCCTTAAGGACAAGGAGGGGTCCCAGGATGTGACAATGGGCCCTGGGGACAAAGAGGGGTCCACTGAATGTCACAATGGGTCCTGGGGACAGTTGGGGGTCCCCTGAATGTCACAATGGGCTCTGGGGACAATGGGGGGTCCTGGGATGTCACAATGGGCCCTGGGGACAATGTGGGGTACTGGGATGTCACAATGGGCCCCAGTGACAAAGGGGGTCCCCATAGTGCCACAATGGGCCCTGGGGACAAAGGGGGCTCCCCAGGATGTCACAATGGGCCTTGGGCACAATGGGGGGTCCTCAGATGTCACAATGGGCCCCATAGACAAATGGGGTCCCAATGGTGTCACAATGGGCCGTGGGGACAAAGGGGGTCCCCTGAATGTCACAATGGGTCCTGGGGACTAGGGGGTCCCCACGGTGTCACAATGGGCCCTTGGGACAAAGTGAGATCCTGGGTTGTCACAATGGGCCCCAGTGACAAAGGGGGTCCCCATGGTGCCCCAATGGGCCGTGGGGACAAAGGGAGTCCCCAGGATGTCACAATGGGCCCTGGTGACAAAGGGGGTGTCCCCATGATGTCACAATGGACCCTGGGGACAATGGGGGTTACTGTGACTTCACAATGGGCCCTGTAGACAAGGGGACTTCTCCAGGATGTCACAATGGGCCCTGGGATGTCACAATGGGCCCTAAGGACAAAGGGGGTCCCCATGGTGCCACAATGGGCCCTGGGGACAAATGGGGTCCCCAGGATGCCATAATGGGCCCTCGGGACAAAGAGGGTCCCCGCGGTATCACAATGGGTCCTAGGGATGAAGAGGGGTCCCCTGAATGTCACAATGGTCTCTGGGCACAAAGGGGGTCCCCAGGGTGTCACAATGAGCCCTGGGGACAAAGGGGGTCCCCACGGTGCCACGATGGGCCCTGGGGACAATGGGGGGTCTTGAGATGTCACAATGGGTCCTGGGGACAAAGGGAGTCCCCAGGATGTCACAATGGCCCTGGGGACAAGGAGGGGTCCTGAGATGTCACAATGGGCCCTGGAGACAAGGGGGGGTCCCCAGGATGTCACAATAGGCCCTGAGGGCAATGGGGGGTCCTGGCATGGCACGATGGCCCCTGGGGATAAAGAAAGGTCCCCAGGATGTCACAGTGTGCCCTAGGGGACAATGGGGGGTCCTGCGATGTCACAATGGGCCCTGGGGACAAAGGGAGTCACAGGATGGCACAATGGGCCCTGGGGAAAAAGGGGGTCCCCAGGATGTCGCAATAGACCCTGGGGACGGCGGGGGCTCCTTGGCCGTCACAATGGGCCCTGGGGACAAACGGGGTCCCAAGGATGTCACAATGGGCCCTGGGGACTTGGGGGTCCCCAGGATGTCACAATGGGCTCTGGGGACAATGCGGGGTCCTGGGACGTCACAATGGGCCCTGGGGACAAAGGGGGTACCCACGGTGCCACGATGAGCCCTGGGCACAAGAGGGTGTACAGGATGTCACAATGGACTCTGGGGACGCTGTGGGGTGCCCAGGATATCACAAGGGGCCTTAAGGACAAGGAGGGGTCCCAGGATGTGACAATGGGCCCTGGGGACAAAGAGGGGTCCACTGAATGTCACAATGGGTCCTGGGGACAGTTGGGGGTCCCCTGAATGTCACAATGGGCCCTGGGGACAATGGGGGGTCCTGGGACGACACAATGGGCCCTGCGGACAACAGGAGGGCCCCAGGATGTCACAATGGGCCCTGGGGGCAAAGGGGGTCCCCAGGATGTCACAATGGGCTCTGGGGACAATGGGGGGTCCTGGGATGTCACAATGGGCTCTGGGGACAATGGGGGGTCCTGGGATGTCACAATGGGCCCTGGGGACAATGTGGGGTACTGGGATGTCACAATGGGCCCCAGTGACAAAGGGGGTCCCCATAGTGCCACAATGGGCCCTGGGGACAAAGGGGGCTCCCCAGGATGTCACAATGGGCCTTGGGCACAATGGGGGGTCCTCAGATGTCACAATGGGCCCCATAGACAAATGGGGTCCCAATGGTGTCACAATGGGCCGTGGGGACAAAGGGGGACTCCTGAATGTCACAATGGGTCCTGGGGACTAGGGGGTCCCCACGGTGTCACAATGGGCCCTTGGGACAAAGTGAGATCCTGGGTTGTCACAATGGGCCCCAGTGACAAAGGGGGTCCCCATGGTGCCCCAATGGGCCGTGGGGACAAAGGGAGCCCCCAGGATGTCACAATGGGCCCTGGTGACAAAGGGGGTGTCCCCATGATGTCACAATGGACCCTGGGGACAATGGGGGTTACTGTGACGTCACAATGGGCCCTGTAGACAAGGGGACTTCTCCAGGATGTCACAATGGGCCCTGGGATGTCACAATGGGCCCTGAGGGCAATGGGGGGTCCTGGCATGGCACGATGGCCCCTGGGGACAAAGAAAGGTCCCCAGGATGTCACAGTGTGCCCTAGGGGACAATGGGGGGTCCTGCGATGTTACAATGGGCCCTGGGGACAAAGGGAGTCACAGGATGGCACAATGGGCCCTGGGGAAAAAGGGGGTCCCCAGGATGTCACAATAGACCCTGGGGACAGCGGGGGCTCCTTGGCCGTCATAATGGACCCTGGGGACAAAGGGGGCTCCCCAGGATATCACAATGGGCTCTGTGAAAAAGGGGTCCCCAGGATGTCACAATGGGCCCTGGGGACAATGGGGGGTCCTGCGATGTCACAATGGGTCCTGGGGACAAAGGGGGTCCCAAGGATGTGAGAATGGGTCCTGGGGACAAAGGGGGTCTCCCAGATGTCACAATGGGCCTTGGGGATAATGGGGGGTCCTGTGATGTCACAATGGGCTGTGGGGACAAAGGGGGCTCCCAGGGATGTGATAATGGGTTCTGGGGACAAACGGGAATCTGCGATGTCACAATAGGCCCTGGGGGCAAAGGGGGTCCCCATAGTGTCACAATGGCCCCTGGGGAAAACGGGGGGTGCTAAGGGTGTCACAATGGGCTTGGGGACAAAGGGGGTTCCCTAGGATGTAACAATGGGCCCTGAGGACAATGAGTTGTCCTGGGATCTCACAATGGGCCCTGGGGACAAAGGGGGCTCCCCAGGATGTCACAATGGACTCTGGGGACAAAGGGGGTTCCCCAGGATGTAACAATGGGCCCTGAGGACAATGGGGGGTCACCAGGATGTCACAATGGCCCTGGGGACAAAGGGGGTCCCCAGGATCTCACAATGGGCTCTGGGGACAATGGGGAGTCCTGGGATGTCACAATAGACCCCAGTGACAAAGGGGATCCCCATGGTGTCACAATGGGCCCTGGGTACAAAGGGAGTTCCCCAAGATGTCTCAATGGGCCCTGGGGACAAAGGGGGTCGCCACGATGTCACAATGTGCTCTGCAGACAATGGGGTGTTCTGGGGCTTCAAAATGGACCCTGGGGACAAAGGGGGTCCCCAGGATGTCACAATAGGCCCTGGGGACAAAGAGGGGTCCCCTGAATGTCAAAATGGGCCATGGGGACAAGGGGGGACCCCACGGTGTCACAATGGGCCCTGGGGACAAAGTGGGCTCCTGGGATGTCACAATGGGCACTGGGGACAACAGGGGGTCCTGGGACGTAACAATGGGCCCTGGGGAAAAGTGGGGGGGGCCCAGGATGCAACAATGGGCCCTGGGGACAAAGACGGGTCCCCTGAATGTCACAATGGGCCCTGGGGATAACGGGGGTCCTGGGATGTCACAATAGGCTCCAGTGACAAAGGGGGTCCCCGCGGTGTCACAATGGACCCTGGGGACAAAGGGGGGTCCTGCGACGTCACAATGGGCCCTGGGGACAAAGAGGGTCCCCAGGATGTCACAACGGGCCCTGGAGACAATGTGGGGTCCCCATGCTGTCACAATGCGTCCCCAGTGACAAGGGAGGTCCCCATGGTGTCACAATAGGCCCTGGGGACAAGGCGGGGGCTCCAGGGTGTTCCCCGTGGGAACAAATGGGGGGTCCTGAGATGTCACAATGGGCCCTGGGGACAAAGTGGGGTCCTGGGATGTCACAATGGGGCCCAGTGACAAAGGGGTCCCCATTGTGCCACAATGGGCCCTGGGGACAAACGGGGTTCCCAGGATGTCACAATGGACCCTGGAGACAACGAGGGGTCCCTTCAATGTCACAATGGGACTTGGGGACAACGGGGGGTCCGGGAATTACACAGTGGGCCATGGGGACAAAGGGGGTCCCCAGGATGTCACAATGGGCACTGGGGACAAGGGGGTCCCCAGTGTGTCACGATGGGCCCTGAAGATAACAGGTGGTCATGGGACGTCACAATGGACTCTGGGGACAATGGGGGTCCCCATGGGGTCACAATGCGTCCCCAGTGACAAGGGGGGTCCCCATGGTGTCACAATGGGCCCTGGGGACAAGGGGGGTCCCCACGGTGTCATAATGGGCCTTGGGTACAAAGTTGGATCCTGAGATGTCACATTGGACCACAGTGACAAAAGGGGGCCCCATGGTGCCACAATTGGCCCTGGGGACCAAGAGGGGTCCCCTGAATGTCACGATGGGCTCTGGGGATCAAGGGGGGTCCCCACGGTGTCACAATGGGCGCTGGGGACAAGGGGGGTCCCCATGGTGTAACAATGGGCCCAAGTGACAAGGAGGGTTCCCACGGTGCGACGATGAGCCCTGGAGACATGGGGGTCCCCCGGATGTCACAATGGGCCCTGGGGACAAAGTGGGTCCCCAGAATGTCACAATGGGCCCTGGGGACAACGGGGGGTCCTGGGATGTCACGATGGGCCCTGGGGACAAAGAGAGTCCTCAGGATGTCACAATGGGCCCTGGGGACCAGGGGGTCCCCAGGATGTCACAATGGGCCCTGGGGACAAAGGGGGTCCTCAGGATGTCACAATGGGCCCTGGGGACAAAGGGGGCTCCCCAGGATGTCACAATGGGCCCTGGGGACAAAGGGGGTCCTCAGGATGTCACAATGGGCCCTGGGGACAAGGGGGTCCCCAGGATGTCACAATGGACCCTGGGGACAAAGAGAGTCCTCAGGATGTCACAATGGGCCCTGGGGACAAAGGGGGTCCCCACAGTTTCACAATGGGCCCAGGGGACAACAGGGGGTCCTGGGATGTCACAATGGGCCCTGGGGACAAAGGGGGTCCTCAGGATGTCACAATGGGCCCTGGGGACAAAGGGGGCTCCCCAGGATGTCACAATGGGCCCTGGGGACAAAGGGGGTCCTCAGGATGTCACAATGGGCCCTGGGGACAAGGGGGTCCTCAGGATGTCACAATGGGCCCTGGGGACAAGGGGGTCCCCAGGATGTCACAATGGGCCCTGGGGACAAAGGGGGTCCTCAGGATGTCACAATGGGCCCTGGGGACAAAGGGGGCTCCCCAGGATGTCACAGTGGGCCCTGGGGACAAAGGGGGGTCCTGGGACATCACAATGGTCCCTGGGGACAAAGAGGGTTTACCAGGATGTAACAACGGACTCTGGGGACAAGGGGTGGTCCTGAGATGTCACAATGGGCCCTGGCCACATAGTGGGTCCCCAGGATGTCACAATGGGCACTGGGGACAAAGGGGGCATCCCCATGGCATTACAGTGGGCCCAAGCAACAAGAGGGGTCCTCACGATGCCACTATGGACCCTGGGGACAATGGGGTCCCCCGGATGTCACAATGGGTCCTTCGGACAAACGGGGTCCCAGGATATCACAATAGGTCCTGGGGACAAGGGGGGTCCCCAGGATGTCACAATGGGCCTGGAGACAAAAAGGGTACCCATAGTGCCAAAATGGGCCCTGGGGACAAAAGGGGGTCCCCAGTATGTCACAATGGGCCCTCAGGAAAAAGGGGGGTCCTTCGATATCACAATGGGTCCTAAGCACAAAGAGGGTCCCCAGGATGTCACGATGGGCACTGGGGACAAAGAGGGCGTCCCCATGGTGTCACAATGGGTCCCCAGTGACAAGGGCGGTCCCCAGGATGCCACAATGGGCCCCGAGGAAAAAGGGGGGTCCTTGGATATCACAATGGGCCCTGGGGACAAGGGTCGTCCCCACCGTGACACAATGGGCCATGGGGACAAAGGAGGTCACCCAGGATTTCACAATGGGCCCCACTGACAAAGGGAGTCCCCACGGTGTCACAATGGGCCCTGGGGACAATGGGGGGGTCCCCATGGTGTCACAATGGGTCCCCAGTGACAATGGGGGTCCACACAGTGCCATGATGGGCCATAGGGACAAGGGGGTCCCCAGGATTTCACAATGGGCCCTGGGGACAATGGGGGGTACCCAGGATGTCACAATGGGCCCTGGGGACCAGGTGGGGCTCTCCAGAATGTCACAATGGGCCCTGGGGACAAAGAGGGGTCCCCTGAATGTCACAATGGGCCCTGGGGACAAGCGGGGTCCTGGGATGTCACAATGGGCCCCAGTGACAAAGGGGGTCCCCATGGTGTCAAAATGGGTCCCGCATGATAAGGGGGTTCCCCACAGTGCCACGATGGACCAGAGGGAAAAGGGGGGGTCCCCATGGTGTTAAAATGGGTTACCAGTGACAGGAAGGGTCCACATGGTGTCACGATGGGCCCTGGGGACAATGGGAGGTCCTGGGATGTCACAATGAGCCCTGGGGACAAACGGGGGTCCCTATGGTGTCACAATGGGTCCCCAGTGACAAGTGGGGTCCTGAGATGTCACAGTGGGCCCTTGGGACAGTGGGGGGTCCTGGGATGTCACAATGGGCCCTGGAGACAAGGAGGGGTCCCCAGGATATCACAATGGGCCCTGAGGACAAGGGGGGGTTTTGGGACGTCACAATGGACCCTAGGGGACAATGGGGGGTGCACAGGATGTCACAATAGCCCCTGAGGACAAGGGGGCGTCCCCATGGTGTCACAATGTGTCCCCAGTGACAAGGGGGGTACCCATGGTGTAACAATGGGCCATGGGCAAAATGGGTGGGTCCTGGGAGGTGTACAATGGGCCCTGGGGACAACGGGGAGTCCTGGGACGTCCAATGGATCCTCTGGACAAAGGGGGTCCCCAGGATGTCACAATGGGCCCTGGGGACAAAGGGGAGTCCCCACGGAGTCACAATGGGCCCTGGGGACAAAGTGAAATCATGGAATGTCACAATGGGCCCCAGTGACAAAGGGGGTCCCCATGGTGCCACAATGGGCCCTGGGGAAAAAGGGGGTCCCCAGGATGTCACAATGGGCCCTGGGGACAAAGGGGGGGTCCCCATGTTGTCACAATGGGTCCCCAGTGACAAGGGCGGTCCTGGGATGTCACAATGGGCCCTGGGGACAAGGAGGGGTCCTGGGATCTCACAATGGGCCCCAGTGACAAAGGTAGTCCCCATGGTGCCACAATGGGACCTGGGAACAAAGGGGGTCCCCAGGATGTCAGAATATGCCCTGGGGATAATGGGGTGTCCCCATGGTGTTACAATGGGCCCTGGGGACAAGAGGGGGTGCCCAGGATGTCACAATGGATACTGAGGAGATGAGGGGGTCCCCATGGTGTTACAATGGGTCCCCAGTGATAAGAGGGGGTCCCCATGGTGTCACAATGGGCCCTGGGGACAAAGTGGACCCCTGGGATGTCACAATGGGCCCTGGGGACAAGGTGGGGTCCTCCTTGTGTCACAATGGGTCCCCCGTGACAAGGCAGGTCCCCATGGTGTCACAATGGGCTCTGGGGACAAAGGGGGTCCCCAGGATGTCACAGTGGGCCCTGAAGACAAAGGTGGATCCCCTGAACGTCACAATGGGCCCTGGCGACAGTGGGGGATCCTGGGATGTCACAATGGGCACTGGGGACAAGGGGAGCTTTTGGGACATCACAATGGGCCCTGGGGACAAAGGGGCTCCCCAGGATGTCACAATGGGCCCTGGGGACAAGGGGGTCCCCAGGATGTCACAATGGGCCCTGAGGACAACGAGTGGTCCCCATAGTGTCACAATGGGTCCTGGGGACAATGGCTGGTCCTGGGACGTCACAATGGGCCCTGGGGACAAGGGGGATCCCCACCCTGTCACAATGGGCCCTGGGGACAAAGGGGGTCCCCACGGCGTCACAATGTGCCCTTGGGAGAAAGGGAGGTCCCCAGGATGTCACAATGGGCCCTGAGGACAAGGGGAGGTCCCCATGGTGTCACAATGGGTCCCCAGTGACAAGAGGGTCCCCCATGGTATCACAATGAGCCCTGCGGACAATGGGGGGTCCTGGGGACAAGGGGTTTAGGGGGTTGTGTTAGGGGGTTGGAGGATTAGGTGGTGCAGGATTTGGGGGTGCAAGGCCGGGGGAGCAGGATTTTGCGGGGCCTGATTTGAGGCTACAGGGTCTGGGGTTGCAGGTTCCAGGGGTGCAGGATTTGGGGGTTCAGGGTTTAGGGGTGCAGTGGTTTGGAGTGCAGTGGTTTGGGGTGCCGGGTTTGGGGAAGGAGGATATGGGGGTGCAGGATTTAGGGTGCAGGATCTTGGGGTGCAGGGGTTTGGGGTGGGGGACTTGGTAGGGCAGGATTTGGGGGTGGAAAGTTTAGGGGGTAGGGCTGGGGGTGCAGGATTTGGGGGTGAAGGGGTTGTGGGGTGCAGGGTTCTGGGGTGCAGGGTTTGGGAGATCGGTACGTGGGGCTGGAGGATTTGGGGGTGCAGGGTTTGGAGCAGCAGGATCTGGGGGTGCAAGATTGGGGGTAGCAGGGTTTTGGGGGAGCAGGGTTTAGGGGTCAGGCTTTAGGGGGACAGGGTTTGGGGGGCAGGGTTGGGAGGGATGATTTTGGGGTGCAGGGTTTAGGGCAGCACAATCTTGGGGTGAAGGGGTTTGGTGTGAAGTGTTGGGTAGGACAGGATTTGGGGTGCAGGTTTTTAGGGTGCAACTTGTGGGGGTCAGGATTTGGGGTACAGGGTTTGGGGGTGCAGGGTTTAGTGGTGCAGGGTTTGGGGGTGCAGGTCTTGGGGAGGCAGAATTGGGGGTGCAGGTTTTTGGAGTTCAGGGATTTGGGGGTGCAGATTTTGGGTGTTCAGGACCTGGGGGTGCAGGATTTGGGGATGTAGGTTTGGGGTGCAGGGCTTAGGGTTTCAGTATCTTGGGTTGAAGAGGTTTGGGGTGAAGGGTTGTGTACGGCAGGATTTGGGGGTGCAGGGCTTTGGGCTGAATGTTTGGGGGTGCAGGGTTCACATGTTTAGGAACTGGGGGTGCAGGATTTGGGTTTGCAGGTTTGGGGAATTTTGGGGTAAAGGATTTGGGGTGCAGGGTTGGGGACGCAGGATCTGAGGGTGCAGCGTTTGGGGTGCAGAGTTAGGGGCTGCAGGATATGGGGTGCAGGGTTTGGGGGGCACTGTTTTGGGGGGAAGGATTTGCGAGATGCAGGGTTTAAGGGTTTAGAATTTGGAGGTGTCGAATTTTGGGGTGCAGGAGGTGTGGGGTTTGGGGTTGCAGGATTTGGGGGAGAATGGTTTGGGGGTGCAAGACTTGAGGGTGCAGGGTTTGGGGGTTTGGGACATGGGGCTGGAAGATTTGGGGGTGCAGGATTTGGGGTGCAGTGTGTGGGGGTGCAAGATCTTGGGGTGTATGAGCGTTGGGTGTGGGATTTGAAGGACAATGATTTGGGGGTGCAGGGATTGGGGGTGTAGGGTTTTGGGGTTGCTGCGTTTGGAGATTCGGGATGTGGAGGTCAAGGATTTGGGGGTACAAGGGCTGGTTGCAGGATTTGTGGGTACAGGGTTTGGTTGCAGGATTTGGGGTGCAGGGTTTGAAGTGCAGGGCTAAAGGGGGCAGGATTTGGAGGTGCAAGATTTGGTGGTCTGGGGTACTGGGGTGCAGGGTTTTGGGGTGCGGGATTTGGGGGTGCAGGTTCCATGTCTTTAGGAACTGGGCGGGGAGGGTTTCTTGGTGCGGACTTTTGAGTGCAAGTTTGAGGGGCCTTGATTTTGGGGTGCACGGTTTGGGGGGCAGGATTCCGGGTGTAAGGTTTTGGGGTGCAGGACTTGGGGTGCAGGTTTCACACGTTAAGGAACTGGGGCTGCAGAGGTTGGGGGTGCAGCGTTGTGGGCTGCAGGGTTGAAGGGTGCAGTATTTAGGGGTACAGGTTTTGGGGGTGCAGGAGCTGGGGGTGCAGGCTGTAGGGATCAGAATATGGGGGTGCAGGGTTCTGGGGTGCAGGATCTGGGTGAGCAGGCTGTTGGGGTACAGAACCTTGTAGTTCAGCGTTTAGAGGCAGGATTTGGGGGTGCAGGGATTTGGGGGTGCAGGGCTTTGGGGTGCAAATTATGGGGTAGAAGGTTTTGGGGTGCAGGGTTTTGGGGGTGCAGGGTTTAGCGCCAGAATTGAGGGTGCAGGGTTTGGGATTGCAGGGTGTTGGGGTAAAGGATCTGGGGGTACAAGATTGGGGGTAGCAGGGTTTTGGGGAGCAGGGTTTCGGAGTCAGGCTTTAGGGGGACAGGGTTTGGGGGGCAGGGCTGGGAGGGATGATTTGGGGGTGCAGGGTTTAGGGCATCAGGATCTTGGGGTGAAGGGGTTTGGGGTGAAGGGTGGGTAGGACAGGATTTGGGGTGCAGGATTTTAGGGTGCAACTTGTGGGGGCAGGATTTGGGGTACAGGAGGTTGGGGGTGCAGGGTTTGGGGGTGTAGCATTTAGTGGAGCAGGGACTGGGGGTGAAGGTCTTGTGGAGGCAGAATTGGGGGTGCAGGTCTTGGGGAGGCAGAATTGGGGGTGCAGATTTTGGGTGTTCAGGACCTGGGGGTGCAGGATTTGGGGATGTAGGTTTTGGGGGGTAGATTTTGGGGTGCTGGGTTCGGCACATGGGTCTGGAGGATTTGGGGGTGCAGGGTTAAGGGGTTTAGGATTTTGGGGTGCACAGTTTAGGGTGCACGTTCTGGGCATGTATGATTTCAGAGTGCAGGGCTTTGGGGTACAGGATTTGGGGTGCAGGGTTTTGGGGTCAGGATTTGGGGGTGCAGGGTGTTGGGGAGAAGGATTTGGGGGTGCAGCATTTTGAAGGGCAGGGTTTGGAGGAGGGAGGTTTTGGGGGTGAAGGATTTGGTGGTTCAGGTTTTGGGGGTGCAGTGTTAAGAGGGTGGAGGATTAGGGGTGCAGGATTTGGGGGTTCAGGATGTGGGGGTGCACTGTATGGGAGGGAAGGATCTGGGGCTTCAGGATTTGGGGGTGCACTGTTTGGGGGTGCAGGGTTTAGAAGTCAGGTCTAAGAGTGCAGCGTTTGGGGTGCAGACTGTGGGGTGCATAGGACTGGGGCACAGGATTTGGGGGTGCGGGGTTTCAGGGATCAGGATTTGGAGGTGTGGAGTTTTGGGGTGGAGGGGATGGGGTTGAAGGATCTGAGGGTGTAGGGTGGTGGGGGAAGGATTTGGGGGTGAGAGATTTGGGTGCAGGATTTGGGGGTTCAGTGTTTAGGGCAGCACAATCTTGGGGTGCAGGGGTTTGCAGTGAAAGGTTTGGTAGGCAGGCTTTGGGGTGCAGGATTCTGGGGTGCTGGGTTTGGGGTACAGGATTTGGTGTTGCAGGGATGGGGTTGAAGGGCTTGGGTTTCCAGGCCTTTGAGGTGCAGGATTTGGAGGTGCAGGGTTTGGGAGGGAATTCTTTGGGGTGCAGGGTTTGGGGGCAGGGTTTAGGGGTGTAGGGTATAGGACGGAAAGATTTGGGAATGCAGGGTTTGGGGTGCAGGTTTCGGGGTTCAGGAAGGTAGGGAGGGCAGGATTAGGGGGTGCAAGGTTTCAGTTGTAGGGTTTAGGGGTGCAGAGTTTGGTAGGGCCGAATTTGGGGGTGCAGGATCTGGGGTGCAGGGTTTGGGAAGACAGGATCGGGGGTGGAGGATTTGGGGGTGCAGGATTGAGGGGCAGGGTTTTGGTGCAGGGCTTGGGGTCAGGATCTGGGGTGCAGGTTTGGGAAGAGTATTTTGGGGTGCAGGATTTTGGGTGCCGTGTCTGCGGGGCAGGTTTGGGGTGATCACTGCTGATCCGCACACACTCGCTCTCTCTGGTATTCACCTCCACTCCTGCTCCTCCACCTCCCCACTGTTCTCTCCATCTCCTCTCCTCTCGTTCCCACGCCCCCACCCCAGTTCCTGGTGCTGAGTGCGGAGCTCAGTGCACACAGAGCTGCCCAGGGTGAGCAGTGCAGGTGCGGTTCGAGCTGGGAGGAAAGGCTGTGGGTGTGTTCAGCCTTCTGGGCCATGATGGGTATGAACCCCTACCGTGTTTAACACACCAGTGCTGTTTAACGGGGGCGTGTGGGGCGGAGCGAATCCCCCGCGCTGCTTTCCTTTTGCTCTGATGAACGGGAGTTTAAGGAATACAAGTGAGGAATTGGATTGAAATAAATAACTTACGCTTTTTCTATGGATAAAAACGTTTAAGCCAATAATTCACAAACAAATTTCGTAACTTTTTACATAGAACTTAAGCACCTTTTCCTTTCTCCAGGTGCAGAGCCCGTGCCTCACTTGGTTCCGTCTGCAAACAGCGCCCATCCCAGCTCGAATCCCCCTGCCCCTCTCACCCTGTGCAGCTCTTTGTGCGCTGAGCTCCGCACTCAGCACCAGCGGGTGCGGCTCCTCCTGAGGGGCTGGGGGGAGGGGGCGGGGCCAAGGGCTGGTTTGAGGGGGCGGGGCTGAGGCGGCGAGCTGCGATTGGCCGGCCGGGCCGCAGTGGCCGTTCCCGCCTGAGCCTTGGGGCGGAGCCAGAGCTGGAGTGCGGGGGGCGGCCGGGCCAGGAGCCGCCCGCAGAGCGCCCAGAGAGCGGGCTTCGGGGACTCTGCCCGGGAACGAGTGGCAGGAGGAGAGGAGACGGCCCCAGCGGTACCGGGTGAGCTTCTGGCTGGAGCCTGGGAGCTGTTCCTCCCAGCGAGGGCTGTCGGGCACTGAACGGGCTGCCCAGGGCAGGGCTGGAGCCGCCATCCCTGGAGGGGTTTCCACAGGAGCTCCTGAGGGCCGTGGGCAGTGCCGGGGGGTTGTGCTTGGACTCCAGCACCTTCAAGGTGTTTGACACCCAAAGGGATTCTGTGGCACACTCCATTTTCACATTGCCATGGAGCCCGGAGGTCCCAGCGGGGTTTGGATCAGCGTGTTCTGGAACATTCTCAGTGGTCGGGTCTGTGTGCAGAGTGTGGTGGGAACGAGAAGAGAGGAGATGGAGAGAACAGTGGGGAGGTGGAGGAGCAGGAGTGGAGGTGAATACCAGAGAGAGCGAGTGTGTGCGGATCAGCAGTGATCACCCCAAACCTGCCCCGCAGACACGGCACCCAAAATCCTGCACCCCAAAATACTCTTCCCAAACCTGCACCCCAGATCCTGACCCCCAGCCCTGCACCAAAACCCTGCCCCTCAATCCTGCACCCCCAAATCCTCCACCCCTGGTCCTGTCTTCCCAAACCCTGCACCCCAAATTCTGCACCCCCAAATTCGGCCCTACCAAACTCTGCACCCCTAAACCCTACAACTGAAACCTTGCACCCCCTAATCCTGCCCTCCCTACCTTCCTGAACCCCAAAACCTGCACCCCAAACCCTGCATTCCCAAATCTTTCCGTCCTATACCCTGCACCCCTAAACCCTGCCCCCAAACCCTGCACCCCAAAGAATTCCATCCCAAACCTTGCACCTCCAAATCCTGCACCTCAAAGGCCTGGAAACCCAAGCCCTTCAACCCCATCCCTGCAACACCAAATCCTGTACCCCAAACCCAGCCCCCCAGAATCCTGCACCCCAAATCCTGCCTACCAAACCTTTCACTGCAAACCCCTGCACCCCAAGATTGTGCTGCCCTAAACACTGAACCCCCAAATCCTGCAGCCCCGGATCCTTGCCTGCCAAAACTCTGCATCTCCAAATCCTGCACCCCAAATCTCTCACCCCCACCACCCTGCACTCCCAACCCCTGCACCCCAAAACTCCACACCTCCAAATCCTGAACCCTGAAACCTCGCACCCCCAAATCCTGTGCCCCAGTCCTGTGCACCCCACACTCTGCAACCTTAAATTTCCCCCCAAGCCCCTGCACCCCAAACGCTGCACTCTTAGACCTGACTTCTAAACCCTGCACCCCCAAACAGTGCACCCCCAAATCCTGAAGCCCCAGATCCTTCCCTCCCATACTGTGCACCCCCAAATCCTGAACCCCCAGATCCTGAATTCCAGGATCTTGCACCCCCAGACCCTGCACCCCCAAATCAGACACACGAAAATCTGCACCCCCAAATCTTGCACCTCTAAGCCTCCACCCCTTAACACTGCGTCCCCAAATCTTTCACCCCAAAACCTCAACCCAGAACCCTGTACCCCAAAACCCTACACCTCCAAATCCTGAACCCTTAAACCCTGCACCCCCAGATCCTCCCCCCAAATGAATGAACCCCCAAAACCTACACCCCCAGATGCTGCTGCCCCATACCCCACACCCCAAACTCTGCACCCAGAAATCCTGCACTCTCATAACCTTGCACCTCAAACAATTCCCTCGACCCTGCACCCCCAGAACCTGTAACCCCAATCGCTGCACCCCCAGGTCCTGTCCCCAAACTCTGCACTGCCAGATCCTGCCCGCCTAAACCCTTAAAGCCCAAATATTGTACCCTCAGATCCTTCCTCAACACCCTGCACCCCCAAATTCCCCACCGAAAACCTGCACCCCCAGATCCTGCACCACCAAGTTCTGTACCCTGAAACCCTGCACTGAAAATCCTGCCCCCTAACTCTGCACCCCCAAATCCTGCACCCCCAAATCCTGCATCCCGAAACCCTGCACCCCCAAATCCTTCAACCCCCAAAGCCAATGCACTGCCAAACCCTGGACCCCCAGATACTGCACCCCAGAACCCTGCACGTTGAAATCCTGCACCCCAAACCCTGCAGCCCAGAACCCTATACCCGATATCCTGCCGCCCCACAACTTGCACCCCCCAAACCTGCAACCCCAAATACTGCACCCCAAATCCTGCATCTTGAAACCCTGCACCCCTAAATCCTTCCTCCCAAGCCATGAATCCCCAAAACCTGTAATACCAAATCCTACACCCCCAAATCCTGCACCCCAAAATCGTTGCCCCAAACCATTCGCCCCCGAATCTTTTATGTCCAAACCTGTCCCCCAAAACCTTGCACCCCTGAACTCTGCTCCCCCAAAGCCGGCCTGCGAAACCTTGTCAACCAATTCCATCACCCCCAGATCCTGCTCCCCAAACCCTGCACCCAAAATCCTGCCCCACAAACCCTGCGCCCTCAGATCCTTCCTTACCCAACCCTGCACCCCCAAATCCTCCAACCCCCAAATCCTCCATCCCCCAAGTCCTGAACCCTGCACCCCCAACTCCTCACCCCAAAGCCCTGCACCCCCAAATCCTGCCTCTAAACCCTGAACAACAAGGTTCTGCACCCCAAACCCTGCTCCCCCATATCCTGCTCCCCAGATCCTGCACCCCAGAATCCTGCACCCCCATACTGTGATCCCTGCACCCTGCACCCCCAGATCCTTCCCTCCCAAAACCCATAGCCCCATAACCCTGCACCCCAAAACGCTGCACCTCCAGATCGTGAACCTTTAAACCCTGCACCCCAAATCCTTCCTCCCCAAAACCTGCACCCCAAAACCCTACAATCCCAGATCTTGCACCTGCAAATCTCTGCACTCCACAACCCTGCACCCTCAAATCCTGCACCTGTATATCCTGCCCCCCAAAACCCTGGCACCTCCAAACCCTTGACCCCCAAATCCTGCAACCCTAAACCAGGCACCCCAAACCCTTCCCCACCAAACCCTGCACCCCTCAGACCCTGAAGCCCAAATCCCTCTCCCAAAGCCCCTGCACCCCTTAAATCCTGCACCCCTGAAATCCTGTTCCCTAAGACCCTGCACCCCAAAATACTGCACCCCAATCCCTGCAGGCCAACCCCGGCACCCCAGAGCCCTTCAACGCAAAATCCTGCACCCCCAGTTCTGAACATGCAAAACCTGCCCCCTAAACCCTGCACCCCAAAACCTGCCCCCTAACACTGCACCCCAAAGCCCAGCACCCCAAAATCCTTCCCCCCCAGTTTCTAAAGACATGAAACCTGCACCCCGATAACCTCACCCTAAAGCCCTGCACCCCCAAATCCTGCCCTACCAAAGCCTTCAGCCCTGCACCCCAAGATCCTCCTACCCTAAACCCCCAACACCCTGCACCCATAAATCCTGGAACCAAACCTTGCACTACAAACCCCTACACCCCCAAATCCTTCCCCCCTAACCCTGCACCCTGAAACCCTTCAACCCCAGATCATACACCCCCAAACCCTGCACCCCGAAAGCATTCACCCCCTAACACTGCACCCCCAAATCCTGGAACCCCGAATCTTGAAATCTCAAACCCTGCACTGCAACACCTTGCGCTTCCAAACCCTGCACCCCCAAACCTTGCACCCCCAGATTCTGCACCCCAAAACCCGGCACCCCAGACCCCTGCACACCTAAATTCTGCACCTCCAGGCTCTACACGTGTGGACCCTGTACCCCCAAACCCTGCATACACAAAACCTGACCTTGGAAATCCTGCACCCCCAAATCCTCCAGCCCCACGTCCTGAACTCCCAAACCCTGTACCCCTAAAACCTGCAACCACAAACCTGGCACCTCCAAACTCTGCACCCCAAATCTTCCCTCCCCAAAACCTGCACCCCAAAACCATACAAGCCCATATCTTGCACCCCTAAATCTCTGCACTCCACAACCCTGCACCCTCAAATCCTGCACCCCTATATCCTGCCCCCCAAAACCCTGCACCTCCAAACCCTTGACCCCCAAATCCTGCAACCCTAAACCAGGCACCCCAAACCCTTCCCCACCAAACCCTGCACCCCCAGTTCCTCCATCCCCACGTCATGAACCCCCAAACCCTGCTCCCCAAAACTCTTCACCCCCAAAGCCTGAATTCCCAACCCCTGCACCCCAAACTTAGCTGTCAAAACTGTGCTTCCCAAAATTCTGCCTCCTCAAGCCTGGCCCCACAGAACCCTGACCCTCACCCTGGCTCCCCAAACCCTGCACCCCAAACCCTGCACCCCCAAATCATTTTCCTTCAAATCCTGCATCCAAAACTCGTACACCCCAAGATCATGCACCCATAGTCCTGAAACTTCAAACCCTGCACCCTCAGATCCTTCCTTACCCAACCCTGCACCCCCAAACACTGCACCCTAAATCCGGCTTCCCCAAACCGTGCACCCCAAAATCAAGGCCCCTCAAACTTGATTCAAAAATCTGCACCACAAAACCCTGCCCCCCCAGTTCCTAAAGACATGGAACCTGCACCCCCAAAGCCTCACCCTAAAGCCCTGCACCCCCAAATCCGGCCCTACCAAACCCTTCAGCCATGCACCCCAAGATCCTCCTACCCTAAGCCCCCAACACCATACACCCATAAATCCTGGAACCCCAGATACTGCACCCCAAAACTCTGCAGCTCCAGATCCTAAACCCTTCAACCCTGCACCCCAAATCCTCCCCAAACACTCTACCCCCAAAGCCTACAGCCCTGAATCCTGCCCCACAAACCCTGCACCCCCAGATCTGTCCCCGAAACTCTGCCCCAACAGCACGCATGCTCAAATCCTCCACCCCCAAATCCCTGACCCCAAAACCCTGCACCCCCAATCCCTGCACCCGCAAATCATTGTCCTTCAAATCCCACACCCAAAGCTCGTACACCCCAAGATCTTGCACCCCCACACAATGCACCCCAAATCCTGCACCCCCAAATCCTCCAGCCCCACGTCCCAAACCCCCAAACCCTGCACCCTCAAGTCTTGCACCCCCAAACCATTCTCCCCCAAATCCTGCAACCCCAAACCACACACCTCCTGCACCCCAAAATTCGACACCTCCAAATTCTAAACTCTTAAACCCTGCATCTTGCAAATCCTTCCCCCCAAAACAGTGCCCCCCAAACCCTGCACCCCAGATCCTGCAGCCCCTAACTCTGCACCCCAAACGCTGCACCCTCAGATCCTGCGTCCCCCAACCCTGCACCCCAAATCCTTTACCCCAAAATTCCCCAAACCTGCAAACCCAAATCCTGCACCCCCAGTTCCTGAACATGTGAACCCTGCACCCCCAAACCTTCAGCCCGAAGCCCTGCACCCCCAAATCCTGCCGTACACAACCCTTCACCCCAAACCTCTTCAACCCAAGATACTGAAACCCTAAGCCCTGCACCCCAAACCTACATCCCCAAATCCTGCACCCCCAGGTCCTGAAGACCCAAAATCTGCACCCCCAAATCCCTTAACTCCAAAAACCTGCACCCCCAATTCTGCCTCCCCAGACCTGCACCCCCAAACCCTGCACCACTAAACCCTGCACCCCAAATCCTGACCCCCACAAGTTGCACTCTAAAAACCTTCCCCCCAAATCCTGTCCTACCCAACCCTTCACCCCAAATCCCTTCACCCCAAGATTGTGCTGACCTAAACCTTGCACCCCAAAATCATCCCTCCCAACCCTGCCCCCTAAACCCTGTCCCCCTAAAGCCTGACCCCTAAACCCTGCTCCCCAAAACCCTGCTACCCCCAATCTTGCACCCCCAGATCCTGCTGCTTCAAACCCTGCACCCCCAAATCCTCCAGCCCCACGTACCGATCTCCCAAACCCTGCACCCCAGAACCCTGCATCTCACAACCCCTTCACCCCCAAATCCTGCACCCCCAGCCCTACCCCCTAAACTTTCCACCCCCAGTCCTGCCCTACCAAGCCCTCCACCCCAAACCCTTGCACCCCAAGATCCTGCACCCTGAACCCTGCACCCCTATATCCTCCTTCCCCAAACCCTGCACCCCAAACCACTGCACTCCAAACCACTGCACCCCTAAACCCTGAACCCCCAAATCCTGCACCCCTGGAACCTGCAACCACAGACCCTGTAGCCCCAAATCAGGCCCCGCAAAATCCTGCTCCCTTGGCCTTGCACCCCCAAATCCTGCACCACCTAATCCTCCAACCCCCTAACACAACCCCCTAAACCCCTTGTCCCCAGGGCCCACTGTGACATCCCAGGACCCCCCATTGTCCCCAGGGCTCATTGTGACACCATGGGGGACCCCCTTGTCGCTGGGGACCCATTGTAACACCATGGGGACCTCCCCTTGTCCTCAGGCCCCATTGTGATATCCTGGGGAGCCCCCTTTGTCACTGGGGCCCATTGTGACATCCCAGGACCCCCCATTGTCCCCAGGGTCCATTGTTACATCCTGGGGACCCCCTTGTCCCCAGGACCCATCGTGACACCATGGGGACCCTCTTGTTACTGGGGACCCATTGTGACACCATGGGGAGTCCCCATTGTCCTCAGGGCCCATTGTGACATCCTGGGCCCCCTCCTTTGTCCCCCGGGACCATTGTAACACCGTGGGGACCCCCTTTGTCCCCAGGGCCCATTGTGACACCTTGGGGAACACCCCTTGTCCTCAGGGCCTATTGTGAACATCCTGGGGCACCTCCAATGTCCCCAGAGCCCAGTGTGAGATTCTGGGGAGCCCCTCTATTCCCCGGGCTCATTGTGATTTTCAGGGGACCCCCCCTTTGTCCCCAGGGCCGATTGTGAGGTCCTAGGGCCCCTCTGTGTCCCCAGGGCCCATCGTGACACCATGGGGACCCTCCTTGTCACTGGGGACCCATTGTTACATCTCAGGACTCCACATTGTCCCCAGGGCCCATTGTGACATCCTGGGGACCCCTCTTTGTCCCCAGGACCCATTGTGACGTCCCAGGACCCCCCATTGTCCCCAGGGTCCATTGTTACATCCTGGGGACCCCCTTGTCCCCAGGACCCATCGTGACACCATGGGGACCCTCCTTGTCACTGGGGACCCATTGTGACACCATGGGGAGCCCCCCTTTTCCTCAGGGCCCACTGTGACATCCTGGGCACCCCACTTTGTCCCCCGGGACCATTGTAACACCGTGGGGACCGCCTTTGTCCCCAGGGCCCATTGTGACACTGTGGGGACCCCTCTTCTCCCCAGGGCCCATTGTTATGTTCCAGGACCCCCCATTTTCCGCAGGGCCCATTGTGACACCTTGGGGACCCCCTTGTCACTGGGGACCCATTGTGACACCATGGGGACCACCCCTTGTCCTCAGGGCCTATTGTGAACATCCTGGGGAACCTCTATTTTCCCCAGAGTCCATTGAGAGATCCTGGGGACCCCCTTGTCCCCAGGTCCAATTGTGACATCCTGGGGAGCCTCTTTGTCCCCAGGGCCTCTTGTGACATCCTGGGGACCCCCTTTGTCCCCAGGGCCCATTGTGATGTCCCAGGACCCCACATTGTCCCCATGGCCCATTGTGACATCCTGGGGAGCCTCTTTGTCCCCAGGGCCCATTGTGACATCCTGGGGACCCCCTTTGTCACCAAGGCCCATTGTGACGTCCCAGGACCCCCCATTGTCCCCAGGGCCCATTGTGACATCCTGGGGACCTCCCATTGTCCTCAGTGCCCACTGAGACATCCTGGGGACCCGCTTTGTCACTGGGGACCGATTGTGACATCCCAGGAACCCCATTGTCCCAAGGGCCCATTGTGACATCCAGGGGACCCCCCTATGTCTCCAGGACGCATTGTGACACCGTGGGGACCTCATTAGTCCCCGGGGCCCATTGTGACATCCTAGGGACCTCCCTTTGTCCCCAGGGCTCATTGTGGCACCATGGAGACCCCCTTTGTCACTGTGGCACATTGTGATATCCCAGAACCCCACTTTGTCCCCATGGCCCATTTTGACATCCTGGGGACGCCCTTTCTCCCCAGGGGCCATTGTGACATTCAGGGGACCCCCCCTTGTCCCCAGGGCCCATTGTAACGTCCCAGGACCCCTCCTTGTCCCCAGGGCCCATTGTGACATCATGGGGACCCCCATTTGTCACTGGGGCTCATTGAGATATCGTGGGAACCAATTTTGTCCCCAGGGACCATTGTGACGTCCTGGGGATCCCTCCTTGTCCCCAGGGCCCATTGTGACGTCCCAGGACTCCCCATTGTCCCCAGGGCCCATTGTGACATTCAGGGCACCCCGTTGTCCCCAGGGCCCATTGTGACATTCAGGGGACGCCTCTTTGTACCCAGGGCCCATTGTGACATCCTGGGGACCCCCCCTTGTCACTGGGGCCCATTGTGACCTCCCAGGACCCCCCATTGTCCCCAGGGCCCATTGTGACATCCTGGGGATCCCTCCTTGTCCCCAGGGCCCATTGTGACGTCCCAGGACCCCACATTGTACCCAGGACCCATTGTGACATTCAGGGGAACCCCTTTGTCACTGGGGCCCATTGTGACATCCCAGGACCCCACTTTGTCCCCAGGGCCCATTGTGACATCCTGGGGACCCCACTTGTCCCCAGGATCCATTGTGACACTATGGGGACCCACCCTTGTTCCCAGGGCCCATTGTGACACCGTGGGTACCACCCTTGTCCGCAGGGCTCATTGTGACATCCCAGGACCCCCCATTGTCCCCAGGGCCCATTGTGACATTCAGGGGACCCCCCTTTGTCCCCAGGGCCCATTCTGATACTGTGGGGACCCCCTTTGTCCCCAGGGCACATTGTGACATCCTGGGGACGCCCTTTGTCCCCAGGACCCATTTTGACACTGTCGACACCCCCCTTTGTCCCCAGGGCCCATTGTGACATCCTGGGGACACTCCTTGTCCCCAGAGCCCATTGTGACATCCAGGGGACCCCCTTTGTCCCCAGGGCCCATTGTGACATCGCAGGACCCCCCCTGGTCCCCAGGGCCCATTGTGACATCCTGGGGACCCCCTTTGTCCCCACGGCCCATTGTGGCACCATGGGGACCCCCTTTTGCACTGGGGCCCATTGTGACATCCCAGGACCCCACTTTGTCCCCAGGGCTTATTGTGACACCATGGGGACCTCCCTTGTCTCCAGGGCCGACTATGACATCCCATGACCCCCCTTTGTCCCCAGTGCTATTTTGAAATCCTGGGGACCCCCTTTGTCCCCAGGGCCCATTGTGGCACCATGGGGAACCCCTTTGTCACTGGGGCCCATTGTGACATCCCAGGACCCCCCATTGTCCCCAGGGTTCATTGTTACATCCTGGGGACCCCATTGTCCCCAGGACCCATCGTGACACCATGGGGACCCTCCTTGTCACTGGGGACCCATTGTGACACCATGGGGACCCCTCCTTGACCTCAGGGCCCATTGTGACATCCTGGGCATCCCCCTTTGTCCCCCGGGACCATTGTAACACCGTGGGGACCCCCTTTGTCCCCAGGGCCTATTGTTAAATCCCAGGACCCCCCATTGTCCCCAGGGCCCATTGTGACACCTTGGGGACCCCCTTGTCACTGGGGACCCATTGTGACACCATGGGGACCACCCCTTGTCCTCAGGGCCTATTGTGAACATCCTGGGGAACCTCCATTGTACCCAGAGCCCATTGTGAGTTCCTGGGGACCCCCTTGTCCCCAGGTCACATTGTGACATCCTGGGGAGCCTCTTTGTCCCCACGGCCCATTGTGACATCCTGGGGACCCCCTTTGTCCCCAGGGCCCATTGTGACATCCTGGGGACCTCCTTGTCCCCAGGACCCATCCTGGCACCGTGGGGACCTCCCTTGTCACTGGGGACCCTTTGTGACACCATGGGGACCTCCCATTGTCCTCAGGGCCCATTGAGACATCCTGGGGACCCCCTTTGTCACTGGGGACCCGTTGTGACATCCCAGGAACCCCATTGTCCCAAGGGCCCATTGTGACATCCTAGGGACCTCCCTTTGTCCCCAGGGCTCATTGTGGCACCATGGGGACCCCCTTTGTCACTGTGTCACATTGTGATATCCAAGAAGCCCACGTTGTCCCCAAGGCCCATTTTGACATCCTGGGGACCCCCTTTCTCCCCAGGACCCATTGTGACATTCAGGGGACCCCTCTTTGTCCCCAGGGCCCATTGTGACATCCTGGGGACCCCCCCTTGTCACTGGGGCCCATTGTGACGTCCCAGGACCCCCCATTGTCCCCAGGGCCCATTGTGACATCCTGGGGATCCCTGCTTGTCCCCAGGGCCCATTGTGACGTCTTAGGACACCCCATTGTCCCCCGGACCCATTGTGACATTCAGGGCACCCCCTTGTCCCCACGGCCCATTGTGACATTCAGGGCACCCCCTTGTCCCCAGGGCCCATTGTGACATTCAGGGGATGCCTCTTTGTACCCAGGGCACATTGTGAGATCCTGGGGACCCCCCCTTGTCCCCAGGGCCCATTGTGACGTCCCAGAACCCCCTATTGTCCCCAGGGCCCATTGTGACATCCTGGGGATCCCTCCTTGTCCCCAGGGCCCATTGTGACGTCCCAGGACCCCCTATTGTCCCCAGGACCCATTGTGACATTCAGGGGACCCCCTTTGTCACTGGGGCCCATTGTGACATCCCAGGACCCCACATTGTCCCCAGGACCCATTGTGACATCCTGGGGACCCCACTTGTCCCCAGGACCCATTGTGACACTATGGGGACCCCCCCTTGTTCCCAGGGTCCATTGTGACACCGTGGGTACCACCCTTGTCCACAGGGCTCATTGTGACATCCCAGGACCCCCCTTTGTCCCCAGGGCCCATTGTGACATCCAGGGGATCCCCTTTGTCCCCAGGGCCCATTGTGACATCGCAGGACCCCCCCTAGTTCCCAGGGACCATTGTGACATCCTGGGGACTCCTTTTGTCCCCACGGCCCATTGTGGCACCATGGGGACCCCCTTTGTCACCGGGGCCCTTTGTGACATCCCAGGACTCCACTTTGTCCCAAGGGCTTATTGTGACACCATGGGGACCTCCCTTGTTCCCAGGGCCCATTGTGACATCCCATGACCCCCCTTTGTCCCCAGTGTTATTGTGAAATCCTGGGGACCCCCTTTGTGCCCAGGGCCCATTGTGGCACCATGGGGAACCCCTTTGTCAGTGGGGGCCATTGTGACATTCCAGGACTCCACTTTGACCCCAGGGCTCGTTTTGACACCTTGGGGACTCCCATTGTCCCCAGGGCCCATTGTGACATCCTGGGGATCCCCCTTTGTTCCCACGGTCCATTGTGACATCCTGGGCAACCCCATTGTCCCCAGGGCCCATTGTGACATCTGGGGGACCCCCTTGTCCCCAGGAGACATCGTGGCACCGTGGGGACCCTACTTGTCACTTGGGGCCATTGTGACACCATGGGGACCCCCCCTTTGTCCCCAGTGCCCATTGTGACATCCTGCGGACCCCCCTTTGTCCCCAGGGCCCATTTTGACATTCAGGGGACTCACCATTGTCCCCAGGGCCCACTGTGACCTTCAAGGGACCCCCGTTGTTCCCAGGGCCCATTGTGACTTTCAGGGGACCCCACCTTGTCCCCAGGGCTGATTGTGACGTCCTAGGGCCCCTCTGTGTCCCCAGGGCCCATTGTGACACTTTAGAGACCCCTCTTTGTCCCCAGGGCCCATTGTGACATCTTGGGGACCCCCCCTTGTCCCCAGGGCCCATTGTGACGTCCCAGGACCCCCCATTGTCCCCAGGGCCCATTGTGACATCCTGGGGATCCCCTTTGTCCCCAGGGCCCATTGTGACATCCTGGGGATCCCCTTTGTCCCCAGGGCCCATTGTGGCACCATGAGGACCCTCTTTGTCACTGGGGCCCATTGTGACATCCCAGGACCCCCCTTTGTCCCCAGGGCCCATTGTGACATCCTGGGGATCCCTCCTTGTTCCCAGCGCCCATTGTGATGTCCCAGGACCCCCCATCGTCCCCAGGGCCCATTGTGACATTCAGGGGACCCCCTTTGTCACTGGGGCCCATTGTGACATCCCAGGACCCCACATTGTCCCCAGGGCCCATTGTGACATTCAGGGGTCCCCCCCTTGTCCCCAGGGCCCATTGTGATTTCCCAGGACCCCTCAGTGTCCCCACGGCCCATTGTGACATCCTGGGGACCCCCCTTTCTCACTGGGGCTCATTGAGACATCGTGGGGACCAACTTTGTCCCCAGGGCCCATTGTGACGTCTCAGGACCTCCCGTTGTCCCCAGTGTCCATTGTGACATCCGAGGAGCCCACTTTGTCTCCAGGACCCATTTTGATATTGAGGGGAGCCACGTTTGTCCCCAGGGCCCATTGTGACACCATGGGGACCCCCCCTTGTCACTGGGGACCCATTGTGACACCATGGGGACCCCCCCTTGTCCTCAGGACTCATTCTCACATCCTGGGCACTCTCCATTGTCCCCAGGGCCCACTGTGACATCCTACCCACCCCCTTGCTCCCAGGACCCATTGTGGCACCATGGGGACATCCCCTTTGTCCCCAAGGACCATTGTGACATCCCAGGACCCCCCTTTGTCCCCAGGGCCCATTGTAGCACCATGGGGACCCCCTTTGACCCCAGGGCCTATTGTGGCACCATGACAACCCCTTTTGTCCCCAGGGCCCATTGTGACATTCTAGGACCCCACTTTGTCCCCAGGGCCTATTGTGACACCATGGGTACCCCTCCTTCTCACTGGGGACCCATTGTGACACCATGGGGACCCCCCCTTGTCCTCAGGACTCATTCTCACATCCTGGGCACTCTCCATTGTCCCCAGGGCCCATTGTGACATCCTGGGGACCCTCAATGTCCCCAGGGCCCATTGTGACATCCCAGAACCTCCTATTGTCCCCAGGGCCCATTGTGACATCCTGGGGACCCCCATTGTCCCCAGGGCCCATTGTGACATTCCAGGACCCCCCATTGTCCGCAGGGCCCATTGTGACATCCACTGCACCCCCTTGTCCCCAGGGCCCATTGTGACATTCAGGGGACCCCTCATTGTCCCCAGGGCGCATTGTGACATCCTGGTGACCCCGCCTTGTCACTGGGGCCCATTGTGGCGTCCCAGGACCCCCCATTGTCCCCAGGGCCCATTGTGACATCCTGGGGATCCCTGCTTGACCCCAGGGCCCATTGGGACGTCCCAGGACCCCCCATTGTCCACCAGGATCCATTGTGACATCCCAGGACTCCACATTGTCCCCAGGACCCATTGTGACATTCAGGGCACCCCCTTGTCCCCAGGGCCCATTGTGACATTCAGGGGATGCCTCTTTCTACCCAGGGCCCATTGTGACATCCTGGGGACCCCCCCTTGTCCCCAGGGCCCATTGTGACGTCCCAAGACCCCCTATTGTCCCCAGGGCCCATTGTGACATCCTGGGGATCCCTCCTTGTCCCCAGGACCCATTGTGACGTCCCAGGACCCCCCATTGTCCACCAGGACCCATTGTGACATCCCAGGACCCCACATTGTCCCCAGGACCCATTGTGACATCCTGGGCACCCTCATTGTCCCCAGGGCCCATTGTGACATCCCAGAACCTCCTATTGTCCCCAGGGCCCATTGTGACATCCTGGGGACCCCCATTGTCCCCAGGGCTGATTGTACACATTCCAGGACCCCCCATTGTCCCCAGGGCCCATTGTGACATCCACTGCACCTCCTTGTCCCCAGGGCCCATTGTGATATTCAGGGGACCCCTCTTTGTCCCCAGGGCCCATTGTGACATCCTGGGGACCCCCCCTTGTCACTGGGGCCCATTGTGACGTCCCGGGACCCCCCATTGTCCCCAGGGCCCATTGTGACATTCAGGGGACCCCCTTTGTCACTGGGGCCCATTGTGACATCCCAGGACCCCACATTGTCCACAGGGCCCATTGTGACACCGTGGGGATCCCCCCTGGTCCCCAGGGCCCATTGTGACATCCTGGGGACCCCCTTTGTCCCCACGGCCCATTGTGGCACCATGGGGACCCCCTTTTGCACTGGGGCCCATTGTGACATCCCAGGACCCCACTTTGTCCCCAGGGCTTATTGTGACACCATGGGGACCTCCCTTGTCTCCAGGGCCGACTATGACATCCCATGACCCCCCTTTGTCCCCAGTGCTATTTTGAAATCCTGGGGACCCCCTTTGTCCCCAGGGCCCATTGTGGCACCATGGGGAACCCCTTTGTCACTGGGGCCCATTGTGACATCCCAGGACCCCCCATTGTCCCCAGGGTTCATTGTTACATCCTGGGGACCCCATTGTCCCCAGGACCCATCGTGACACCATGGGGACCCTCCTTGTCACTGGGGACCCATTGTGACACCATGGGGACCCCTCCTTGACCTCAGGGCCCATTGTGACATCCTGGGCATCCCCCTTTGTCCCCCGGGACCATTGTAACACCGTGGGGACCCCCTTTGTCCCCAGGGCCTATTGTTAAATCCCAGGACCCCCCATTGTCCCCAGGGCCCATTGTGACACCTTGGGGACCCCCTTGTCACTGGGGACCCATTGTGACACCATGGGGACCACCCCTTGTCCTCAGGGCCTATTGTGAACATCCTGGGGAACCTCCATTGTACCCAGAGCCCATTGTGAGTTCCTGGGGACCCCCTTGTCCCCAGGTCACATTGTGACATCCTGGGGAGCCTCTTTGTCCCCACGGCCCATTGTGACATCCTGGGGACCCCCTTTGTCCCCAGGGCCCATTGTGACATCCTGGGGACCTCCTTGTCCCCAGGACCCATCCTGGCACCGTGGGGACCTCCCTTGTCACTGGGGACCCTTTGTGACACCATGGGGACCTCCCATTGTCCTCAGGGCCCATTGAGACATCCTGGGGACCCCCTTTGTCACTGGGGACCCGTTGTGACATCCCAGGAACCCCATTGTCCCAAGGGCCCATTGTGACATCCTAGGGACCTCCCTTTGTCCCCAGGGCTCATTGTGGCACCATGGGGACCCCCTTTGTCACTGTGTCACATTGTGATATCCAAGAAGCCCACGTTGTCCCCAAGGCCCATTTTGACATCCTGGGGACCCCCTTTCTCCCCAGGACCCATTGTGACATTCAGGGGACCCCTCTTTGTCCCCAGGGCCCATTGTGACATCCTGGGGACCCCCCCTTGTCACTGGGGCCCATTGTGACGTCCCAGGACCCCCCATTGTCCCCAGGGCCCATTGTGACATCCTGGGGATCCCTGCTTGTCCCCAGGGCCCATTGTGACGTCTTAGGACACCCCATTGTCCCCCGGACCCATTGTGACATTCAGGGCACCCCCTTGTCCCCAGGGCCCATTGTGACATTCAGGGCACCCCCTTGTCCCCAGGGCCCATTGTGACATTCAGGGGATGCCTCTTTGTACCCAGGGCACATTGTGAGATCCTGGGGACCCCCCCTTGTCCCCAGGGCCCATTGTGACGTCCCAGAACCCCCTATTGTCCCCAGGGCCCATTGTGACATCCTGGGGATCCCTCCTTGTCCCCAGGGCCCATTGTGACGTCCCAGGACCCCCTATTGTCCCCAGGACCCATTGTGACATTCAGGGGACCCCCTTTGTCACTGGGGCCCATTGTGACATCCCAGGACCCCACATTGTCCCCAGGACCCATTGTGACATCCTGGGGACCCCACTTGTCCCCAGGACCCATTGTGACACTATGGGGACCCCCCCTTGTTCCCAGGGTCCATTGTGACACCGTGGGTACCACCCTTGTCCACAGGGCTCATTGTGACATCCCAGGACCCCCCTTTGTCCCCAGGGCCCATTGTGACATCCAGGGGATCCCCTTTGTCCCCAGGGCCCATTGTGACATCGCAGGACCCCCCCTGGTTCCCAGGGACCATTGTGACATCCTGGGGACTCCTTTTGTCCCCACGGCCCATTGTGGCACCATGGGGACCCCCTTTGTCACCGGGGCCCTTTGTGACATCCCAGGACTCCACTTTGTCCCAAGGGCTTATTGTGACACCATGGGGACCTCCCTTGTTCCCAGGGCCCATTGTGACATCCCATGACCCCCCTTTGTCCCCAGTGTTATTGTGAAATCCTGGGGACCCCCTTTGTGCCCAGGGCCCATTGTGGCACCATGGGGAACCCCTTTGTCAGTGGGGGCCATTGTGACATTCCAGGACTCCACTTTGACCCCAGGGCTCGTTTTGACACCTTGGGGACTCCCATTGTCCCCAGGGCCCATTGTGACATCCTGGGGATCCCCCTTTGTTCCCACGGTCCATTGTGACATCCTGGGCAACCCCATTGTCCCCAGGGCCCATTGTGACATCTGGGGGACCCCCTTGTCCCCAGGAGACATCGTGGCACCGTGGGGACCCTACTTGTCACTTGGGGCCATTGTGACACCATGGGGACCCCCCCTTTGTCCCCAGTGCCCATTGTGACATCCTGCGGACCCCCCTTTGTCCCCAGGGCCCATTTTGACATTCAGGGGACTCACCATTGTCCCCAGGGCCCACTGTGACCTTCAAGGGACCCCCGTTGTTCCCAGGGCCCATTGTGACTTTCAGGGGACCCCACCTTGTCCCCAGGGCTGATTGTGACGTCCTAGGGCCCCTCTGTGTCCCCAGGGCCCATTGTGACACTTTAGAGACCCCTCTTTGTCCCCAGGGCCCATTGTGACATCTTGGGGACCCCCCCTTTGTCCCCAGGGCCCATTGTGACGTCCCAGGACCCCCCATTGTCCCCAGGGCCCATTGTGACATCCTGGGGATCCCCTTTGTCCCCAGGGCCCATTGTGACATCCTGGGGATCCCCTTTGTCCCCAGGGCCCATTGTGGCACCATGAGGACCCTCTTTGTCACTGGGGCCCATTGTGACATCCCAGGACCCCCCTTTGTCCCCAGGGCCCATTGTGACATCCTGGGGATCCCTCCTTGTTCCCAGCGCCCATTGTGACGTCCCAGGACCCCCCATCGTCCCCAGGGCCCATTGTGACATTCAGGGGACCCCCTTTGTCACTGGGGCCCATTGTGACATCCCAGGACCCCACATTGTCCCCAGGGCCCATTGTGACATTCAGGGGTCCCCCCCTTGTCCCCAGGGCCCATTGTGATTTCCCAGGACCCCTCAGTGTCCCCACGGCCCATTGTGACATCCTGGGGACCCCCCTTTCTCACTGGGGCTCATTGAGACATCGTGGGGACCAACTTTGTCCCCAGGGCCCATTGTGACGTCCCAGGACCTCCCGTTGTCCCCAGTGTCCATTGTGACATCCGAGGAGCCCACTTTGTCTCCAGGACCCATTTTGATATTGAGGGGAGCCACGTTTGTCCCCAGGGCCCATTGTGACACCATGGGGACCCCCCCTTGTCACTGGGGACCCATTGTGACACCATGGGGACCCCCCCTTGTCCTCAGGACTCATTCTCACATCCTGGGCACTCTCCATTGTCCCCAGGGCCCACTGTGACATCCTACCCACCCCCTTGCTCCCAGGACCCATTGTGGCACCATGGGGACATCCCCTTTGTCCCCAAGGACCATTGTGACATCCCAGGACCCCCCTTTGTCCCCAGGGCCCATTGTAGCACCATGGGGACCCCCTTTGACCCCAGGGCCTATTGTGGCACCATGACAACCCCTTTTGTCCCCAGGGCCCATTGTGACATTCTAGGACCCCACTTTGTCCCCAGGGCCTATTGTGACACCATGGGTACCCCTCCTTCTCACTGGGGACCCATTGTGACACCATGGGGACCCCCCCTTGTCCTCAGGACTCATTCTCACATCCTGGGCACTCTCCATTGTCCCCAGGGCCCATTGTGACATCCTGGGGACCCTCAATGTCCCCAGGGCCCATTGTGACATCCCAGAACCTCCTATTGTCCCCAGGGCCCATTGTGACATCCTGGGGACCCCCATTGTCCCCAGGGCCCATTGTGACATTCCAGGACCCCCCATTGTCCGCAGGGCCCATTGTGACATCCACTGCACCCCCTTGTCCCCAGGGCCCATTGTGACATTCAGGGGACCCCTCATTGTCCCCAGGGCGCATTGTGACATCCTGGTGACCCCGCCTTGTCACTGGGGCCCATTGTGGCGTCCCAGGACCCCCCATTGTCCCCAGGGCCCATTGTGACATCCTGGGGATCCCTGCTTGACCCCAGGGCCCATTGGGACGTCCCAGGACCCCCCATTGTCCACCAGGATCCATTGTGACATCCCAGGACTCCACATTGTCCCCAGGACCCATTGTGACATTCAGGGCACCCCCTTGTCCCCAGGGCCCATTGTGACATTCAGGGGATGCCTCTTTCTACCCAGGGCCCATTGTGACATCCTGGGGACCCCCCCTTGTCCCCAGGGCCCATTGTGACGTCCCAAGACCCCCTATTGTCCCCAGGGCCCATTGTGACATCCTGGGGATCCCTCCTTGTCCCCAGGACCCATTGTGACGTCCCAGGACCCCCCATTGTCCACCAGGACCCATTGTGACATCCCAGGACCCCACATTGTCCCCAGGACCCATTGTGACATCCTGGGCACCCTCATTGTCCCCAGGGCCCATTGTGACATCCCAGAACCTCCTATTGTCCCCAGGGCCCATTGTGACATCCTGGGGACCCCCATTGTCCCCAGGGCTGATTGTACACCTTCCAGGACCCCCCATTGTCCCCAGGGCCCATTGTGACATCCACTGCACCTCCTTGTCCCCAGGGCCCATTGTGATATTCAGGGGACCCCTCTTTGTCCCCAGGGCCCATTGTGACATCCTGGGGACCCCCCCTTGTCACTGGGGCCCATTGTGACGTCCCGGGACCCCCCATTGTCCCCAGGGCCCATTGTGACATTCAGGGGACCCCCTTTGTCACTGGGGCCCATTGTGACATCCCAGGACCCCACATTGTCCACAGGGCCCATTGTGACACCGTGGGGATCCCCTTTGTCCGCAGGGCTCATTGTGACATCCCAGGACCCCCCTTTGTCCCCAGGGCCCATTCTGATACCGTGGGGATCCCCTTTGTCCCCAGAGCCCATTGTGATATCCAGGGGACCTTCTTTGTCCCCAGGGCCCATTGTGACATCCCATGACCCCCCTTGGTCCCCAGTGCCCATTGTGAAATCCTGGGGACCTCCTTTGTGCCCAGGGCCCATTGTGGCACCATGGGGAACGCCTTTGTCTCTGGGGGCCATTGTGACATTCCAGGATTCCACTTTGTCCCCAGGGCTCGTTCTGACACCTTGGGGACTCCCATTGTCCCCAGGGCCCATTGTGATATCCTGGGGATCCCCCTTTGTCCCCAGGGTCCATTGTGACATCCTGGGCAACCCCATTGTCTGCAGGGCCCATTGTGACATCTGGGGGACCCCCTTGTCCCCAGGACCCATCGTGGTACCGTGGGGCCCTCTTTGTCACTTGGGCTCATTGTGACACCATGGGGACGCCCCCTTTGTCCCCAGTGCCCATTGTGACATCCTGCGGACCCCCCTTTGTCCCCAGGGCCCATTTTGACATTCAGGGCACCCACCATTATCCCCAGGGCCCATTGTGACCTTCAAGGGACCCCCATTGTTCCCAGGGCCCATTGTGACGTCCTGGGGAGCCCCCTCTATTCCCAGGGCTCATTGTGACTTTCAGGGGATCCCCCCTTGTCCCCAGGGCTGATTGTGACGTCCTAGGGCCCCTCTTTGTCCCCAGGGCCCATTGTGACATCCTGGGGACCCCCCCTTGTCCCCAGAGCCCATTGTGATGTCCCAGGACCCCCCATTGTCCCCAGAGCCAATTGTGACATCCTGGGGATCCCTCCTTGTCCCCAGGGCCCATTGTGACGTCCCAGGACTCCCCATTGTCCCCAGGGCCCATTGTGACATCCTCGGCACCCCCTTGTCCCCAGGGCCCATTGTGACATTCAGGGGACCCCTCTTTGTCCCCAGGGCCCATTGTGACATCCTGGGTACCCCCTCTTGTCCCCAGGGCCCATTGTGACGTCCCAGGAACCCCCATTGTCCCCAAGGCCCATTGTGACATTCAGGGGACCCCTCTTTGTCCCCAGGGCCCATTGTGACATCCTGGGGACCCCCTCTTGTCCCCAGGGCCCATTGTGACATCCCAGGAACCCTCATTGTCCCCAGGGCCCATTGTGACATCTTGGCGATCCCTCCTTGTCCCCAGGGCCCATTGTGACGTCCCAGGACCCCCCATTGTCCCCAGGACACATTGTGACATTCAGGGGACCCCCTTTGTCACTGGGGCCCCTTGTGACATCCTGGGGATCCCTCCTTGTCCCCAGGGCCTATTGTGACGTCCCAGGACCCCCCATTGTCCCCAGGGCCCATTGTGACATTCAGGGGACCCCCTTTTTCACTGGGGCCCATTGTGACATCCCAGGACCCCACATTGTCCCCAGGGCCCATTGTGACATTCAGTGGACCCCCTTTGTCACCGGGGCCCATTGTGACGTCCGAGGACCCCCCATTGTCCCAAGGGTCCATTGTTACATCCTGGGGACCCCCTTGTCCCCAGGACCCATCGTGACACCATGGGGACCCTCCTTGTCACTGGGGACCTGTTGTGACACCATGGGGACCCCCCCTTGTCCTCAGGGTCCATTGTGACATCCTGGGCATCCCCCTTTGTCCCCCGGGACCATTGTAACACTGTGGGGACCCCCTTTGTCCCCAGGGCCCATTGTGACACTGTGGGGAACCCCCTTGTCCTCAGGGCCTATTGTTACGTCCCAGGACCCCCCATTGTCCCCAGGGCCCATTGTGACACCTTGGGGACCCCCTTGTCACTGGAGACCCATTGTGACAGCATGGGGACCACCCCTTGTCCTCAGGGCCTATTGTGAACATCCTGGGGAACCTCCATTGTCCCCAGAGCCCATTGTGAGTTCCTGGAGACCCCCTTGTCCCCAGGTCCCATTGTGACATCCTGGGGAGCCTCTTTGTCCCCAGGGCCCATTGTGACATCCTGGGGACTTCCTTTGTCACTGGGGACTCATTGTGACACCATGGGGACCTCCCATTGTCTTCAGGGCCCATTGAGACATCCTGGGGACCCCCTTTGTCACTGAGGACCCATTGTGACATCCCAGGAACCCCATTGTCCCAAGGGCCCATCGTGACACCCTGGGGACCCCCCTTTGTCTCCAGGACATATTGTGACACCGTGGGGACCTCATTAGTCCCCAGGGCCCATTGTGACATCCTAGGGATCCCCTCTTGTCCCCAGGGCCCATGGTGACGTCCCAGGACCCCCCCTTGTCCCAGGGCCCATTGTGACATTCACGGGACTCCCCTTTGTCCCCAGGGCCCATTCTGATATGGTGGGGACCCCCTTTGTCCCCAGGGCCAATTGTGACATCCTGGGGACGCCCTTTGTACCCAGGGCCCATTTTGACACCGTCAACACCCCGCTTTGTCCCCAGGGCCCATTGTGACATCCTGGGGACCCTCCTTGTCCCCAGAGCCCATTGTGACATCCAGGGGACCCCCTTTGTCCCCAGGGCCCATTGTGGCACCATGGGGACCCCCTTTGTCACTGGGGCCCATTGTGACATCCCAGGACCCCCCTTTGACCCCAGGGCCCATTGTGGCACCATGGGGACCCCCTTTGTCACTGGGGCCCATTGTGACATCCTGGGGACCCCCCTTTGTCCCCAGGGCCCATTGTGACATCCTCTGTACCCCTTGTCCCCAGGGCCCATTGTGACATTCAGGGGACCCCTCTTTGTCCCCAGGGCCCATTGTGACATCCTGGGGACCCCCCCTTGTCCCCAGGGCCCATTGTGACGTCCCAGGACCCCCCATTGTCCCCAGGGCCCATTGTGACATCCTGGGGACCGCACTTGTCCCCAGGACCCATTGTGACACTATGGAGACCCCCCCTTGTGCCCAGGGCCCATTGTGACACCGTGGGTACCACCCTTGTCCCCAGGGCTCATTGTGATATCCCAGGACCCCCCATTGTCCCCAGGGCCCATTGTGACATTCAGGGCCCCCCCCTTTGTCCCCAGGGCCCATTCTTATACCGTGGGGACCCCCTTTGTCCCCAGGGCCCATTGTGACATGCTGGGGACGCTCTTTGTCCCCAGGGCCCATTGTGACATCCTGGGGACCGTCCTTGTCCCCAGAGCCCATTGTGACATCCAGGGGACCCCCTTTGTCCCCAGGGCCCATTGTGGCACCATGAGGACCCTCTTTGTCACTGGGGCCCATTGTGACATCCCAGGACCCCCCTTTGTCCCCAGGGCCCATTGTGACATCCTGGGGATCCCTCCTTGTTCCCAGGGCCCATTGTGACGTCCCAGGACCCCCCATTGTCCCCAGGGCCCATTGTGACATTCAGGGGACCCCCTTTGTCACTGGGACCCATTGTGACATCCCAGGACCCCACATTGTCCCCAGGGCCCATTGTGACATTCAGGGGTCCCCCCCTTGTCCCCAGGACCCATTGTGATGTCCCAGGACCCCTCATTGTCCCCACGGCCCATTGTGACATCCTGGGTACCCCCCTTTGTCACTGGGGCTCATTGAGACATCGTGGGGACCAACTTTGTCCCCAGGGCCCATTGTGACGTCCCAGGCCTCCCGTTGTCCCCAGTGTCCATTGTGACATCCGAGGAGCCCACTTTGTCCCCAGGACCCATTGTGACATCCTGGGGACCCCCTTGCTCCCAGGGCCCATTGTGTCACCATGGGGACATCCCCTTTGTCCCCAGGGCCCATTGTGACATCCCAGAACCTCCTATTGTCCCCAGGGACCATTGTGACATCCTGGGGACCCCCATTGTCCCCAGGGCCCATTGTGACGTCTTAGGACCCCCCATTGTCCCCAGGGCCCATTGTGACATTCAGGGCACCCCGTTGTCCCCAGGGCCCATTGTGACATTCACGGGACCCCCCTTTGTCCCCAGGGCCCATTCTGATATGGTGGGGAACCCCTTTCTCTCCAGGGCCCATTGTGACATCCTGGGGACGCCCTTTGTCCCCAGGGCTCATTTTGACACCGTCGACACCCCCCTTTGTCCCCAGGGCCCATTGTGACATCCTGGGGACCCTCCTTGTCCCCAGAGCCCATTGTGACATCCAGGGGACACCCTTTGTCCCCAGGGCCCATTGTGGCACCATGGGGACCCCCTTTGTCACTGGGGCCCATTGTGACATCCCAGGAGCCCCCTTTGTCCCCAGGGCCCATTGTGACATCCTGGGGACCCCCATTGTCCCCACAACCCATTGTGACATTCCAGGACCCCCCATTGTCCCCAGGGCCCATTGTGACATCCACTGCACCCCCTTGTCCACAGGGCCCATTGTGACATTCAGGGGACCCCTCTTTGTCCCCAGGGCCCATTGTGACATCCTGGGCCCCCCCCTTGTCCCCAGGGCCCATTGTGATGTCTTAGGACCCCCCATTGTCCCCAGGGCCCATTGTGACATTCAGGGCACCCCCTTGTCCCCAGGGCCCATTGTGACATTCCGGGGACGCCTCTTTGTCCCCAGGACCCATTGTGACATTCAGGGGACCCCTTTGTCACTGGGTCCCATTGTGACATCCCAGGACCCCACATTGTCCCCAGGACACATTGTGACATCCTGGGGACCCCACTTGTCCCCAGGACCCATTGTGACACTATGGGGACCCCCCCTTGTTCCCAGGGCCCATTGTGACACCGTGGGTACCACCCTTGTCCGCAGGGCTCATTGTGACATCCCAAGACCCCCCTTTGTCCCCAGGGCCCATTCTGATACCGTGGGGATCCCCTTTGTTCCCAGAGCCCATTGTGACATCCAGGGGACCCCCTTTGTCCCCAGGGCCCATTGTGACATCGCAGGACCCCCCTGGTCGCCAGGGCCCATTGTGACATCCTGGGGATGCCCCCTTGTCACCAGGACCCATTGTGACGTCCCAGGACCCCCCATTGTCCCCAGGGCCCATTGTGACATCCTGGGGATCCCTGCTTGGCCTCAGGGCCCATTGTGACGTCTTAGGACCCCCCATTGTCCCCAGGGCCCATTGTGACATTCAGGGGACGCCTCTTTGTACCCAGGGCCCATTGTGACATCCTGGGGATGCCCCCTTGTCACCAGGACCCATTGTGACGTCCCAGGACCCCCCATTGTCCCCAGGGCCCATTGTGACATCCTGGGGATCCCTGCTTGGCCTCAGGGCCCATTGTGACGTCTTAGGACCCCCCATTGTCCCCAGGGCCCATTGTGACATTCAGGGGACGCCTCTTTGTACCCAGGGCACATTGTGACATCCTGGGGACCCCTTTTGTCCCCACGGCCCATTGTGGCACGTGGGGACCCCCTTTGTCACTGGGGCCCATTGTGATATCCCAGGACCCCACTTTGTCCCCATGGCTTATTGTGACACCATGGGGACCTCCCTTGTCCCCAGGGCCCATTGTGACATCCCATGACCCCCCTTTGTCCCCAGTACTATTGTGAAATCCTGGGGACCCCCTTTGTGCCCAGGGCCCATTGTGGCACCATGGGGAACCCCTTTGTCACTGGGGGCCATTGTGACATTCCAGGATTCCACTTTGTCCCCAGGGCTCGTTCTGACACCTTGGGGACTCCCATTGTCCCAAGGGCCCATTGTGACATCCTGGGGATCCCCCTTTGTCCCCAGGGTCCATTGTGACATCCTGGGCAACCTCATTGTCCCCAGGGCCCATTGTGACATCTGGGGGACCCCCTTGTCCCCAGGACCCATCGTGGCACCGTGGGGACCCTCCTTGTCACTTGGGCCCATTGTGACACCATGGGCACCCCCTCTTTGTCCCCAGTGCCCATTGTGACATCCTGCGGACCCCGCTTTGTCCCCAGGGCCCATTTTGACATTCAGGGGACCCACCATTGTCCTCAGGGCCCATTGTGACATCCTCAGCACCTCCTTGTCCCCAGGGCCGATTGTGACCTTCAAGGGACCCCCATTGTTCCCAGGGCCCATTGTGATGTCCTGGGGAGCCCCCTATGTTCCCAGGGCTCATTGTGACTTTCAGGGGACCCCCCTTGTCCCTAGGGCTGATTGTGACGTCCTAGGGCCCGTCTGTGTCCCCAGGGCCCATTGTGACACTTTAGAGACCCCTCTTTGTCCCCAGGGCCCATTGTGACATCCTGGAGACCCCCCCTTGTCCCCAGGGCCCATTGTGACGTCCCAGGAACCCCCATTGTTCCCAGGGCCCATTGTGACGTCCTGGGGAGCCCCCTCTGTTCCCAGGGCTCATTGTGACTTTCAGGGGACCCCCCCTTGTCCCCAGGGCTTATTGTGACATCCTAGGGCCCCTCTGCGTCCCCAGGGCCCATTGTGACACTTTAGAGACCCCTCTTTGTCCCCAGGGCCCATTGTGACATCTTGGGGACCCCCCCTTGTCCCCAGGGCCCATTGTGACGTC
Organism: Patagioenas fasciata; assembly: GCF_037038585.1. Lineage (NCBI taxonomy): Eukaryota > Metazoa > Chordata > Aves > Columbiformes > Columbidae > Patagioenas > Patagioenas fasciata. Next base: position 45,027,998 of record NC_092526.1, read on the forward strand.
CCAGGACCCCCCATTGTCCCCAGGGCCCATTGTGACATCCTCGGCACCCCCTTGTCCCCAGGGCCCATTGTGACATTCAGGGGACCCCTCTTTGTCCCCAGGGCCCATTGTGACATCCTGGGGACCCCCTCTTGTCCCCAGGGCCCATTGTGACGTCCCAGGTCCCCCCATTGTCCCCAGGGCCCATTGTGACATTCAGGGGACCCCCTTTGTCACTGGGGCCCATTGTGACATCCCAGGACCCCCCCTTGTCCCCAGAGCCCATTGTGACATCCTGGAGACCCCCTTTGTCTCCAGGGCCCATTGTGACGTCCGAGGACCCCCCATTGTCCCCAGGGTCCATTGTTACATCCTGGGGACCCCCTTGTCCCCAGGACCCATCGTGACACCATGGGGACCCTCCTTGTCACTTGGGCTCATTGTGACACCATGGGGACGCCCCCTTTGTCCCCAGTGCCCATTGTGACATCCTGCGGAACCCCCTTTGTCCCCAGGGCCCATTTTGACATTCAGGGCACCCACCATTGTCCCCAGGGCCCATTGTGACCTTCAAGGGACCCCCTTTGTCCCCAGGGCCCATTTTGACATTCAGGGCACCCACCATTGTCCCCAGGGCCCATTGTGACCTTCAAGGGACCCCCATTGTTCCCAGGGCCCATTGTGACGTCCTGGGGAGCCCCCTCTATTCCCAGGGCTCATTGTGACTTTCAGGGGATCCCCCCTTGTCCCCAGGGCTGATTGTGACGTCCTAGGGCCCCTCTTTGTCCCCAGGGCCCATTGTGACATTCAGGGGTCCCCCCCTTGTCCCCAGGACCCATTGTGATGTCCCAGGACCCCTCATTGTCCCCACGGCCCATTGTGACATCCTGGGTACCCCCCTTTGTCACTGGGGCTCATTGAGACATCGTGGGGACCAACTTTGTCCCCAGGGCCCATTGTGACGTCCCAGGCCTCCCGTTGTCCCCAGTGTCCATTGTGACATCCGAGGAGCCCACTTTGTCCCCAGGACCCATTGTGACATCCTGGGGACCCCCTTGCTCCCAGGGCCCATTGTGTCACCATGGGGACATCCCCTTTGTCCCCAGGGCCCATTGTGACATCCCAGAACCTCCTATTGTCCCCAGGGACCATTGTGACATCCTGGGGACCCCCATTGTCCCCAGGGCCCATTGTGACGTCTTAGGACCCCCCATTGTCCCCAGGGCCCATTGTGACATTCAGGGCACCCCGTTGTCCCCAGGGCCCATTGTGACATTCACGGGACCCCCCTTTGTCCCCAGGGCCCATTCTGATATGGTGGGGAACCCCTTTCTCTCCAGGGCCCATTGTGACATCCTGGGGACGCCCTTTGTCCCCAGGGCTCATTTTGACACCGTCGACACCCCCCTTTGTCCCCAGGGCCCATTGTGACATCCTGGGGACCCTCCTTGTCCCCAGAGCCCATTGTGACATCCAGGGGACACCCTTTGTCCCCAGGGCCCATTGTGGCACCATGGGGACCCCCTTTGTCACTGGGGCCCATTGTGACATCCCAGGAGCCCCCTTTGTCCCCAGGGCCCATTGTGACATCCTGGGGACCCCCATTGTCCCCACAACCCATTGTGACATTCCAGGACCCCCCATTGTCCCCAGGGCCCATTGTGACATCCACTGCACCCCCTTGTCCACAGGGCCCATTGTGACATTCAGGGGACCCCTCTTTGTCCCCAGGGCCCATTGTGACATCCTGGGCCCCCCCCTTGTCCCCAGGGCCCATTGTGATGTCTTAGGACCCCCCATTGTCCCCAGGGCCCATTGTGACATTCAGGGCACCCCCTTGTCCCCAGGGCCCATTGTGACATTCCGGGGACGCCTCTTTGTCCCCAGGACCCATTGTGACATTCAGGGGACCCCTTTGTCACTGGGTCCCATTGTGACATCCCAGGACCCCACATTGTCCCCAGGACACATTGTGACATCCTGGGGACCCCACTTGTCCCCAGGACCCATTGTGACACTATGGGGACCCCCCCTTGTTCCCAGGGCCCATTGTGACACCGTGGGTACCACCCTTGTCCGCAGGGCTCATTGTGACATCCCAAGACCCCCCTTTGTCCCCAGGGCCCATTCTGATACCGTGGGGATCCCCTTTGTTCCCAGAGCCCATTGTGACATCCAGGGGACCCCCTTTGTCCCCAGGGCCCATTGTGACATCGCAGGACCCCCCTGGTCGCCAGGGCCCATTGTGACATCCTGGGGATGCCCCCTTGTCACCAGGACCCATTGTGACGTCCCAGGACCCCCCATTGTCCCCAGGGCCCATTGTGACATCCTGGGGATCCCTGCTTGGCCTCAGGGCCCATTGTGACGTCTTAGGACCCCCCATTGTCCCCAGGGCCCATTGTGACATTCAGGGGACGCCTCTTTGTACCCAGGGCCCATTGTGACATCCTGGGGATGCCCCCTTGTCACCAGGACCCATTGTGACGTCCCAGGACCCCCCATTGTCCCCAGGGCCCATTGTGACATCCTGGGGATCCCTGCTTGGCCTCAGGGCCCATTGTGACGTCTTAGGACCCCCCATTGTCCCCAGGGCCCATTGTGACATTCAGGGGACGCCTCTTTGTACCCAGGGCACATTGTGACATCCTGGGGACCCCTTTTGTCCCCACGGCCCATTGTGGCACGTGGGGACCCCCTTTGTCACTGGGGCCCATTGTGATATCCCAGGACCCCACTTTGTCCCCATGGCTTATTGTGACACCATGGGGACCTCCCTTGTCCCCAGGGCCCATTGTGACATCCCATGACCCCCCTTTGTCCCCAGTACTATTGTGAAATCCTGGGGACCCCCTTTGTGCCCAGGGCCCATTGTGGCACCATGGGGAACCCCTTTGTCACTGGGGGCCATTGTGACATTCCAGGATTCCACTTTGTCCCCAGGGCTCGTTCTGACACCTTGGGGACTCCCATTGTCCCAAGGGCCCATTGTGACATCCTGGGGATCCCCCTTTGTCCCCAGGGTCCATTGTGACATCCTGGGCAACCTCATTGTCCCCAGGGCCCATTGTGACATCTGGGGGACCCCCTTGTCCCCAGGACCCATCGTGGCACCGTGGGGACCCTCCTTGTCACTTGGGCCCATTGTGACACCATGGGCACCCCCTCTTTGTCCCCAGTGCCCATTGTGACATCCTGCGGACCCCGCTTTGTCCCCAGGGCCCATTTTGACATTCAGGGGACCCACCATTGTCCTCAGGGCCCATTGTGACATCCTCAGCACCTCCTTGTCCCCAGGGCCGATTGTGACCTTCAAGGGACCCCCATTGTTCCCAGGGCCCATTGTGATGTCCTGGGGAGCCCCCTATGTTCCCAGGGCTCATTGTGACTTTCAGGGGACCCCCCTTGTCCCTAGGGCTGATTGTGACGTCCTAGGGCCCGTCTGTGTCCCCAGGGCCCATTGTGACACTTTAGAGACCCCTCTTTGTCCCCAGGGCCCATTGTGACATCCTGGAGACCCCCCCTTGTCCCCAGGGCCCATTGTGACGTCCCAGGAACCCCCATTGTTCCCAGGGCCCATTGTGACGTCCTGGGGAGCCCCCTCTGTTCCCAGGGCTCATTGTGACTTTCAGGGGACCCCCCCTTGTCCCCAGGGCTTATTGTGACATCCTAGGGCCCCTCTGCGTCCCCAGGGCCCATTGTGACACTTTAGAGACCCCTCTTTGTCCCCAGGGCCCATTGTGACATCTTGGGGACCCCCCCTTGTCCCCAGGGCCCATTGTGACGTCCCAGGACCCCCCATTGTCCCCAGGGCCCATTGTGACATCCTCGGCACCCCCTTGTCCCCAGGGCCCATTGTGACATTCAGGGGACCCCTCTTTGTCCCCAGGGCCCATTGTGACATCCTGGGGACCCCCTCTTGTCCCCAGGGCCCATTGTGACGTCCCAGGTCCCCCCATTGTCCCCAGGGCCCATTGTGACATTCAGGGGACCCCCTTTGTCACTGGGGCCCATTGTGACATCCCAGGACCCCCCCTTGTCCCCAGAGCCCATTGTGACATCCTGGAGACCCCCTTTGTCTCCAGGGCCCATTGTGACGTCCGAGGACCCCCCATTGTCCCCAGGGTCCATTGTTACATCCTGGGGACCCCCTTGTCCCCAGGACCCATCGTGACACCATGGGGACCCTCCTTGTCACTTGGGCTCATTGTGACACCATGGGGACGCCCCCTTTGTCCCCAGTGCCCATTGTGACATCCTGCGGAACCCCCTTTGTCCCCAGGGCCCATTTTGACATTCAGGGCACCCACCATTGTCCCCAGGGCCCATTGTGACCTTCAAGGGACCCCCTTTGTCCCCAGGGCCCATTTTGACATTCAGGGCACCCACCATTGTCCCCAGGGCCCATTGTGACCTTCAAGGGACCCCCATTGTTCCCAGGGCCCATTGTGACGTCCTGGGGAGCCCCCTCTATTCCCAGGGCTCATTGTGACTTTCAGGGGATCCCCCCTTGTCCCCAGGGCTGATTGTGACGTCCTAGGGCCCCTCTTTGTCCCCAGGGCCCATTGTGACATTCAGGGGTCCCCCCCTTGTCCCCAGGACCCATTGTGATGTCCCAGGACCCCTCATTGTCCCCACGGCCCATTGTGACATCCTGGGTACCCCCCTTTGTCACTGGGGCTCATTGAGACATCGTGGGGACCAACTTTGTCCCCAGGGCCCATTGTGACGTCCCAGGACCTCCCGTTGTCCCCAGTGTCCATTGTGACATCCGAGGAGCCCACTTTGTCCCCAGGACCCATTGTGACATCCTGGGGACCCCCTTGTTCCCAGGGCCCATTGTGGCACCATGGGGACATCCCCTTTGTCCCCAGGGCCCATTGTGACATCCCAGAACCTCCTATTGTCCCCAGGGACCATTGTGACATCCTGGGGACCCCCCTTTGTCCCCAGGGCCCATTCTGATATGGTGGGGAACCCCTTTCTCTCCAGGGCCCATTGTGACATCCTGGGGACGCCCTTTGTCCCCAGGGCTCATTTTGACACCGTCGACACCCCCCTTTGTCCCCAGGGCCCATTGTGACATCCTGGGGACCCTCCTTGTCCCCAGAGCCCATTGTGACATCCAGGGGACACCCTTTGTCCCCAGGGCCCATTGTGGCACCATGGGGACCCCCTTTGTCACTGGGGCCCATTGTGACATCCCAGGAGCCCCCTTTGTCCCCAGGGCCCATTGTGACATCCTGGGGACCCCCATTGTCCCCACAACCCATTGTGACATTCCAGGACCCCCCATTGTCCCCAGGGCCCATTGTGACATCCACTGCACCCCCTTGTCCACAGGGCCCATTGTGACATTCAGGGGACCCCTCTTTGTCCCCAGGGCCCATTGTGACATCCTGGGGCCCCCCCTTGTCCCCAGGGCCCATTGTGACGTCTTAGGACTCCCCCTTGTCCCCAGAGCCCATTGTGACATCCTGGAGACCCCCTTTGTCTCCAGGGCCCATTGTGACGTCCAAGGACCCCCCATTGTCCCCAGGGTCCATTGTTACATCCTGGGGACCCCCTTGTCCCCAGGACCCATCGTGACACCATGGGGACCCTCCTTGTCACTGGGGACCCATTGTGACACCATGGGGACCCTGCATTGTCCTCATGGCCCATTGTGACATCCTGGGCATCCCCCTTTGTCCCACGGGACCATTGTAACACCGTGCGGACCCCCTTTGTCCCCAGGGCCCATTGTGACACTGTGGGGAAGCCCCTTGTCCCCAGGGCCTATTGTTACATCCCAGGACCCCCCATTGTCCCCAGGGCCCATTGTGACACCTTGGGGACCCCCTTGTCACTGGAGACCCATTGTGACAGCATGGGGACCACCCCTTGTCTTCAGGGCCTATTGTGAACATCCTGGGGAACCTCCATTGTCCCCAGAGCCCATTGTGAGTTCCAGGAGACCCCCTTGTCCCCAGGTCCCATTGTGACATCCTGGGGAGCCTCTTTGTCCCCAGGGCCCACTGAGACATCCTGGGGACCCCCTTTGTCACTGGGGACCCATTGTGACATCCCAGGAACCCCATTGTCCCCAGGGCCCATTGTGACATCCCAGGACCCCCCATTGTCCCCAGGGCCCATTGTGACCTCCTCGGCACCCCCTTGTCCCTAGGGCCCATTGTGACATTCACGGGACCCCCTTTGTCCCCAGGGCCCATTCTGATATGGTGGGGACCTCCTTTGTCCCCAGGGCCCATTGTGACATCCTGGGGACGCCCTTTGTCCCCAGGGCCCATTTTGACACCGTCGACACCCCCCTTTGTCCCCAGGGCCCATTGTGACATCCTGGGGACCCTCCTTCTCCCCAGAGCCCATTGTGACATCCAGGGGACCCCCTTTGTCCCCAGGGCCCATTGTGACATCCTGGGGTCCCCCCTTTGTCCCCAGGGCCCATTGAAATGTCCCAGGACCACCGTTTGTCCCCAGGGTTCATTGTGACATCCTGTGGACCCCATTTGTCCCCACGGCCCATTGTGGCACCATGGGGACTCCGTTTGTCACTGGGGCCCATTGTGACATCCCAGGACCCAACTTTGTCCCCAGGGCTTATTGTGACACCATGGGGATCTCTCTTGTCCCCAGGGCCCATTGTGGCATCCCATGACCTTCCTTTATCCCCAGTGCTATTGTGAAATCCTGGGGACCCCTTTTGTCCCCAGGGCCCATTGTGGCACCATGGGGAACCCCTTTGTCACTGGGGGCCATTGTGACATTCCAGGATTCCACTTTGTCCGCAGGGCTCGTTCTGACACCTTGGGGACTCCCATTGTCCCCAGGGCCCATTGTGACATCCTGGGCAACCCCATTGTCCCCAGGGGCCATTGTGACATCTGGGGAATGCCCTTGTCCCCAGGACCCATCATGGCACCGTGGGGACCCTCCTTGTCACTTGGGCCCATTGTGACACCATGGAGACCCCCCCTTTGTCTCCAGTACCCATTGTGACATCCTGGGGATCCCTCCTTGTCCCCAGGACCCATTGTGACATTCAGGGGACCCTCTTTGTCACTGGGGCCCATTGTGAAATCCCAGGACTCCACATTGTCCCCAGGGCCCATTGTGACATCCTGGGAACCCCACTTGTCCCCAGGACCCATTGTGACACTATGGGGACCCCCCCTTGTGCCCAGAGACCACTGTGACACTGTGGGTACCACCCTTGTCCGCAGGGCTCATTGTGACATCCCAGGACCCCCCATTGTACCCGGGGCCCATTGTGACATTCTAGGACCCCACTTTGTCCCCAGGGCCTATTGTGATATCATGGGGACCCCTCCTTGTCACTGGGGACCCATTGTGACACTATGGGGACCCCCCCTTTGTCCCCAGTGCCCATTGTGACATCCTGCGCACCCCCTTTGTCCCCAGGGTCCATTGTGACATCCTGGGCAACCCCATTGTCCCCAGGGCCCATTGTGACATCTGGGGGACGCCCTTGTCCCCAGGACCCTTCGTGGCACCGTGGGGACCCCCATTGTCCCCAGGGCCCATTGTGACATTCCAGGACCCCCCATTGTCCCCAGGGCCCATTGTGACATCCTCGGCACCCCCTTGTCCCCAGGGCCCATTGTGACATCCTGGGCAACCCCCCTTGTCCCCAGGGCCCATTGTGACGTCCCAGGACCCCCCCTTCTCCCCAGGGCCCATTGTGACATTCAGGGGACCCCCCCTTATCCCCAGGGCCCATTGTGACATCCCAGGACCCCCCATTGTCCCCAGGGCCCATTGTGACATCCTGGGTACGCTCCTTGTCCCCAGGGCCCATTTTGACGTCCCAGGACCCCCCATTGTCCCCAGGACCCATTGTGACATTCAGGGGACCCCCTTTGTCACTGGGGCCCATTGTGACATCCCAGGACCCCACATTGTCCCCAGGGCCCATTGTGACATCCTGGGGACCCCACTTGTCCCCAGGACCCATTGTGACACCATGGGGACCCCCATTGTCCCCAGGGCCCATTGTGACATTCCAGGACCCCCCATTGTCCCCAGGGCCCATTGTGACATCCTCGGCACCCCCTTGTCCCCAGGGCCCATTGTGACATCCTGGGCAACCCCATTGTCCCCAGGGCCCATTGTGACATCTGGGGGACGCCCTTGTCCCCAGGACCCATCGTGGCACCGTGGGGACCCCCATTGTCCCCAGGGCCCATTGTGACATTCCAGGACCCCCCATTGTCCCCAGGACCCATTGTGACATCCTCGGCACCCCCTTGTCCCCAGGGCCCATTGTGACATCCTGGGCAACCCCCCTTGTCCCCAGGGCCCATTGTGACGTCCCAGGACCCCCCCTTCTCCCCAGGGCCCATTGTGACATTCAGGGGACCCCCCCTTATCCCCAGGGCCCATTGTGACATCCCAGGACCCCCCATTGTCCCCAGGGCCCATTGTGACATCCTGGGGATCGCTCCTTGTCCCCAGGGCCCATTTTGACGTCCCAGGACCCCCCATTGTCCCCAGGACCCATTGTGACATTCAGGGGACCCCCTTTCTCACTGCGGCCCATTGTGAAATCCCAGGACCCCACATTGTCCCCAGGGCCCATTGTGACATCCTGGGGACCCCACTTGTCCCCAGGACCCATTGTGACACGATGGGGACCCCCATTGTCCCCAGGGCCCATTGTGACATTCCAGGACCCCCCATTGTCCCCAGGGCCCATTGTGACATCCTCGGCACCCCCTTGTCCCCAGGGCCCATTGTGACATCCTGGGCAACCCCCCTTGTCCCCAGGGCCCATTGTGACGTCCCAGGACCCCCCCTTCTCCCCAGGGACCATTGTGACATTCAGGGGATCCCCCCTTATCCCCAGGGCCCATTGTGACATCCCAGGACCCCCCATTGTCCCCAGGGCCCATTGTGACATCCTGGGGATCGCTCCTTGTCCCCAGGGCCCATTTTGACGTCCCAGGACCCCCCACTGTCCCCAGGACCCATTGTGACATTCAGGGGACCCCTTTGTCACTGGGGCCCATTGTGACATCCCTGGACCCCACATTGTCCCCAGGGCCCATTGTGACATCCTGGGGACCCCACTTGTCCCCAGGACCTATTGTGACACCATGGGGACCCCCATTTGTGCCCAGGGCCTATTGTGGCACTGTGGGTACCACCCTTGTCCGTAGGGCTCATTGTGACATCCCAGGACCCCCCATTGTCCCCAGGGCCCATTGTGACGTTCAGGGGACCCCCCTTTGTCCCCAGGGCCTATTCTGATACCGTGGGGACCCCCTTTATCCCCAGGGCCCATTGTGACATCCTGGGGGCGCTCTTTGTCCCCAGGGCCCATTGTGACATCCTGGGGACCGTCCTTGTCCCCAGAGCCCATTGTGACATCCAGGGGACCCCCTTTGTCCCCAGGGCCCATTGTGGCACCATAGGGACCCACTTTGTCACTAGGGCCCATTGTGACATCCCAGGACCTGCCCTGGTCCCCAGGGCCCATTGTGACATCCATGGGACCCCCATTGTCCCAAGACTTCATTGTGACATCCTGGGCACCCCCCTTGTCCTCAGGGTCCATTGTGACAGCCCAGGACCCCCCGTTCTCCCCAGGGCCCATTGTGATATCTGGGGGACCCCCTTGTTCCCAGGGCCCATTGTGACATCCTGGAGACACCCCCTTGTCCCCAGGGCCCATTGTGACATCCCAGGACCCCCCATTGTCTCCAGGGCCCATTGTGACATCCTGGGGATCCCTCCTTGTCCCCAGGGCCCATTGTGACATTCGGCGGACCCCCCTTTGTCCCCAGGGCCCATTGTGACATCCTAGGGACCCGTTTCTCCCCAGGGCCCTTTGTGGCACCATAAGGACCCCCCCTTGTCACTGGGGGCCCATTGTGACACCATGGAGACCCCTGCTTGTCCTCAGGGTCCATTGTGACATCCTGGGCACTCCCCATTTTCCCCGGGACCCATTGTGACATCCTGGCCACCCCCTTGCTCCCAGGGCCCATTGTGGCACCATGGGGACACCCCCTTGTCCCCAGGGCCCATTGTGACATCCCAGGACCCCCCTTTGTCCCCAGGACCCATTGTAGCACCATGGGGACCCCTTTTGTCCCCAGGGCCCATTGTGACATTCTTGGACCCGACTTTGTCCCCAGGGCCTATTGTGACACCATGGGGACACCTCCTTGTCACTGGGGACCCATTGTGACACCATGGGGACCCCTCCTTGTCCTCAGGACTCATTCTCACCTCCTGGGTACCCCCCATTGTCCCCAGGGCCCATTGTGACATCGTGGGGACCCTCATTGTCCCCAGGGCCCATTGTGACATCCTGGGGACCCCCATTGTCCCCAGGGCCCCTTGTGACATACTCGGCACCCCCTTGTCCCCAGGGCCCATTGTGACATCCTGGGCACCCCCCCTTGTCCCCAGGGCCCATTGTGACGTTCCAGGACCCCCCCTTGTCCCCAGGGCCCATTGTGACATTCAGGGGACCCCTCTTTGTCCCCAGGGCCCATTGTGACATCCTGGGGACCCCCCCTTATCCCCAGGGATCATTGTGACGTCCCAGGACCCCCCATTGTCCTTAGGGCCCATTGTGACATCCTGGGGATCGCTCCTTGTCCCCAGGGCCCATTGTGACGTCCCAGAACCCCCCATTGTCCCCAGGACCCATTGTGACATTCATGGGACCCCTGTCGAGGGTTAGGATTGCGGGGTGACAATCAAACCCTGGCAGATGTATTGTTAACCTCCTCTCCCCCCCACTTCTCCCTTTTGCCCCTGCCTCTCCCCCCTTCCCACTCAGGACAGGCGATCGGGAGGGAAAGAAGGACAGAGAGAGAAGAGTTGGAAATGTTAAAGATGTTTTACTAATGCTACTAATAAGAATAGAGAAAATAATAAAAAATATACAAAACCAATCTTGTAAGTCTCAGCAACTGCAGAGCCAGCACCCAAAGTCCTGGATTGGACTCTGCAGCCAACCGGAGCTGGATTCAGTCTCTCACTAGGCCTCAGTTCGCAGGGACGACCAGCAAGGTCCTCTCGTAATGTCAGCCATGAGGAAAAAGGGAAAAAAGCAAAGGGCCGAGATCCTCGTGATCTCCCACTTTTATATGAAGTATTCACGTGAATGGAATGTTATACACCGTTGGTCAGTCTCTCGGACATCAGTTTTCTCGTTGCCCCTCTCGCGAGATGTCCATCCGTGCTTATCAATAAGTTTGCATTCCATTGCTAGGTTTAACCAAAACATGTGTTGGGTTCTCTAGGAAAATGCAGCTAACATGAAGGCTTTAGCTGACAGGCAAATTCAGTAAAAAAGAAACTTGTTTTTAACAAAACCAGGACATTCCACCCCTTATAATATGACATTCACTGAATACTTAAACCTTATCAATACAATCTATCAATACAATCTAATTAATCACTACTACTATATATATATATACATATGTACATATATACACAGGAGTAATTAATCAGTGGACCATCTTTTGAAAAGTTAATTAAGTTCATTTTGTCACCACAGTCTCCCAGGGCAGGAAAAATGGTACAAGTGCATCTCATGACCACTGTTTGTGGGTTAAGGACACCAACTTCGAAGAAGGTGTCGGGCGCCACTCGAAGAAGCCAGCGCTGGTTTCATCACCATTGTCTTGATCTGAAAGACACTTATTAAACATTGTTAGTGCGGCAATTCACATCATACAGTTCAGCATTGCATATTTTCACCTAAAATCAAATCCCCTTGAGGTACACACCGAACTTCTCCATCCTTAAGCATCACCCACCAGGTGCTGCCAGGTCCCTGGGCAAAAACAATCCCACGAATAGGTTTGCCTGTGCCTGAGGCAGGAGTAACCCATACTGCCTTTCCTAAGATATTTTTCATGTGTACTACAGGGACTTTAACTCCTTCTACAGTCCGTAGAATTTCTGATTGGGCAGGCCCGGCTCGATTGGTTGATCCCCTAGTGTTGACCAACCAAGTGGCTTTTGCTAAATGTGAATCCCAGTTTTTAAAGGTTCCGCCACCAAGTGCCTTTAGTGTAGTTTTTAACAAACCATTGTACCTTTCAATTTTCCCAGAGGCTGGTGCATGATATGGAATATGATACACCCACTCAATACCATGTTCTTTGGCCCAATTGTCTATAATACTGTTTTTGAAATGAGTACCGTTGTCTGATTCAATTCTTTCTGGCGTACCGTGCCACCAAAGGACTTGCTTCTCAAGGCCCAAGATAGTATTTCGGGCTGTAGCATGAGGTACGGCATATGTTTCCAACCATCCAGTGGTTGCTTCTACCATTGTAAGTACATAATGCTTACCTTGACGTGTTTGTGGAAGTGTAATATAATCAATCTGCCAAGCTTCTCCATACTTATACTTTAACCATCGCCCCCCATACCATACAGGTTTTAACCGTTTTGCTTGTTTCATTTCGGCGCAAGTTTCACATTCATGAATAACCTGTGAAATAGTGTCCATAGTTAAATCCACCCCTCGATCACGAGCCCATTTGTATGTTGCATCTCTGCCTTGATGCCCTGAAGCATCATGGGCCCACCGAGCTAGGAAAAGTTCGCCTTTATGTTGCCAGTCCAAGTCCACCTCAGCTACTTTAATCTTAGCAGCTTGATCCGCTTGTTGGTTGTTTAGGTGTTCCTCGGTGGCTCGACTTTTAGGCACATGAGCATCTACATGACGAACTTTCACAGGCAGGTTCTCTAGCCGAGCAGCAATGTCTTGCCACAGTGTGGCAGCCCAAATGGGTTTACCTCTGCGCTGCCAGTTGCTTTTCTTCCATTGCTGTAGCCACCCCCACAAGGCATTTGCTACCATCCATGAATCTGTATAGAGATAAAGTATTGGACATTTCTCTCGTTCAGCAATGTCCAAAGCCAGCTGGATGGCTTTCACTTCTGCAAACTGACTGGATTCACCTTGTCCTTCAGTGGCTTCTGTAACTTGTCGTGTGGGACTCCACACAGCAGCTTTCACCTTCGATGTTTTCCTACAAGACGACAGGATCCATCTGTGAACAGTGCATACTGCTTATCAGTCTCTGAAAGCGTATTATATGGTGGTGCTTCTTCAGCACGTTTTACTTCCTCCTCATCTGGAGACATCCCAAAGTCTTTGCTTTCTGGCCAGTCTGTAATCACTTCTAATATCCCTGGACGGTTGGGACTTCCAATTCGAGCTCGTTGTGTGATCAGTGCAATCCATTTACTCCATGTAACTTCGGTTGCATGATGTGGAGAGGGAACCGTCCCTTTGAACATCCAGCTCAGCACCGGCAGTCGAGGTGCCAGGAGGAGCTGTGCTTCAGTGCCCATCACTTCTGAAGCAGCTCGAACTCCTTCATATGCTGCCAGTATCTCCTTTTCAGTTGGAGTACAGTTGGCCTCAGATCCTTTGTATCCTCGACTCCAAAAACCTAGGGGTCGACCTCGGGTTTCTCCTGGTGCTTTCTGCCAGAGGCTCCAGGTAAGTCCATTATCTCCGGCTGCGGTGTAGAGCACATTTTTAACATCTAGTCCAGTTCGGACTGGTCCAAGGGCCACTGCATGAGTTATCTCACGCTTAATTTGTTCAAAGGCTTGTCGTTGTTCAGGGCCCCACTCAAATTGGTTCTTTTTATGAGTCACTCGATAGAGAGGGCTCACAATGTGGCTGTAGTCAGGAATGTGCATTCTCCAAAAACCTACAACGCCCAAGAAAGTCTGTGTCTCCTTCATATTAGTAGGTGGAGACATTGCTGCAATTTTGTTGATCACATCCATTGGGATCTGACGACGGCCATCTTGCCATTTTATTCCTAAAAACTGGATCTCTCGTGCAGGTCCCTTGACCTTGCTTCGTTTTATGGCAAAACCAGCATCCAAAAGAATCTGAATTATTCTCTCACCTTTCTCGAAGACTTCTTTTGCTGTGTCACCCCATACAATGATATCATCAATATATTGCAAGTGTTCTGGAGCTTCACCTTGCTCCAGCGTGGTCTGGATCAGTCCATGGCAGATGGTAGGACTGTGTTTCCACCCCTGGGGCAAGCGATTCCATGTATACTGGATGCCCCTCCAGGTGAAAGCAAACTGCGGCCTGCACTCTGCTGCTACAGGAATAGAGAAAAATGCATTAGCAATGTCAATTGTAGCATACCACTTGGCTGCCTTTGACTCCAGTTCAAATTGCAGTTCTAGCATGTCAGGCACAGCAGCACTCAGTGGTGGTGTAATTTCATTCAGGCCACGATAGTCTACAGTTAGTCTCCACTCGTCACTAGACTTACGCACTGGCCAGATTGGGCTGTTAAAAGGTGAGCGAGTCTTACTGATCACACCCTGGCTTTCCAATTGACGGATCAGCTTCTGGATAGGAATCAAAGAGTCTCGACTGGTGCGATATTGCCGGCGATGCACCGTCGTGGTAGCAATTGGCACCTGCTGATCGTCAACCCTCAGCCGTCCTACAACAGAAGGGTCATCTGAAAGACCAGGCAAATCAGACAGCTGTTCAATTTTCTCAGTGTCCACAGCTGCTATACCAAATGCCCACCTATACCCTTTTGGGTCCTTAAAATACCCTCTCCTGAGGTAGTCTATACCAAGGATGCACGGAGCATCTGGACCAGTCACAATGGGATGCTTTTGCGAGTTTTTTCCAGTTAGGTTCATTTCAGCCTCTGCAACAGTCAGTTCCTGGGATCCCCCAGTCACTCCAACAATATTGATGGATTGCATTCCTTTATGATTAGAAGGAATTATTGTGCACTGAGCACCAGTGTCCACCAAAGCTTTGTACTCCTGGGGTTGTGTTGTACCAGGCCATCGTATTTCTACAGTCCAATAAACTCTGTTATCCCTTTCCTCCACCTGGTTGGAGGCAGAGCACCTCTAATTCCTGTTTTGCACAGTCTCTGGGTGTGAATTAGAGGTTCCTTCAAAAGCATCAGAATCTCTTCTGCTCCTTTTGTAAACTGGAGCAGCCACCTTCCTAGGAGTTTTTCCTTTTATCTCACGTACTCGTTCTTGAAGTTCTGAGGTAGGCCTTCCATGCCACTTATTCATATTTTCTCCCTGCTCATGTAGGAAGAAACACAGTGAACCTCTTTTTGTGGGCTGTCTCTGCCCTCTCTCTCGAGATTGGAAACGCCTTCTCCTAACAGCTGAAACATAGGTTTGTGCAGGTCGTGAACGGTACGAGTCTGCTCTGAGCTCTTAGATTTCTTGCAACAGCTTTTCAAACCGGTCATCAGATTTTTCACACAGTTTCTCCACAGCGGAGACACAAGCCCGTAGAGAACCAGCAAGGCTGTCCTCAAAGTACCGGAGCTGCTCAATCACTTCATTAATTTCTTGTACACCTCTAGCTGACCAGACCATTCCTGCCAATGACTTAGCATATGCAAGTGGTGCACTTTGTACAAATCTGCGCCACATAGATTTTGTACAATTGATTCTATCTGGGTCTGTCCCCTCTTGGCTGTTTGGTCCTAGATAGATGATCTCTCGCACAGCTAATTCTCTCAGGAACTGGATACCTCTCTCCATAGTATTCCATTTCCCTAACGTGGATATACAATCTTCCTTGTAGGGAAAACTGACTTTCATAGCTGCCAGGAGTCGGGTCCAGAGAGTAGCGGCATTAGACTCTCTTGAAATTGCCCTATCAATGGTGGAATCTTTTGACAGAGATCCCAGCTGCCTGGCTTCACCACCTTCTAATTCAATTGTTTCTGCCCCATTGTCCCAGCATCGCAGCAGCCAGGTTAAAATATTCTCGCCTTCACGACGACTAAAGTCTTCTCGCAGATCTCTCAGCTCACCTGGAGAAAAGGACCGAGTGGTGGTCACTTCATCTCCACCCTGTCCTGATGATGATGCCTCTTGGGTTGATGTTGGCCCTGTGCCATCACCTGCTGCACGGGTAGTCTTTCTAGTGACTTTCTTACAACCAGCAACTGATGCTGATATGGGTTCACCATCATCTGATTCATTTCCAGAATCTGAATGACTGTCACAGTGATTGCTGTGGTTACAGCAGCAACAGTGCCCAGTGTGTGAAGACGGGGGGGGCTGCCTTGTTAGCCTTTGAGGCTGGAGAAGTAACGTTATCTGCAGCGACCTTGGCAGAGGAGCTCTGCGGAGGAGCTGTAGCTTCAGCCTGTGAAGCCGCGGTTGGGGGGACAGTGGCTGCAGCAGCAGCTTTGGCTGTTTTACCTTTTCTCGAGCGGCTAGGAGTGCTTTTTGCTAAAGCTTCCGAAGACACACTGCAAATCTCAGGACTAAGAAGAGACGCAAACCTCCTATTGAACCTCATTTCTCTTAACAGTAACACAAACTGACACACATTCAGCAAACCAGATAACACCATCACAGTTCTATCAAAGCTCCAAGGGTATTCAAAGTTCTCTAAAACATTTGCAAA
Organism: Patagioenas fasciata; assembly: GCF_037038585.1. Classification (NCBI taxonomy): domain Eukaryota; kingdom Metazoa; phylum Chordata; class Aves; order Columbiformes; family Columbidae; genus Patagioenas; species Patagioenas fasciata. The sequence goes on from NC_092526.1 coordinate 45,044,424, forward strand.
CTGTCCTAGCGAAAACACGAAAGTATTGTTAGTCAGCCTTTCTAAAGATTCGCTTGACCAATTAGCAAATATAGAGCCATTCTGCTCTTTAATCTCTCCTGGAGGTTTTTCAAGGTAAAGCAAAAGCGAGTAGAAATTCATTACCGGCTGCAATATAATGAAATAAACCAGTGCCATACCACACAGCATCATCATGACCGCTGTCCAGTTTCTTGTTGTTATATAATGAATACTTCGATTCAGAAAGAAACACCAACAAAGATATGGGATCAGCGAGCACAATGTAGAAAATAGCTGATATAACTTATGCCACAACATCTTTAAATCAATGTAATTCACTTTGCCTTAATACCACTAAATAATATCCAAAGCAAACAGACGCGCGAGTATCACAACTCTATGAGTTGGCACCGTGACAAGAAAATTGAAAGGTACGTCAGAGCAGTAGAAAAGCCAAAAATCTCCAAATTTACCCCTTTCTCGTGCCCCACGTTGGGCGCCAATTATCTGTCGAGGGTTAAGATTGCGGGGTGACAATCAAACCCTGGCAGATGTATTGTTAACCTCCTCTCCCCCACACTTCCCCCTTTTGCCCCTGCCTCTCCCCCCTTCCCACTCAGGACAGGCGATCGGGAGGGAAAGAAGGACAGAGAGAAGAGAGTTGGAAAAGTTAGAGATGTTTTACTAACGCTACTAATAAGAATAGAGAAAATAATACAAAATATACAAAACCAATCTTGTAAGTCTCAGCAACTGCAGAGCCAGCACCCGAAGTCCTGGATTAGACTCTGTAGCCAACCGGAGATGGATTCAGTCTCTCACTAGGCCTCAGTTCGCAGGGACGACCAGCAAGGTCCTCTCCTAATGTCAGCCATGAGGAAAAAAGGGAAAGAGGGCAAAGGGGCGAGATCCTCGTAATCTCCCACTTTCATATGAAGTATTCACGTGAATGGAATGTTATACACCATTGGTCAGTCTCTCGATCACCAGTTTCTCGTCGCCCCTCTCGTGAGATGTCCATCCGTGCTTATCAATAAGTTTGCATTCCATTGCTAGGTTTAACCAAAACATGTGTCAGGTTCTCCAGGAAAATGCAGCTAATATGAAGGCTTTAGCTGACAGGCAAAAATTCGCTAAAAGAGAAACTTGTTTTTAACAAAACCAGGACATAAGCCTAAACTGCAAATATCTCTCCATAAAGATGGTTTTTATACTGTACTTCCACAATCTTCTGGCAGTACAAAAGAACAAGCGGCAGATGTACTTAGGCTGAGTCATGGTGGTTTGGTGCAGAGACCATGCATATCATGAGAATATTTCAGCATTTCTGCTCTGGTTTTCATTGTATTACACCAAAACACCCACCTGATGACATCATTTCAAGAGCAAAAGCAGCAATTTGCAGAATTCAGCTTCTTTGGGGAACTGAGCAATTGCTGAGTTGACAGCAAGTCCTGCTGGGTCCCTGTCACCTGCAGAGTGCCCGCATCCTCACCACGGTAGCGGGCATTGCGACAAAGGTTCTATGTCAGCTGAGTGTGGCAGCCGAGCGCCCGCTAGGGGAGGGTGAGCCTGTCAGCCCCGGGCCTGTCACTGCCTGCTGTCCCCCCTGTCACCAGCAAGGCCTCTGAAAAGTTTCCAAAACATCCCCAGACTTGGGTGCAAAGTGGTCAAAAGTCTCCAAGAGACAAGTCGGGAAGAAGATATGGAACAGAGGGAGAAAGGCAAGGGAGCAGGCCAAAGGGAGGCAAGAGGAAAAAGTAGTGCTGGGCTGGACGACTGAAATGGAGGAATTGAAAGAGGAAAGCCAGGAAGCAGGAGAGTTTGAGAAAAGGAGAGAGGAAAGAAGAGACATGCAGCCAGACGAGGGCTTAGTGAGAGAGGCTGGGACAGAGAACAGGATGAGAAGGAAATAAGGCAAGGCAAGGCAAGGCTAGGCCAAAGGACGTTTCTTTGATTTATATTTTCTACCACATTCATCTGGAGATGAGGAGGAAAGCCATCAGACCTTATGGATTAGTCCCAAACAAAAGCCCCGGCTACTTGAGACACTTAGACTAAGCCTAAACCAGAAAGATCTCTCCATAAAGATGGTTTTTATACTGTACTTCCACAATCTTCTGGCAGTACAGAAGAACAAGCGGCAGATGTACTTAGGCTGAGTCATGGTGGTTTGGTGCAGAGACCATGCATATCATGGGAATAGTTCAGCATTTCTGCTCTGGTTTTCAGTGTATTACACCAAAACACCCACCTGATGACAGCATTTCAAGAGCAAAAGCAGCAATTTGCAGAATTCAGCTTCTTTGGGGAACTGACCAATTGCTGAGCTGACACCACGTCCTGCTGGGTCCCTGTCACCTGCAGAGTGCCTGCATCCTCACCACGGTAGCGGGCATTGCGACAAAGGTTCTATGTCAGCTGGGTGTGGCTGCCGAGTGCCCGCTGGGGGAGGGGGAGCCTGTCAGCCCCGGGCCTGTCACTGCCTGCTGTCCCCCCTGTCACCAGTGAGGCCTCTGAAAAGTTTCCAAAACATCCCCAGACTTGGGTCCAAAGTGGCCAAAAGTCTCCAAGAGACAAGTTGGGAAGAAGGATATGGAACAGAGGGAGAAAGGCAAGGGAGAAAGCCAAAGGGAGGCAAGAGGAAAAAGTAGTGCCGGGCTGCAGGACTGAAATGGAGGAATTGAAAGAGGAAAGCCAGGAAGCAGGAGAGTTTGAGAAAAGGAGAGAGGAAAGAAGAGACATGCAGCCAGACGAGGGCTTAGTGAGAGAGGCTGGGACAGAGAACAGGATGAGAAGGAAATAAGGCAAGGCAAGGCAAGGCTAGGCCAAAGGACGTTTCCTTGATTTATATTTTCTACCACATTCATCTGGAGATGAGGAGGAAAGCCATCAGACCTTACATATTAGGCCCAAACAAAAGCCCCGGCAACTTGAGACGCTTAGACTAAGCCTAAACCACAAAGATCTCTACATAAAGATGGTTTTTATACTGTACTTCCACAATCAGCTGGCAGTACAAAAGAACAAGCGCAGATGTACTTAGGCTGAGTCATGGTGGTTTGGTGCAGAGACCATGCATATTATGGGAATATTTCAGCATTTCTGCTCTGGTTTTCAGTGTATTACACCAAAACACCCACCTGATGACAGCATTTCAAGAGCAAAAGCAGCAATTTGCAGAATTCAGCTTCTTTGGGGAACTGAGCAATTGATGAGCTGACACCAAGTCCTGCTGGGTCCCTGTCACCTGCAGAGTGCCCGCATCCTCACCACGGTCGCGGGCATTGTGACAAAGGTTCTATGTCAGCTGGGTGTGGCAGCCGAGTGCCCGCTAGGGGAGGGTGAGCCTGTCAGCCCCGGGCCTGTCACTGCCTGCTGTCCCCCCTGTCACCAGCAAGGCCTCTGAAAAGTTTCCAAAACATCCCCAGACTTGGCTCCAAAGTGTCCAAAAGTCTCCAAGAGACAAGTCGGGAAGAAGGATATGGAACAGAGGGAGAAAGCCAAGGGAGCAGGCCCAAGGGAGGCAAGAGGAAAAAGTAGTGCCGGGCTGCAGGACTGAAATGGAGGAATTGAAAGACGAAAGCCAGGAAGCAGGAGAGTTTGAGAAAAGGAGAGAGGAAAGAAGAGACATGCAGCCAGACGAGGGCTTAGTGAGAGAGGCTGGGACAGAGAACAGGATGAGAAGGAAATAAGGCAAGGCAAGGCAAGGCTAGGCCAAAGGACGTTTCCTTGATTTATATTTTCTACCACATTCATCTTGAGATGAGGAGGAAAGCTATCAGACCTTATGGATTAGGCCCAAACAAAAGCCCCGGCTACTTGAGACACTTAGACTAAGCCTAAACCACAAAGATCTCTCCATAAAGATGGTTTTTATACTGTACTTCCACAATCAGCTGGCAGCACAAAAGAACAACGGCAGACATACTTAGGCTGAGTCATGGTGGTTTGGTGCAGAGACCATGCATATCATGGGAATATTTCAGCATTTCTGCTCTGGTTTTCAGTGTATTACACCAAAACACCCACCTGATGACATCATTTCAAGAGCAAAAGCAGCAATTTGCAGAATTCAGCTTCTTTGGGGACTGAGCAATTGCTGAGCTGACACCAAGTCCTGCTGGGTCCCTGTCACCTGCAGAGTGCCCGCATCCTCCCCACGGTAGCGGGCATTGTGACAAAGGTTCTAAGTCAGCTGGGTGTGGCAGCCGAGCGCTCGCTAGGGGAGGGGAAGCCTGTCAGCCCCGGGCCTGTCACTGCCTGCTGTCCCCCGTGTCACCAGCTAGGCCTCTGAAAAGTTTCCAAAACATGCCCAGACTTGGGTGCAAAGTGGCCAAAAGTCTCCAAGAGACAAGTCGGGAAGAAGGATATGGAAGAGAGGGAGAAAGCCAAGGGAGCAGGCCCAAGGGAGGCAAGAGAAAAAAGTAGTGCCGGGCTGCAGGACTGAAATGGAGGAATTGAAAGACGAAAGCCAGGAAGCAGGAGAGTTTGAGAAAAGGAGAGAGGAAAGAAGAGACATGCAGCCAGACGAGGGGTTAGTGAGAGAGGCTGGGACAGAGAACAGGATGAGAAGGAAATAAGGCAAGGCAAGGCAAGGCAAGGCTAGGCCAAAGAACGTTTCTTTGATTTATATTTTCTACCACATTCATCTTGAGATGAGAGGAAAGCCATCAGACCTTATGGATTAGGCCCAAACAAAAGCCCGGGCTACTTGAGACACTTAGACTAAGCCTAAACCACAAAGATCTCTCCATAAAGATGGTTTTTATACTGTACTTCCACAATCAGCTGGCAGCACAAAAGAACAAGCGGCAGACATACTTAGGCTGAGTCATGGTGGTTTGGTGCAGAGACCATGCATATCATGGGAATATTTCAGCATTTCTGCTCTGGTTTTCAGTGTATTACACCAAAACACCCACCTGATGACATCATTTCAAGAGCAAAAGCAGCAATTTGCAGAATTCAGCTTCTTTGGGGAACTGAGCAATTGCTGAGCTGACAGCAAGTCCTGCTGGGTCCCTGTCACCTGCAGAGTGCCCGCATCCTCACCACGGTAGCGGGCATTGTGACAAAGGTTCTATGTCATCTGGGTGTGGCAGCCGAGCGCCCGCTAGGGGAGGGGGAGCCTGTCAGCCCCGGGCCTGTCACTGCCTGCTGTCCCCCCTGTCACCAGCGAGGCCTCTGAAAAGTTTCCAAAACATGCCCAGACTTGGGTGCAAAGTGGCCAAAAGTCTCCAAGAGACAAGTCGGGAAGAAGGATATGGAAGAGAGGGAGAAAGCCAAGGGAGCAGGCCAAAGGGAGGCAAGAGAAAAAAGTAGTGCCGGGCTGCAGGACTGAAATGGAGGAATTGAAAGACGAAAGCCAGGAAGCAGGAGAGTTTGAGAAAATGAGAGAGGAAAGAAGAGACATGCAGCCAGACGAGGGGTTAGTGAGAGAGGCTGGGACAGAGAACAGGATGAGAAGGAAATAAGGCAAGGCAAGGCAAGGCTAGGCTAGGCCAAAGAACGTTTCTTTGATTTATATTTTCTACCACATTCATCTTGAGATGAGAGGAAAGCCATCAGACCTTATGGATTAGGCCCAAACAAAAGCCCGGGCTACTTGAGACACTTAGACTAAGCCTAAACCACAAAGATCTCTCCATAAAGATGGTTTTTATACTGTACTTCCACAATCAGCTGGCAGCACAAAAGAACAAGCGGCAGACATACTTAGGCTGAGTCATGGTGGTTTGGTGCAGAGACCATGCATATCATGGGAATATTTCAGCATTTCTGCTCTGGTTTTCAGTGTATTACACCAAAACACCCACCTGATGACATCATTTCAAGAGCAAAAGCAGCAATTTGCAGAATTCAGCTTCTTTGGGGAACTGAGCAATTGCTGAGCTGACAGTAAGTCCTGCTGGGTCCCTGTCACCTGCAGAGTGCCCGCATCCTCACCACGGTAGCGGGCATTGTGACAAAGGTTCTATGTCATCTGGGTGTGGCAGCCGAGCGCCCGCTAGGGGAGGGGGAGCCTGTCAGCCCCGGGCCTGTCACTGCCTGCTGTCCCCCCTGTCACCAGCGAGGCCTCTGAAAAGTTTCCAAAACATGCCCAGACTTGGGTGCAAAGTGGCCAAAAGTCTCCAAGAGACAAGTCGGGAAGAAGGATATGGAAGAGAGGGAGAAAGCCAAGGGAGCAGGCCAAAGGGAGGCAAGAGAAAAAAGTAGTGCCGGGCTGCAGGACTGAAATGGAGGAATTGAAAGACGAAAGCCAGGAAGCAGGAGAGTTTGAGAAAAGGAGAGAGGAAAGAAGAGACATGCAGCCATATGAGGGCTTACTGAGAGAGGCTGGGACAGAGAACAGGATGAGAAGGAAATAAGGCAAGGCAAGGCAAGGCTAGGCCAAAGGACGTTTCTTTGATTTATATTTTCTACCACATTCATCTTGAGATGAGAGGAAAGCCATCAGACCTTATGGATTAGGCCCAAACAAAAGCCCCGGCTACTTGAGACACTTAGACTAAGCCTAAACCACAAAGATCTCTCCATAAAGATGGTTTTTATACTGTACTTCCACAATCAGCTGGCAGTACAAAAGAACAAGCGCAGATGTACTTAGGCTGAGTCATGGTGGTTTGGTGCAGAGACCATGCATATTATGGGAATATTTCAGCATTTCTGCTCTGGTTTTCAGTGTATTACACCAAAACACCCACCTGATGACAGCATTTCAAGAGCAAAAGCAGCAATTTGCAGAATTCAGCTTCTTTGGGGAACTGAGCAATTGATGAGCTGACACCAAGTCCTGCTGGGTCCCTGTCACCTGCAGAGTGCCCGCATCCTCACCACGGTCGCGGGCATTGTGACAAAGGTTCTATGTCAGCTGGGTGTGGCAGCCGAGTGCCCGCTAGGGGAGGGTGAGCCTGTCAGCCCCGGGCCTGTCACTGCCTGCTGTCCCCCCTGTCACCAGCAAGGCCTCTGAAAAGTTTCCAAAACATCCCCAGACTTGGCTCCAAAGTGTCCAAAAGTCTCCAAGAGACAAGTCGGGAAGAAGGATATGGAACAGAGGGAGAAAGCCAAGGGAGCAGGCCCAAGGGAGGCAAGAGGAAAAAGTAGTGCCGGGCTGCAGGACTGAAATGGAGGAATTGAAAGACGAAAGCCAGGAAGCAGGAGAGTTTGAGAAAAGGAGAGAGGAAAGAAGAGACATGCAGCCAGACGAGGGCTTAGTGAGAGAGGCTGGGACAGAGAACAGGATGAGAAGGAAATAAGGCAAGGCAAGGCAAGGCTAGGCTAGGCCAAAGAACGTTTCTTTGATTTATATTTTCTACCACATTCATCTTGAGATGAGAGGAAAGCCATCAGACCTTATGGATTAGGCCCAAACAAAAGCCCGGGCTACTTGAGACACTTAGACTAAGCCTAAACCACAAAGATCTCTCCATAAAGATGGTTTTTATACTGTACTTCCACAATCAGCTGGCAGCACAAAAGAACAAGCGGCAGACATACTTAGGCTGAGTCATGGTGGTTTGGTGCAGAGACCATGCATATCATGGGAATATTTCAGCATTTCTGCTCTGGTTTTCAGTGTATTACACCAAAACACCCACCTGATGACATCATTTCAAGAGCAAAAGCAGCAATTTGCAGAATTCAGCTTCTTTGGGGAACTGAGCAATTGCTGAGCTGACAGTAAGTCCTGCTGGGTCCCTGTCACCTGCAGAGTGCCCGCATCCTCACCACGGTAGCGGGCATTGTGACAAAGGTTCTATGTCATCTGGGTGTGGCAGCCGAGCGCCCGCTAGGGGAGGGGGAGCCTGTCAGCCCCGGGCCTGTCACTGCCTGCTGTCCCCCCTGTCACCAGCGAGGCCTCTGAAAAGTTTCCAAAACATGCCCAGACTTGGGTGCAAAGTGGCCAAAAGTCTCCAAGAGACAAGTCGGGAAGAAGGATATGGAAGAGAGGGAGAAAGCCAAGGGAGCAGGCCAAAGGGAGGCAAGAGAAAAAAGTAGTGCCGGGCTGCAGGACTGAAATGGAGGAATTGAAAGACGAAAGCCAGGAAGCAGGAGAGTTTGAGAAAAGGAGAGAGGAAAGAAGAGACATGCAACCATATGAGGGCTTACTGAGAGAGGCTGGGACAGAGAACAGGATGAGAAGGAAATAAGGCAAGGCAAGGCAAGGCTAGGCCAAAGGACGTTTCTTTGATTTATATTTTCTACCACATTCATCTTGAGATGAGAGGAAAGCCATCAGACCTTATGGATTAGGCCCAAACAAAAGCCCCGGCTACTTGAGACACTTAGACTAAGCCTAAACCACAAAGATCTCTCCATAAAGATGGTTTTTATACTGTACTTCCACAATCAGCTGGCAGTACAAAAGAACAAGCGCAGATGTACTTAGGCTGAGTCATGGTGGTTTGGTGCAGAGACCATGCATATTATGGGAATATTTCAGCATTTCTGCTCTGGTTTTCAGTGTATTACACCAAAACACCCACCTGATGACAGCATTTCAAGAGCAAAAGCAGCAATTTGCAGAATTCAGCTTCTTTGGGGAACTGAGCAATTGATGAGCTGACACCAAGTCCTGCTGGGTCCCTGTCACCTGCAGAGTGCCCGCATCCTCACCACGGTCGCGGGCATTGTGACAAAGGTTCTATGTCAGCTGGGTGTGGCAGCCGAGTGCCCGCTAGGGGAGGGTGAGCCTGTCAGCCCCGGGCCTGTCACTGCCTGCTGTCCCCCCTGTCACCAGCAAGGCCTCTGAAAAGTTTCCAAAACATCCCCAGACTTGGCTCCAAAGTGTCCAAAAGTCTCCAAGAGACAAGTCGGGAAGAAGGATATGGAACAGAGGGAGAAAGCCAAGGGAGCAGGCCCAAGGGAGGCAAGAGGAAAAAGTAGTGCCGGGCTGCAGGACTGAAATGGAGGAATTGAAAGACGAAAGCCAGGAAGCAGGAGAGTTTGAGAAAAGGAGAGAGGAAAGAAGAGACATGCAGCCAGACGAGGGCTTAGTGAGAGAGGCTGGGACAGAGAACAGGATGAGAAGGAAATAAGGCAAGGCAAGGCAAGGCTAGGCCAAAGGACGTTTCCTTGATTTATATTTTCTACCACATTCATCTTGAGATGAGGAGGAAAGCTATCAGACCTTATGGATTAGGCCCAAACAAAAGCCCCGGCTACTTGAGACACTTAGACTAAGCCTAAACCACAAAGATCTCTCCATAAAGATGGTTTTTATACTGTACTTCCACAATCAGCTGGCAGCACAAAAGAACAACGGCAGACATACTTAGGCTGAGTCATGGTGGTTTGGTGCAGAGACCATGCATATCATGGGAATATTTCAGCATTTCTGCTCTGGTTTTCAGTGTATTACACCAAAACACCCACCTGATGACATCATTTCAAGAGCAAAAGCAGCAATTTGCAGAATTCAGCTTCTTTGGGGACTGAGCAATTGCTGAGCTGACAGCAAGTCCTGCTGGGTCCCTGTCACCTGCAGAGTGCCCGCATCCTCACCACGGTAGCGGGCATTGTGACAAAGGTTCTAAGTCAGCTGGGTGTGGCAGCCGAGCGCTCGCTAGGGGAGGGGAAGCCTGTCAGCCCCGGGCCTGTCACTGCCTGCTGTCCCCCGTGTCACCAGCTAGGCCTCTGAAAAGTTTCCAAAACATGCCCAGACTTGGGTGCAAAGTGGCCAAAAGTCTCCAAGAGACAAGTCGGGAAGAAGGATATGGAAGAGAGGGAGAAAGCCAAGGGAGCAGGCCCAAGGGAGGCAAGAGAAAAAAGTAGTGCCGGGCTGCAGGACTGAAATGGAGGAATTGAAAGACGAAAGCCAGGAAGCAGGAGAGTTTGAGAAAAGGAGAGAGGAAAGAAGAGACATGCAGCCAGACGAGGGGTTAGTGAGAGAGGCTGGGACAGAGAACAGGATGAGAAGGAAATAAGGCAAGGCAAGGCAAGGCAAGGCTAGGCCAAAGAACGTTTCTTTGATTTATATTTTCTACCACATTCATCTTGAGATGAGAGGAAAGCCATCAGACCTTATGGATTAGGCCCAAACAAAAGCCCGGGCTACTTGAGACACTTAGACTAAGCCTAAACCACAAAGATCTCTCCATAAAGATGGTTTTTATACTGTACTTCCACAATCAGCTGGCAGCACAAAAGAACAAGCGGCAGACATACTTAGGCTGAGTCATGGTGGTTTGGTGCAGAGACCATGCATATCATGGGAATATTTCAGCATTTCTGCTCTGGTTTTCAGTGTATTACACCAAAACACCCACCTGATGACATCATTTCAAGAGCAAAAGCAGCAATTTGCAGAATTCAGCTTCTTTGGGGAACTGAGCAATTGCTGAGCTGACAGCAAGTCCTGCTGGGTCCCTGTCACCTGCAGAGTGCCCGCATCCTCACCACGGTAGCGGGCATTGTGACAAAGGTTCTACGTCAGCTGGGTGTGGCAGCCGAGCGCTCGCTAGGGGAGGGGAAGCCTGTCAGCCCCGGGCCTGTCACTGCCTGCTGTCCCCCCTGTCACCAGCTAGGCCTCTGAAAAGTTTCCAAAACATGCCCAGACTTGGGTCCAAAGTGGCCAAAAGTCTCCAAGAGACAAGTCGGGAAGAAGGATATGGAAGAGAGGGAGAAAGCCAAGGGAGCAGGCCCAAGGGAGGCAAGAGAAAAAAGTAGTGCCGGGCTGCAGGACTGAAATGGAGGAATTGAAAGACGAAAGCCAGGAAGCAGGAGAGTTTGAGAAAAGGAGAGAGGAAAGAAGAGACATGCAGCCAGATGAGGGGTTAGTGAGAGAGGCTGGGACAGAGAACAGGATGAGAAGGAAATAAGGCAAGGCAAGGCACGGCTAGGCTAGGCCAAAGAACGTTTCTTTGATTTATATTTTCTACCACATTCATCTTGAGATGAGAGGAAAGCCATCAGACCTTATGGATTAGGCCCAAACAAAAGCCCGGGCTACTTGAGACACTTAGACTAAGCCTAAACCACAAAGATCTCTCCATAAAGATGGTTTTTATACTGTACTTCCACAATCAGCTGGCAGCACAAAAGAACAAGCGGCAGACATACTTAGGCTGAGTCATGGTGGTTTGGTGCAGAGACCATGCATATCATGGGAATATTTCAGCATTTCTGCTCTGGTTTTCAGTGTATTACACCAAAACACCCACCTGATGACATCATTTCAAGAGCAAAAGCAGCAATTTGCAGAATTCAGCTTCTTTGGGGAACTGAGCAATTGCTGAGCTGACAGTAAGTCCTGCTGGGTCCCTGTCACCTGCAGAGTGCCCGCATCCTCACCACGGTAGCGGGCATTGTGACAAAGGTTCTATGTCATCTGGGTGTGGCAGCCGAGCGCCCGCTAGGGGAGGGGGAGCCTGTCAGCCCCGGGCCTGTCACTGCCTGCTGTCCCCCCTGTCACCAGCGAGGCCTCTGAAAAGTTTCCAAAACATGCCCAGACTTGGGTGCAAAGTGGCCAAAAGTCTCCAAGAGACAAGTCGGGAAGAAGGATATGGAAGAGAGGGAGAAAGCCAAGGGAGCAGGCCAAAGGGAGGCAAGAGAAAAAAGTAGTGCCGGGCTGCAGGACTGAAATGGAGGAATTGAAAGACGAAAGCCAGGAAGCAGGAGAGTTTGAGAAAATGAGAGAGGAAAGAAGAGACATGCAGCCAGACGAGGGGTTAGTGAGAGAGGCTGGGACAGAGAACAGGATGAGAAGGAAATAAGGCAAGGCAAGGCTAGGCCAAAGGACGTTTCTTTAATTTATATTTTCTACCACATTCATCTTGAGATGAGAGGAAAGCCATCAGACCTTATGGACTAGGCCCAAAAAAAAGCCCCGGCTACTTGAGACACTTAGACTAAGCCTAAACCAGAAAGATCTCTCCATAAAGATGGTTTTTATACTGTACTTCCACAATCAGCTGGCAGTACAAAAGAACAAGCGGCAGACATACTTAGGCTGAGTCATGGTGGTTTGGTGCAGAGACCATGCATATCATGGGAATATTTCAGCATTTCTGCTCTGGTTTTCAGTGTATTACAGCAAAACACCCACCTGATGACATCATTTCAAGAGCAAAAGCAGCAATTTGCAGAATTCAGCTTCTTTGGGGAACTGAGCAATTGCTGAGCTGACAGTAAGTCCTGCTGGGTCCCTGTCACTTGCAGAGTGCCCGCATCCTCACCACGGTAGCGGGCATTGTGACAAAGGTTCTATGTCATCTGGGTGTGGCAGCCGAGCGCCCGCTAGGGGAGGGGGAGCCTGTCAGCCCCGGGCCTGTCACTGCCTGCTGTCCCCCCTGTCACCAGCGAGGCCTCTGAAAAGTTTCCAAAACATGCCCAGACTTGGGTGCAAAGTGGCCAAAAGTCTCCAAGAGACAAGTCGGGAAGAAGGATATGGAAGAGAGGGAGAAAGCCAAGGGAGCAGGCCAAAGGGAGGCAAGAGAAAAAAGTAGTGCCGGGCTGCAGGACTGAAATGGAGGAATTGAAAGACGAAAGCCAGGAAGCAGGAGAGTTTGAGAAAAGGAGAGAGGAAAGAAGAGACATGCAGCCATATGAGGGCTTACTGAGAGAGGCTGGGACAGAGAACAGGATGAGAAGGAAATAAGGCAAGGCAAGGCAAGGCTAGGCCAAAGGACGTTTCTTTGATTTATATTTTCTACCACATTCATCTTGAGATGAGAGGAAAGCCATCAGACCTTATGGATTAGGCCCAAACAAAAGCCCCGGCTACTTGAGACACTTAGACTAAGCCTAAACCACAAAGATCTCTCCATAAAGATGTTTTTTATACTGTACTTCCACAATCAGCTGGCAGCACAAAAGAACAAGCGGCAGACATACTTAGGCTGAGTCATGGTGGTTTGGTGCAGAGACCATGCATACCATGGGAATATTTCAGCATTTCTGCTCTGGTTTTCAGTGTATTACACCAAAACACCCACCTGATGACATCATTTCAAGAGCAAAGCAGCAATTTGCAAAATTCAGCTTCTTTGGGGAACTGAGCAATTGCTGAGCTGACAGCAAGTCCTGCTGGGTCCCTGTCACCTGCAGAGTGCCCGCATCCTCACCATGGTAGCGGGCATTGTGACAAAGGTTCTATGTCAGCTGGGTGTGGCAGCGGAGCGCCCGCTAGGGGAGGGTGAGCCTGTCAGCCCCGGGCCTGTCACTGCCTGCTGTCCCCCCTGTCACCAGCGAGGCCTCTGAAAAGTTTCCAAAACATGCCCAGACTTGGGTCCAAAGTGGCCAAAAGTCTCCAAGAGACAAGTCGGGAAGAAGGATATGGAAGAGAGGGAGAAAGCCAAGGGAGCAGGCCCAAGGGAGGCAAGAGGAAAAAGTAGTGCCGGGCTGCAGGACTGAAATGGAGGAATTGAAAGACGAAAGCCAGGAAGCAGGAGAGTTTGAGAAAAGGAGAGAGGAAAGAAGAGACATGCAGCCATATGAGGGCTTACTGAGAGAGGGTAGGACAGAGAACAGGATGAGAAGGAAATAAGGCAAGGCAAGGCAAGGCTAGGCCAAAGGACGTTTCTTTGATTTATATTTTCTACCACATTCATCTTGAGATGAGGAGGAAAGCCATCAGACCTTATGGATTAGGCCCAAACAAAAGCTCCGGCTACTTGGGACACTTAGATTAAGCCTAAACCACAAAGATCTCTCCATAAAGATGGTTTTTATACTGTACTTCCACGATCTGCTGTCAGTAGAGAAGAACAAGCGGCAGATGTACTTAGGCTGAGTCATGGTGGTTTTGTGCAGAGACCATGCATATCATGGGAATATTTCAGCATTTCTGCTCTGGTTTTCAGTGTATTACACCAAAACACCTACCTGATGACATCATTTCAAGAGCAAAAGCAGCAATTTGCAGAATTCAGCTTCTTTGGGGAACTGAGCAATTGCTGAGCTGACAGCAAGTCCTGCTGGGTCCCTGTCACCTGCAGAGTGCCCGCATCCTCACCACGGTAGCGGGCATTGTGACAAAGGTTCTACGTCAGCTGGGTGTTGCAGCCGAGCGCCCGCTAGGGGAGGGGAAGCCTGTCATCCCCGGGCCTGTCACTGCCTGCTGTCCCCCGTGTCACTAGCGAGGCCTCTGAAAAGTTTCCAAAACATCCCCAGACTTGGCTCCCAAGTGGCCAAAAGTCTCCAAGAGACAAGTCGGGAAGAAGGATATGGAAGAGAGGGAGAAAGCCAAGGGAGCAGGCCCAAGGGAGGCAAGAGGAAAAAGTAGTGCCGGGCTGCAGTACTGAAATGGAGGAATTGAAAGACGAAAGCCAGGAAGCAGGAGAGTTTGAGAAAAGGAGAGAGGAAAGAAGAGACATGCAGCCAGACGAGGGGTTAGTGAGAGAGGCTGGGACAGAGAACAGGATGAGAAGCAAATAATGCAATGCAAGGCAAGGCAAGGCTAGGCCAAACGAGATTTCCTTGATTTATATTTTCTACCACATTCATCTTGAGATGAGGAGGAAGCCATCAGACCTTATGGATTAGGCCCAAACAAAAGCCCCGGCTACTTGAGACACGTAGACTAAGCCTAAACCAGAAAGATCTCTCCATAAAGATGGTTTTTATACTGTACTTCCACAATCTGCTGGCAGTACAAAAAAACAAGCGGCAGATGTACTTAGGCTGAGTCATGGTGGTTTTGTGCAGAGACCATGCATATCATGGGAGTTTTTCAGCATTTCTGCTCTGGTTTTCAGTGTATTACACCAAAACACCCACCTGATGACAGCATTTCAAGAGCAAAAGCAGCAATTTGCAGAATTCAGCTTCTTTGGGGAACTGAGCAATTGCTGAGCTGACACCAAGTCCTGCTGGGTCCCTGTCACCTGCAGAGTGCCCGCATCCTCACCATGGTCGTGGGCATTGTGACAAAGGTTCTATGTCAGCTGGGTGTGGCAGCCGAGTGCCCGCTGGGGGAGGGGGAGCCTGTCAGCCCCGGGCCTGTCACTGCCTGCTGTCCCCCCTGTCACCAGCGAGGCCTCTGAAAAGTTTCCAAAACATCCCCAGACTTGGGTCCAAAGTGGCCAAAAGTCTCCAAGAGACAAGTCGGGAAGAAGGATATGGAACAGAGGGAGAAAGCCAAGGGAGCAGGCCCAAGAGAGGCAAGAGGAAAAAGTAGTGCCGGGCTGCAGGACTGAAATGGAGGAATTGAAAGACGAAAGCCAGGAAGCAGGAGAGTTTGAGAAAAGGAGAGAGGAAAGAAGAGACATGTAGCCAGACGAGGGCTTAGTGAGAGAGGCTGGGACAGAGAACAGGATGAGAAGGAAATAAGGCAAGGCAAGGCAAGGCTAGGCCAAAGGACGTTTCTTTGATTTATATTTTCTACCACATTCATCTTGAGAGGAGGAGGAAAGCCATCAGACCTTATGGATTAGGCCCAAACAAAAGCCCCGGCTACTTGAGACACTTAGACTAAGCCTAAACCACAAAGGTCTTTACCATAAAGATGGTTTTTATACTGCACTTCCACAATCTTCTGTCAGTACAAAAGAACAATCGGCAGACATACTTAGGCTGAGACATGGTGGTTTGGTGCAGAGACCATGCATATCATGGGAATATTTCAGCATTTCTGCTCTGGTTTTCAGTGTATTACACCAAAACACCCACCTGATGACATCATTTCAAGAGCAAAAGCAGCAATTTGCAGAATTCAGCTTCTTTGGGGAACTGAGCAATTGCTGAGTTGACAGCAAGTCCTGCTGGGTCCCTGTCACCTGCAGAGTGCCCGCATCCTCCCCACGGTAGCGGGCATTGTGACAAAGGTTCTATGTCAGCTGGGTGTGGCAGCCGAGGGCCCGCTAGGGGAGGGGGAGCCTGTCAGCCCCGGGCCTGTCACTGCCTGCTGTCCCCCCTGTCACCAGCGAGGCCTCTGAAAAGTTTCCAAAACATCCCCAGACTTGGCTGCAAAGTGGCCAAAAGTCTCCAAGAGACAAGTCGGGAAGAAGGATATGGAACAGAGGGAGAAAGCCAAGGGAGCAGGCCCAAGGGAGGCAAGAGGAAAAAGTAGTGCCGGGCTGCAGGACTGAAATGGAGGAATTGAAAGACGAAAGCCAGGAAGCAGAACAATTTGAGAAAAGGAGAGAGGAAAGAAGAGACATGCAACCAGACGAGGGGTTAGTGAGAGAGGCTGGGACAGAGAACAGGATGAGAAGGAAATAAGGCAAGACAAGGCAAGGCTAGGCCAAAGGACGTTTCTTTGATTTATATTTTCTACCACATTCATCTTGAGAGGAGGAGGAAAGCCATCAGACCTTATGGATTAGGCCCAAACAAAAGCCCCGGCTACTTGAGACACTTAGACTAAGCCTAAACCAGAAAGATCTCTCCATAAAGATGGTTTTTATACTGTACTTGCACAATCTGCTGTCAGTACAGAAGAACAAGCGGCAGATGTACTTAGGCTGAGTCATGGTGTTTTGGTGCAGAGACCATGCATATCATGGGACTATTTAAGCATTTCTGCTCTGGTTTTCAGTGTATTACACCAAAACACCCACCTGATGATATCATTTCAAGAGCAAAAGCAGCAATTTGCAGAATTCAGCTTCTTTGGGGAACTGAGCAATTGCTGAGCTGACAGCAAGTCCTGCTGGGTCCCTGTCACCTGCAGAGTGCCCGCATCCTCCCCACGGTAGCGGGCATTGTGACAAAGGTTCTGTGTCAGCTGGGTGTGGCACCGAGCGCCCGCTAGGGGAGGGGGAGCCTGTCAGCCCCGGGCCTGTCACTGCCTGCTGTCCCCCCTGTCACCAGCGAGGCCTCTGAAAAGTTTCCAAAACATCCTCAGACTTGGCTCCAAAGTGGCCAAAAGTCTCCAAGAGACAAGTCGGGAAGAAGGATATGGAAGAGATGGAGAAAGCCAAGGGAGCAGGCCCAAGAGAGGCAAGAGGAAAAAGTAGTGCCGGGCTGCAGGACTGAAATGGAGGAATTGAAAGACGAAAGCCAGGAAGCAGAACAATTTGAGAAAAGGAGAGAGGAAAGAAGAGACATGCAACCAGACGAGGGGTTAGTGAGAGACGCTGGGACAGAGAACAGGATGAGAAGGAAATAAGGCAAGGCAAGGCAAGGCTAGGCCAAAGGACGTTTCTTTGATTTATATTTTCTACCACATTCATCTTGAGAGGAGGAGGAAAGCCATCAGACCTTATGGATTAGGCCCAAACAAAAGCCCCGGCTACTTGAGACACTTAGACTAAGCCTAAACCAGAAAGATCTCTCCATAAAGATGGTTTTTATACTGTACTTCCACAATCAGCTGGCAGTACAAAAGAACAAGCGGCAGACGTACTTAGGCTGAGACATGGTGGTTTGGTGCAGAGACCATGCATATCATGGGACTATTTCAGCATTTCTGCTCTGGTTTTCAGTGTATTACACCAAAAAACCCACCTGATGACATCATTTCAAGAGCAAAAGAAGCAATTTGCAAAATTCAAATTCTTTGGGGAACTGAGCAATTGCTGAGCTGACAGCAAGTCCTGCTGGGTCCCTGTCACCTGCAGAGTGCCCGCATCCTCACCACAGTAGCGGGCATTGTGACAAAGGTTCTATGTCAGCTGGGTGTGGCAGCCGAGCGCCCGCTAGGGGAGGGGGAGCCTGTCAGCCCCGGGCCTGTCACTGCCTGCTGTCCCCCCTGTCACCAGCGAGGCCTCTGAAAAGTTTCCAAAACATGCCCAGACTTGGGTCCAAAGTGGCCAAAAGTCTCCAAGAGACAAGTCGGGAAGAAGGATATGGAAGAGAGGGAGAAAGCCAAGGGAGCAGGCCCAAGGGAGGCAAGAGAAAAAAGTAGTGCCGGGCTGCAGGACTGAAATGGAGGAATTGAAAGACGAAAGCCAGGAAGCAGTAGAGTTTGAGAAAAGGAGAGAGGAAAGAAGAGACATGCAGCCAGACGAGGGCTTAGTGAGAGAGGCTGGGACAGAGAACAGGATGAGAAGGAAATAAGGCAAGGCAAGGCAAGGCTAGGCCAAACGAGGTTTCCTTCATTTATATTTTCTACCACATTCATCTTGAGATGAGAGGAAAGCCATCAGACCTTATGGATTAGGCCCAAACAAAAGCCCCGGCTACTTGAGACACTTAGACTAAGTCTAAACCACAAAGATCTCTCCATAAAGATGGTTTTTATACTGTACTTCCACAATCTTCTGTCAGTACAAAAGAACAAGTGGCAGACATACTTAGGCTGAGACATGGTGGTTTGGTGCAGAGACCATGCATATCATGGGAATATTTAAGCATTTCTGCTCTGGTTTTCAGTGTATTACACCAAAACCCCCACCTGATGACATCATTTCAAGAGCAAAAGCAGCAATTTGCAGAATTCAGCTTCTTTGGGGAACTGAGCAATTGCTGAGCTGACAGCAAGTCCTGCTGGGTCCCTGTCACCTGCAGAGTGCCCGCATCCTCACCACGGTAGCGGGCATTGTGACAAAGCTTCTATGTCAGCTGGGTGTGGCAGCCGAGCGCCCGCTAGGGGAGGGGGAGCCTGTCAGCCCCGGGCCTGTCACAGCCTGCTGTCCCCCCTGTCACCAGCGAGGCCTCTGAAAAGTTTCCAAAACATGCCCAGACTTGGCTCCAAAGTGGCCAAAAGTCTCCAAGAGACAAGTCGGGAAGAAGGATATGGAAGAGAGGGAGAAAGCCATTGGAGCAGGCCAAAGGGAGGCAAGAGGAAAAAGTAGGGCCGGGCTGAAGGACTGAAATGGAGGAATTGAAAGACGAAAGCCAGGAAGCAGGAGAGTTTGAGAAAAGGAGAGAGGAAAGAAGAGACATGCAGCCAGACGAGGGCTTAGTGAGAGAGGCTGGGACAGAGAACAAGATGAGAAGGAAATAAGGCAAGGCAAGGCAAGGCTAGGCCAAAGGACGTTTCTTTGATTTATATTTTCTACCACATTCATCTTGAGATGAGAGGAAAGCCATCAGACGTTATGGATTAGGCCCAAACAAAAGCCCCGGCTACTTGAGACACTTAGTCTAAGTCTAAACCACAAAGATCTTACCATAAAGATGGTTTTTATACTGTACTTTCACAATCAGCTGGCAGTACAAAAGAACAAGCGGCAGACGTACTTAGGCTGAGACATGGGGGTTTGGTGCAGAGACCATGCATATCATGGGAATATTTCAGCATTTCTGCTCTGGTTTTCAGTGTATTACACCAAAACACCCACCTGATGACATCATTTCAAGAGCAAAATCAGCAATTTACAAAATTCAACTTCTTTGGGGAACTGAGCAATTGCTGAGCTGACAGGAAGTCCTGCTGGGTCCCTGTCACCTGCAGAGTGCCCGCATCCTCACCACGGTAGCGGGCATTGTGACAAAGGTTCTATGTCAGCTGGGTGTGGCAGCCGAGCGCCCGCTAGGGGAGGGGGAGCCTGTCAGCCCCGGGCCTGTCACTGCCTGCTGTCCCCCCTCTCACCAGCGAGGCCTCTGAAATGTTTCCAAAACATGCCCAGACTTGGGTCCAAAGTGGCCAAAAGTCTCCAAGAGACATGTCGGGAAGAAGGATATGGAAGAGTGGGAGAAAGCCAAGGGAGCAGGCCCAAGGAAGGCAAGAGGAAAAAGTAGTGCCGGGCTGCAGGACTGAAATGGAGGAATTGAAAGACGAAAGCCAGGAAGCAGGAGAGTTTGAGAAAAGGAGAGAGGAAAGAAGAGACATGCAGCCAGACGAGGGCTTAGTGAGAGAGGCTGGGACAGAGAACAGGATGAGAAGGAAATAAGGCAAGGCAAGGCAAGGCTAGGCCAAAGGATGTTTCTTTGATTTATATTTTCTACCACATTCATCTTGAGATGAGAGGAAAGCCATCAGACCTTATGGATTAGGCCCAAACAAAAGCCCCGGCTACTTGAGACACTTAGACTAAGCCTAAACCACAAAGATCTCTTCATAAAGATGGTTTTTATACTGTACTTCCACAATCACCTGGCAGTACAAAAGAACAAGCGGCAGATGTACTTAGGCTGAGTCATGGTGGTTTGGTGCAGAGACCATGCATATCATGGGAATATTTCAGCATTTCTGCTCTGGTTTTCAGTGTATTACACCAAAACACCCACCTGATGACATCATTTCAAGAGCAAAAGCAGCAATTTGCAGAATTCAGCTTCTTTGGGGAACTGAGCAATTGCTGAGCTGACAGCAAGTCCTGCTGGGTCCCTGTCACCTGCAGAGTGCCCGCATCCTCACCACGGTAGCGGGCATTGTGACAAAGGTTCTACGTCAGCTGGGTGTGGCAGCCGAGCGCCCGCTAGGGGAGGGGGAGCCTGTCAGCCCCGGGCCTGTCACTGCCTGCTGTCCCCCGTGTCACCAGCGAGGCCTCTGAAAAGTTTCCAAAACATGCCCAGACTTGGCTCCAAAGTGGCCAAAAGTCTCCAAGAGACAAGTCGGGAAGAAGGATATGGAAGAGAGGGAGAAAGCCAAGGGAGCAGGCCAAAGGGAGGCAAGAGGAAAAAGTAGTGCCGGGCTGCAGGACTGAAATGGAGGAATTGAAAGACGAAAGCCAGGAAGCAGGAGAGTTTGAGAAAAGGAGAGAGGAAAGAAGAGACATGCAGCCAGACGAGGGCTTAGTGAGAGAGGCTGGGACAGAGAACAGGATGAGAAGGAAATAAGGCAAGGCAAGGCAAGGCTAGGCCAAAGGACGTTTCTTTGATTTATATTTTCTACCACATTCATCTTGAGATGAGAGGAAAGCCATCAGACGTTATGGATTAGGCCCAAACAAAAGCCCCGGCTACTTGAGACACTTAGAATAAGCCTAAACCAGAAAGATCTTTCCATAAAGATGGTTTTTATACTGTACTTCCACAATCACCTGGCAGTACAAAAGAACAAGCGGCAGATGTACTTAGGCTGAGACATGGTGGTTTGGTGCAGAGACCATGCATATCATGGGAATATTTCAGCATTTCTGCTCTGGTTTTCAGTGTATTACACCAAAACACCCACCTGATGACATCATTTCAAGAGCAAAAGCAGCAATTTGCAGAATTCAGCTTCTTTGGGGAACTGAGCAATTGCTGAGCTGACAGCAAGTCCTGCTGGGTCCCTGTCACCTGCAGAGTGCCCGCATCCTCACCACGGTAGCGGGCATTGTGACAAAGGTTCTATGTCAGCTGGGTGTGGCAGCCGAGCGCCCGCTAGGGGAGGGGGAGCCTGTCAGCCCCGGGCCTGTCACTGCCTGCTGTCCCCCGTGTCACCAGCGAGGCCTCTGAAAAGTTTCCAAAACATGCCCAGACTTGGCTCCAAAGTGGCCAAAAGTCTCCAAGAGACAAGTCGGGAAGAAGGATATGGAAGAGAGGGAGAAAGCCAAGGGAGCAGGCCAAAGGGAGGCAAGAGAAAAAAGTAGTGCCGGGCTGCAGGACTGAAATGGAGGAATTGAAAGACGAAAGCCAGGAAGCAGGAGAGTTTGAGAAAAGGAGAGAGGAAAGAAGAGACATGCAGCCAGACGAGGGCTTAGTGAGAGAGGCTGGGACAGAGAACAGGATGAGAAGGAAATAAGGCAAGGCAAGGCAAGGCAAGGCCAAATGAGGTTTCCTTGATTTATATTTTCTACCACATTCATCTTGAGATGAGAGGAAAGCCATGAGACGTTATGGATTAGGCCCAAACAAAAGCCCCGGCTACTTGAGACACTTAGACTAAGCCTAAACCACAAAGATCTCTCCATAAAGATGGTTTTTATACTGTACTTCCACAATCAGCTGGCAGTACAAAAGAACAAGCGGCAGATGTACTTAGGCTAAGACATGGTGGTTTGGTGCAGAGACCATGCATATCATGGGAATATTTCAGCATTTCTGCTCTGGTTTTCAGTGTATGACACCAAAACACCCACCTGATGACATCATTTCAAGAGCAAAAGCAGCAATTTGCAGAATTCAGCTTCTTTGGGGAACTGAGCAATTGCTGAGCTGACAGCAAGTCCTGCTGGGTCCCTGTCACCTGCAGAGTGCCCGCATCCTCACCACAGTAGCGGGCATTGTGACAAAGGTTCTATGTCAGCTGGGTGTGGCAGCCGAGCGCCCGCTAGGGGAGGGGGAGCCTGTCAGCCCCGGGCCTGTCACTGCCTGCTGTCCCCCCTGTCACCAGCGAGGCCTCTGAAAAGTTTCCAAAACATGCCCAGACTTGGGTCCAAAGTGGCCAAAAGTCTCCAAGAGACAAGTCAGGAAGAAGGATATGGAAGAGAGGGAGAAAGCTAAGGGAGCAGGCCCAAGGGAGGCAAGAGAAAAAAGTAGTGCCGGGCTGCAGGAATGAAATGGAGGAATTGAAAGACGAAAGCCAGGAAGCAGGAGAGTTTGAGAAAAGGAGAGAGGAAAGAAGAGACATGCAGCCAGACGAGGGCTTAGTGAGAGAGGCTGGGACAGAGAACAGGATGAGAAGGAAATAAGGCAAGGCAAGGCAAGGCTAGGCCAAAGGACGTTTCTTTGATTTATATTTTCTACCACATTCATCTTGAGATGAGAGGAAAGCCATCAGACGTTATGGATTAGGCCCAAACAAAAGCCCCGGCTACTTGGGACACTTAGACTAAGCCTAAACCAGAAAGATCTCTCCATAAAGATGGTTTTTATACTGTACTTCCACAATCAGCTGGCAGTACAAAAGAACAAGCGGCAGACATACTTAGGCTGAGACATGGTGGTTTGGTGCAGAGACCATGCTTATCATGGGAATATTTCAGCATTTCTGCTCTGGTTTTCAGTGTATTACACCAAAACACCCACCTGATGACATCATTTCAAGAGCAAAAGAAGCAATTTGCAAAATTCAAATTCTTTGGGGAACTGAGCAATTGCTGAGCTGACAGCAAGTCCTGCTGGGTCCCTGTCACCTGCAGAGTGCCCGCATCCTCACCACGGTAGCGGGCATTGTGACAAAGGTTCTATGTCAGCTGGGTGTGGCAGCCGAGCGCCCGCTAGGGGAGGGGGAGCCTGTCAGCCCCGGGCCTGTCACTGCCTGCTGTCCCCCCTGTCACCAGCGAGGCCTCTGAAAAGTTTCCAAAACATGCCCAGACTTGGCTCCAAAGTGGCCAAAAGTCTCCAAGAGACAAGTCGGGAAGAAGGATATGGAAGAGAGGGAGAAAGCCAAGGGAGCAGGCCAAAGGGAGGCAAGAGGAAAAAGTAGTGCCGGGCTGCAGGACTGAAATGGAGGAATTGAAAGACGAAAGCCAGGAAGCAGGAGAGTTTGAGAAAAGGAGAGAGGAAAGAAGAGACATGCAGCCAGACGAGGACTTAGTGAGAGAGGCTGGGACAGAGAACAGGATGAGAAGGAAATAAGGCAAGGCAAGGCAAGGCTAGGCCAAAGGACGTTTCTTTGATTTATATTTTCTACCACATTCATCTTGAGATGAGGAGGAAAGCCATCAGACCTTATGGATTAGGCCCAAACAAAAGCCCCGGCTACTTGAGACACTTAGACTAAGCCTAAACCAGAAAGATCTCTCCATAAAGATGGTTTTTATACTGTACTTCCACAATCACCTGGCAGTACAAAAGAACAAGCGGCAGACATACTTAGGCTGAGACATGGTGGTTTGGTGCAGAGACCATGCATATCATGGGAATATTTCAGCATTTCTGCTCTGGTTTTCAGTGTATTACACCAAAACACCCACCTGATGACATCATTTCAAGAGCAAAAGCAGCAATTTGCAGAATTCAGCTTCTTTGGGGAACTGAGCAATTGCTGAGCTGACAGTAAGTCCTGCTGGGTCCCTGTCACCTGCAGAGTGCCCGCATCCTCACCACGGTAGCGGGCATTGTGACAAAGGTTCTATGTCAGCTGGGTGTGGCAGCCGAGTGCCCGCTAGGGGAGGGGGAGCCTGTCAGCCCCGGGCCTGTCACTGCCTGCTGTCCCCCCTGTCACCAGCGAGGCCTCTGAAAAGTTTCCAAAACATCCCCAGACTTGGCTCCAAAGTGGCCAAAAGTCTCCAAGAGACAAGTCGGGAAGAAGAATATGGAAGAGAGGGAGAAAGCCAAGAGAGCAGGCCAAAGGGAGGCAAGAGGAAAAAGTAGTGCCGGGCTGCAGGAATAAAATGGAGGAATTGAAAGACGAAAGCCAGGAAGCAGGAGAGTTTGAGAAAAGGAGAGAGGAAAGAAGAGACATGCAGCCAGATGAGGGGTTAGTGAGAGAGGCTGGGACAGAGAACAGGATGAGAAGGAAATAAGGCAAGGCAAGGCTAGGCCAAAGGACGTTTCTTTGATTTATATTTTCTACCACATTCATCTTGAGATGAGAGGAAAGCCATCAGACCATATGGATTAGGCCCAAACAAAAGCCCCGGCTACTTGTGACACTTAGACTAAGCCTAAACCACAAAGATCTCTCCATAAAGATGGTTTTATACTGTACTTCTACAATCTGCTGTCAGTAGAGAAGAATAAGCGGCAGATGTACTTAGGCTGAGTCATGGTGGTTTGCTGCAGAGACCATGCATATCATGGGAATATTTCAGCATTTCTGCTCTGGTTTTCAGTGTATTACACCAAAACACCCACCTGATGACATCATTTCAAGAGCAAAGCACCAATTTGCAAAATTTAACTTCTTTGGGGAACTGAGCAATTGCTGAGCTGACAGCAAGTCCTGCTGGGTCCCTGTCACCTGCAGAGTGCCCGCATCCTCACCACGGTAGCGGGCATCGTGACAAAGGTTCTATATCAGCTGGGTGTGGCAGCCGAGCGCCCGCTAGGGGAGGGGGAGCCTGTCAGCCCCGGGCCTGTCACTGCCTGCTGTCCCCCCTGTCACCAGCGAGGCCTCTGAAAAGTTTCCAAAACATCCCCAGATTTGGCTCCAAAGTGGCCAAAAGTCTCCAAGAGACAAGTCGGGAAGAAGAATATGGAAGAGAGGGAGAAAGCCAAGGGAGCAGGCCCAAGGGAGGCAAGAGAAAAAAGTAGTGCCGGGCTGCAGGACTGAAATGGAGGAATTGAAAGACGAAAGCCAGGAAGCAGGAGAGTTTGAGAAAAGGAGAGAGGAAAGAAGAGACATGCAGCCAGACGAGGGGTTAGTGAGAGAGGCTGGGACAGAGAACAGGATGAGAAGGAAATAAGGCAAGGCAAGGCAAGGCAAGGCTAGGCCAAAGGACGTTTCTTTGATTTATATTTTCTACCACATTCATCTTGAGATGAGAGGAAAGCCATCAGACCTTATGGACTAGGCCCAAACAAAAGCCCCGGCTACTTGAGACACTTAGACTAAGCCTAAACCAGAAAGATGTCTCCATAAAGATGGTTTTAATACTGTACTTCCACAATCAGCTGGCAGTACAAAAGAACAAGCGGCAGACATACTTAGGCTGAGACATGGTGGTTTGGTGCAGAGACCATGCATATCCTGGGAATATTTCAGCATTTCTGCTCTGGTTTTCAGTGTATTACACCAAAACACCCACCTGATGACATCATTTCAAGAGCAAAAGCAGCAATTTGCAGAATTCAGCTTCTTTGGGGAACTGAGCAATTGCTGAGCTGACAGCAAGTCCTGCTGGGTCCCTGTCACCTGCAGAGTGCCCGCATCCTCACCACGGTAGCGGGCATTGTGACAAAGGTTCTACGTCAGCTGGGTGTGGCAGCCGAGCGCTCGCTAGGGGAGGGGAAGCCTGTCAGCCCCGGGCCTGTCACTGCCTGCCGTCCCCCGTGTCACCAGCGAGGCCTCTGAAAAGTTTCCAAAACATGCCCAGACTTGGCTCCAAAGTGGCCAAAAGTCTCCAAGAGACAAGTCGGGAAGAATGATATGGAAGAGAGGGAGAAAGCCAAGGGAGCAGGCCCAAGGGAGGCAAGAGAAAAAAGTAGTGCCGGGCTGCAGGACTGAAATGGAGGAATTGAAAGACGAAAGCCAGGAAGCAGGAGAGTTTGAGAAAAGGAGAGAGGAAAGAAGAGACATGCAGCCAGACGAGGGCTTAGTGAGAGAGGCTGGGACAGAGAACAGGATGAGAAGGAATTAAGGCAAGGCAAGGCAAGGCAAGGCTAGGCCAAACGAGGTTTCCTTGATTTATATTTTCTACCACATTCATCTTGAGATGAGGAGGAAAGCCATCAGACCTTATGGATTATGCCCAAACAAAAGCCCCGGCTACTAGAGACACTTAGACTAAGTCTAAACCACAAAGATCTTACCATAAAGATGGTTTTTATACTGTACTTCCACAATCAGCTGGCAGTACAAAAGAACAAGCGGCAGACATACTTAGGCTGAGACATGGTGGTTTGGTGCAGAGACCATGCATATCATGGGAATATTTCAGCATTTGTGCTCTGGTTTTCAGTGTATTACACCAAAACACCCACCTGATGACATCATTTCAAGAGCAAAGCAGCAATTTGCAGAATTCAGCTTCTTTGGGGAACTGAGCAATTGCTGAGCTGACAGCAAGTCCTGCTGGGTCCCTGTCACCTGCAGAGTGCCCGCATCCTCACCACGGTAGCGGGCATTGTGACAAAGGTTCTATGTCAGCTGGGTGTGGCAGCCGAGCGCCCGCTAGGGGATGGTGAGCCTGTCAGCCCCGAGCCTGTCACTGCCTGCTGTCCCCCCTGTCACCAGCGAGGCCTCTGAAAAGTTTCCAAAACATCCCCAGACTTGGCTCCAAAGTGGCCAAAAGTCTCCAAGAGACAAGTCGGGAAGAAGAATATGGAAGAGAGGGAGAAAGCCAAGGGAGAAGGCCCAAGGGAGGCAAGAGGAAAAAGTAGTGCCGGGCTGCAGGACTGAAATGGAGGAATTGAAAGACGAAAGCCAGGAAGCAGGAGAGTTTGAGAAAAGGAGAGAGGAAAGAAGAGACATGCAGCCAGACGAGGGCTTAGTGAGAGAGGCTGGGACAGAGAACAGGATGAGAAGGAAATAAGGCAAGGCAAGGCAAGGCTAGGCTAGGCCAAACGAGGTTTCCTTGATTTATATTTTCTACCACATTCATCTTGAGATGAGAGGAAAGCCATCAGACCTTATGGATTAGGCCCAAACAAAAGCCCCGGCTACTTGAGACACTTAGACTAAGCCTAATCCACAAAGATCTCTCCATAAAGATGGTTTTTATACTGTACTTCCACAATCTGCTGTCAGTAGAGAAGAACAAGCGGCAGATGTACTTAGGCTGAGTCATGGTGGTTTGGTGCAGAGACCATGCATATCATGGGAATATTTCAGCATTTCTGCTCTGGTTTTCAGTGTATTACACCAAAACACCCACCTGATGACATCATTTCAAGAGCAAAGCAGCAATTTGCAAAATTCAACTTCTTTGGGGAACTGAGCAATTGCTGAGCTGACAGCAAGTCCTGCTGGGTCCCTGTCACCTGCAGAGTGCCCGCATCCTCACCACGGTAGCGGGCATTGTGACAAAGGTTCTACGTCAGCTGGGTGTGGCAGCCGAGCGCCCGCTAGGGGAGGGGGAGCCTGTCAGCCCCGGGCCTGTCACTGCCTGCTGTCCCCCCTGTCACCAGCGAGGCCTCTGAAAAGTTTCCAAAACATGCCCAGACTTGGGTCCAAAGTGGCCAAAAGTCTCCAAGAGACAAGTTGGGAAGAAGGATATGGAAGAGAGGGAGAAAGCCAAGGGAGCAGGCCAAAGGGAGGCAAGAGGAAAAAGTAGTGCGGGGCTGTAGGACTGGAATGGAGGAATTGAAAGACGAAAGCCGGGAAGCAAGAGAGTTTGAGAAAAGGAGAGAGGAAAGAAGAGACATGCAGCCAGACGAGGGCTTAGTGAGAGAGGCTGGGACAGAGAACAGGATGAGAAGGAAATAAGGCAAGGCAAGTCTAGGCTAGGCCAAACGAGGTTTCCTTGATTTATATTTTCTACCACATTCATCTTGAGATGAGAGGAAAGCCTTCAGACCTTATGGACTAGGCCCAAACAAAAGCCCCGGCTACTTGAAACACTTAGACTAAGCCTAAACCACAAAGATCTCTCCATAAAGATGTTTTTATACTGTACTTCTACAATCTGCTGTCAGTAGAGAAGAATAAGCGGCAGATGTACTTAGGCTGAGTCATGGTGGTTTGCTGCAGAGACCATGCATATCATGGGAATATTTCAGCATTTCTGCTCTGGTTTTCAGTGTATTACACCAAAACACCCACCTGATGACATCATTTCAAGAGCAAAGCACCAATTTGCAAAATTCAACTTCTTTGGGGAACTGAGCAATTGCTGAGCTGACAGCAAGTCCTGCTGGGTTCCTGTCACCTGCAGAGTGCCCGCATCCTCACCACGGTAGCGGGCATTGTGACAAAGGTTCTATGTCAGCTGGGTGTGGCAGCCGATCGCCCGCTAGGGGAGGGGGAGCCTGTCAGCCCCGGGCCTGTCACTGCCTGCTGTCCCCCCTGTCACCAGCGAGGCCTCTGAAAAGTTTCCAAAACATGCCCAGACTTGGGTGCAAAGTGGCCAAAAGTCTCCAAGAGACAAGTCGGGAAGAAGGATATGGAAGAGAGGGAGAAAGCCAAGGGAGCAGGCCCAAGGGAGGCAAGAGAAAAAAGTAGTGCCGGGCTGCAGGACTGAAATGGAGGAATTGAAAGACGAAAGCCAGGAAGCAGGAGAGTTTGAGAAAAGGAGAGAGGAAAGAAACATGCAGCCGAACGAGGGCTTAGTGAGAGAGGCTGGGACAGAGAACAGGATGAGAAGGAAATAAGGCAAGGCAAGGCTAGGCCAAAGGACGTTTCTTTGATTTATATTTTCTACCACATTCATCTTGAGATGAGAGGAAAGCCATCAGACGTTATGGATTAGGCCCAAACAAAAGCCCCGGCTACTTGAGACACTTAGACTAAGCCTAAACCACAAAGATCTTCCCATAAAGATGGTTTTTATACTGTACTTCCACAATCAGCTGGCAGTACAAAAGAACAAGCGGCAGACATACTTAGGCTGAGTCATGGTGGTTTGGTGCAGAGACCATGCATATCATGGGAATATTTCAGCATTTCTGCTCTGGTTTTCAGTGTATTACACCAAAACACCCACCTGATGACATCATTTCAAGAGCAAAAGCAGCAATTTGCAGAATTCAGCTTCTTTGGGGAACTGAGCAATTGCTGAGCTGACAGCAAGTCCTGCTGGGTCCCTGTCACCTGCAGAGTGCCCGCATCCTCACCACGGTAGCGGACATTGTGACAAAGGTTCTATGTCAGCTGGGTGTGGCAGCCGAGCGCCCGCTAGGGGAGGGGGAGCCTGTCAGCCCCGGGACTGTCACTGCCTGCTGTCCCCCGTGTCACCAGCGAGGCCTCTGAAAAGTTTCCAAAACATGGCCAGACTTGGCTCCAAAGTGGCCAAAAGTCTCCAAGAGACAAGTCGGGAAGAAGGATATGGAAGAGAGGGAGAAAGCCAAGGGAGCAGGCCCAAGGGAGGCAAGAGGAAAAAGTAGTGCGGGGATGCAGGACTGAAATGGAGGAATTGAAAGACGAAAGCCAGGAAGCAGGAGAGTTTGAGAAAAGGAGAGAGGAAAGAAGAGACATGCAGCCAGACGAGGGCTTAGTGAGAGAGGCTGGGACAGAGAACAGGATGAGAAGGAAATAAGGCAAGGCAAGGCAAGGCTAGGCCAAAGGACGTTTCTTTGATTTATATTTTCTACCACATTCATCCTGAGATGAGAGGAAAGCCATGAGACGTTATAGATTAGGCCCAAACAAAAGCCCCGCCTACTTGAGACACTTAGACTAAGCCTAAACCACAAAGATCTCTCCATAAAGATGGTTTTTATACTGCACTTCCACAATCAGCTGGCAGTACAAAAGAACAAGCGGCAGACATACTTAGGCTGAGTCATGGTGGTTTGGTGCAGAGACCATGCATATCATGGGAATATTTCAGCATTTCTGCTCTGGTTTTCAGTGTATTACACCAAAACACCCACCTGATGACATCATTTCAAGAGCAAAAGCAGCAATTTGCAGAATTCAGCTTCTTTGGGGAACTGAGCAATTGCTGAGATGACAGTAAGTCCTGCTGGGTCCCTGTCACCTGCAGAGTGCCCGCATCCTCACCACAGTAGCGGGCATTGTGACAAAGGTTCTATCTCAGCTGGGTGTGGCAGCCGAGCGCCCGCTAGGGGAGGGGGAGCCTGTCAGCCCCGGGCCTGTCACTGCCTGCTGTCCCCCCTGTCACCAGCGAGGCGTCTGAAAAGTTTCCAAAACATGCTCAGACTTGGGTCCACAGTGGCCAAAAGTCTCCAAGAGACAAGTCGGGAAGAAGGATATGGAAGAGAGGGAGAAAGCCAAGGGAGCAGGCCCAAGGGAGGCAAGAGGAAAAAGTAGTGCCGGGCTGCAGGACTGAAATGGAGGAATTGAAAGACGAAAGCCAGGAAACAGGAGAGTTTGAGAAAAGGAGAGAGGAAAGAAGAGACATGCAGCCAGACGAGGGGTTAGTGAGAGAGGCTGGGACAGAGAACAGGATGAGAAGGAAATAAGGCAAGGCAAGGCAAGGCAAGGCTAGGCCAAAGGACGTTTCTTTGATTTATATTTTCTACCACATTCATCTTGAGATGAGAGGAAAGGCATCAGACGTTATGGATTAGGCCCAAACAAAAGCCCCGGCTACTTGAGACACTTAGACTAAGCCTAAACCACAAAGATCTCTCCATAAAGATGGTTTTTATACTGTACTTCCACAATCAGCTGGCAGTTCAAAAGAACAAGCGGCAGACATACTTAGGCTGAGTCATGGTGGTTTGGTGCAGAGACCATGCATATCATGGGAATATTTCAGCATTTCTGCTCTGGTTTTCAGTGTATTACACCAAAACACCCACCTGATGACATCATTTCAAGAGCAAAAGCAGCAATTTGCAGAATTCAGCTTCTTTGGGGAACTGAGCAATTGCTGAGCTGACAGCAAGTCCTGCTGGGTCCCTGTCACCTGCAGAGTGCCCGCATCCTCACCACGGTAGCGGGCATTGTGACAAAGGTTCTACGTCAGCTGGGTGTGGCAGCTGAGCGCTGGCTAGGGGAGGGGAAGCCTGTCAGCCCCGGGCCTGTCACTGCCTGCCGTCCCCCGTGTCACCAGCGAGGCCTCTGAAAAGTTTCCAAAACATGCCCAGACTTGGGTCCAAAGTGGCCAAAAGTCTCCAAGAGACAAGTCGGGAAGAAATATATGGAAGAGAGGGAGAAAGCCAAGGGAGCAGGCCCAAGGGAGGCAAGAGAAAAAAGTAGTGCGGGGCTGCAGGACTGAAATGGAGGAATTGAAAGACGAAAGCCAGGAAGCAGGAGAGTTTGAGAAAAGGAGAGAGGAAAGAAGAGACATGCAGCCAGACGAGGGCTTAGTGAGAGAGGCTGGGACAGAGAACAGGATGAGAAGGAATTAAGGCAAGGCAAGGCAAGGCAAGGCTAGGCCAAACGAGGTTTCCTTGATTTATATTTTCTACCACATTCATCTTGAGATGAGGAGGAAAGCCATCAGACCTTATGGATTAGGCCCAAACAAAAGCCCCGGCTACTAGAGACACTTAGACTAAGTCTAAACCACAAAGATCTTACCATAAAGATGGTTTTTATACTGTACTTCCACAATGAGCTGGCAGTACAAAAGAACAAGCGGCAGACATACTTAGGCTGAGACATGGTGGTTTGCTGCAGAGACCATGCATATCATGGGAATATTTCAGCATTTCTGCTCTGGTTTTCAGTGTATTACACCAAAACACCCACCTGATGACATCATTTCAAGAGCAAAAGCAGCAATTTGCAGAATTCAGCTTCTTTGGGGAACTGAGCAATTGCTGAGCTGACAGCAAGTCCTGCTGGGTCCCTGTCACCTGCAGAGTGCCCGCATCCTCACCACGGTAGCGGGCATTGTGACAAAGGTTCTACGTCAGCTGGGTGTGGCAGCCGAGCGCTCGCTAGGGGAGGGGAAGCCTGTCAGCCCCGGGCCTGTCACTGCCTGCCGTCCCCCGTGTCACCAGCGAGGCCTCTGAAAAGTTTCCAAAACATGCCCAGACTTGGCTCCAAAGTGGCCAAAAGTCTCCAAGAGACAAGTCGGGAAGAATGATATGGAAGAGAGGGAGAAAGCCAAGCGAGCAGGCCCAAGGGAGGCAAGAGAAAAAAGTAGGGCGGGGCTGCAGGACTAAAATGGAGGAATTGAAAGACGAAAGCCAGGAAGCAGGAGAGTTTGAGAAAAGGAGAGAGGAAAGAAGAGACATGCAGCCAGACGAGGGCTTAGTGAGAGAGGCTGGGACAGAGAACAGGATGAGAAGGAATTAAGGCAAGGCAAGGCAAGGCAAGGCTAGGCCAAACGAGGTTTCCTTGATTTATATTTTCTACCACATTCATCTTGAGATGAGGAGGAAAGCCATCAGACCTTATGGATTAGGCCCAAACAAAAGCCCCGGCTACTTGAGACACTTAGACTAAGCCTAAACCACAAAGATCTCTCCATAAAGATGGTTTTTATACTGTACTTCCACAATCAGCTGGCAGTACAAAAGAACAAGCGGCAGACATACTTAGGCTGAGACATGGTGGTTTGCTGCAGAGACCATGCATATCATGGGAATATTTCAGCATTTCTGCTCTGGTTTTCAGTGTATTACACCAAAACACCCACCTGATGACATCATTTCAAGAGCAAAAGCAGCAATTTGCAGAATTCAGCTTCTTTGGGGAACTGAGCAATTGCTGAGCTGACAGCAAGTCCTGCTGGGTCCCTGTCACCTGCAGAGTGCCCGCATCCTCACCACGGTAGCGGGCATTGTGACAAAGGTTCTACGTCAGCTGGGTGTGGCAGCCGAGCGCCCGCTAGGGGAGGGGGAGCCTGTCAGCCCCGGGCCTGTCACTGCCTGCTGTCCCCCCTGTCACCAGCGAGGCCTCTGAAAAGTTTCCAAAACATGCCCAGACTTGGGTCCAAAGTGGCCAAAAGGCTCCAAGAGACAAGTCGGGAAGAAGGATATGGAAGAGAGGGAGAAAGCCAAGGGAGCAGGCCCAAGGGAGGCAAGAGAAAAAAGTAGTGCGGGGCTGCAGGACTGAAATGGAGGAATTGAAAGACGAAAGCCAGGAAGCAGGAGAGTTTGAGAAAAGGAGAGAGGAAAGAAGAGACATGCAGCCAGACGAGGGCTTAGTGAGAGAGGCTGGGACAGAGAACAGGATGAGAAGGAAATAAGGCAAGGCAAGGCAAGGCTAGGCCAAAGGACGTTTCTTTGATTTATATTTTCTACCACATTCATCTTGAGATGAGAGGAAAGCCATCAGACCTTAAGGACTAGGCCCAAACAAAAGCCCCGGCTACTTGAGACACTTAGACTAAGCCTAAACCAGAAAGATCTCTCCATAAAGATGGTTTTTATACTGTACTTCCACAATCAGCTGGCAGTACAAAAGAACAAGCGGCAGACATACTTAGGCTGAGTCATGGTGGTTTGGTGCAGAGACCATGCATATCATGGGAATATTACAGCATTTCTGCTCTGGTTTTCAGTGTATTACACCAAAACACCCACCTGATGACATCATTTCAAGAGCAAAAGCAGCAATTTGCAGAATTCAGCTTCTTTGGGGAACTGAGCAATTGCTGAGCTGACAGCAAGTCCTGCTGGGTCCCTGTCACCTGCAGAGTGCCCGCATCCTCACCACAGTAGCGGGCATTGTGACAAAGGTTCTACGTCAGCTGGGTGTGGCAGCCGAGCGCCCACTAGGGGAGGGGAAGCCTGTCAGCCCCGGGCCTGTCACTGCCTGCTGTCCCCCGTGTCACCAGCGAGGCCTCTGAAAAGTTTCCAAAACATCCCCAGACTTGTGTCCAAAGTGGCCAAAAGTCTCCAAGAGACAAGTCGGGAAGAAGGATATGGAAGAGAGGGAGAAAGCCAAGGGAGCAGGCCCAAGGGAGGCAAGAGGAAAAAGTAGTGCCGGGCTGCAGGACTGAAATGGAGGAATTGAAAGACGAAAGCCAGGAAGCAGGAGAGTTTGAGAAAAGGAGAGAGGAAAGAAGAGACATGCAGCCAGACGAGGGCTTAGTGAGAGAGGCTGGGACAGAGAACAGGATGAGAAGGAAATAAGGCAAGGCAAGGCAAGGCAAGGCTAGGCCAAACGAGGTTTCCTTGATTTATATTTTCTACCACATTCATCTTGAGATGAGGAGGAAAGCCATCAGACCTTATGGATTAGGCCCAAACAAAAGCCCCGGCTACTTGAGACACTTAGACTAAGTCTAAACCACAAAGATCTTACCATAAAGATGGTTTTTATACTGTACTTTCACAATCAGCTGGCAGTACAAAAGAACAAGCGGCAGATGTACTTAGGCTGAGTCATGGTGGTTTGGTGCAGAGACCATGCATATCATGGGAATATTTCAGCATTTCTGCTCTGGTTTTCAGTGTATTACACCAAAACACCCACCTGATGACATCATTTCAAGAGCAAAGCAGCAATTTGCAAAATTCAACTTCTTTGGGGAACTGAGCAATTGCTGAGCTGACAGCAAGTCCTGCTGGGTCCCTGTCACCTGCAGAGTGCTCGCATCCTCACCACAGTAGTGGGCATTGTGACAAAGGTTCTATGTCAGCTGGGTGTGGCAGCCGAGCGCCCGCTAGGGGAGGGGGAGCCTGTCAGCCCCGGGCCTGTCACTGCCTGCTGTCCCCCCTGTCACCAGCGAGGCCTCTGAAAAGTTTCCAAAACATGCCCAGACTTGGGTCCAAAGTGGCCAAAAGTCTCCAAGAGACAAGTCGGGAAGAAGAATATGGAACAGAGGGAGAAAGCCAAGGGAGCAGGCCAAAGGGAGGCAAGAGAAAAAAGTAGTGCTGGGCTTCAGGACTGAAATGGAGGAATTGAAAGACGAAAGCCAGGAAGCAGGAGAGTTTGAGAAAAGGAGAGAGGAAAGAAGAGACATGCAGCCAGACGAGGGCTTAGTGAGAGAGGCTGGGCCAGAGAACAGGATGAGAAGGAAATAAGGCAAGGCAAGGCAAGGCTAGGCCAAAGGACGTTTCTTTGATTTATATTTTCTACCACATTCATCTGGAGATGAGGAGGAAAGCCATCAGACCTTATGGATTAGGCCCAAACAAAAGCCCCGGCTACTTGAGACACTTAGACTAAGCCTAAACCACAAAGATCTCTCCATAAAGATGGTTTTTATACTGTACTTCCACAATCTTCTGGCAGTACAGAAGAACAAGCGGCAGATGTACTTAGGCTGAGTCATGGTGGTTTGGTGCAGAGACCATGCATATCATGGGAATATTTCAGCATTTCTGCTCTGGTTTTCAGTGTATTACACCAAAACACCCACCTGATGACATCATTTCAAGAGCAAAAGCAGCAATTTGCAGAATTCAGCTTCTTTGGAGAACTGAGCAATTGCTGAGCTGACAGCAAGTCCTGCTGGGTCCCTGTCACCTGCAGAGTGCCCGCATCCTCACCACGGTAGCGGACATTGTGACAAAGGTTCTATGTCAGCTGGGTGTGGCAGCCGAGCGCCCGCTAGGGGAGGGGGAGCCTGTCAGCCCCGGGCCTGTCACTGCCTGCTGTCCCCCCTGTCACCAGCGAGGCCTCTGAAAAGTTTCCAAAACATCCCCAGACTTGGCTCCAAAGTGGCCAAAAGTCTCCAAGAGACAAGTCGGGAAGAAGGATATGGAACAGAGGGAGACAAGCATGGGAGCAGGCCAAAGGCAGGTAAGAGGAAAAACTAGTGCGGGGCTGCAGGACTGAAATGGAGGAATTGAAAGACGAAAGCCAGGAAGCAGGAGAGTTTGAGAAAAGGAGAGAGGAAAGAAGAGACATGCAGCCAGACGAGGGCTTAGTGAGAGAGGCTGGGACAGAGAACAGGATGAGAAGGAAATAAGGCAAGGCAAGGCAAGGCTAGGCCAAAGGACGTTTCTTTGATTTATATTTTCTACCACATTCATCTTGAGATGAGAGGAAAGCCATCAGACCTTAAGGACTAGGCCCAAACAAAAGCCCCGGCTACTTGAGACACTTAGACTAAGCCTAAACCAGAAAGATCTCTCCATAAAGATGGTTTTTATACTGTACTTCCACAATCAGCTGGCAGTACAAAAGAACAAGCGGCAGACATACTTAGGCTGAGTCATGGTGGTTTGGTGCAGAGACCATGCATATCATGGGAATATTACAGCATTTCTGCTCTGGTTTTCAGTGTATTACACCAAAACACCCACCTGATGACATCATTTCAAGAGCAAAAGCAGCAATTTGCAGAATTCAGCTTCTTTGGGGAACTGAGCAATTGCTGAGCTGACAGCAAGTCCTGCTGGGTCCCTGTCACCTGCAGAGTGCCCGCATCCTCACCACAGTAGCGGGCATTGTGACAAAGGTTCTACGTCAGCTGGGTGTGGCAGCCGAGCGCCCACTAGGGGAGGGGAAGCCTGTCAGCCCCGGGCCTGTCACTGCCTGCTGTCCCCCGTGTCACCAGCGAGGCCTCTGAAAAGTTTCCAAAACATCCCCAGACTTGTGTCCAAAGTGGCCAAAAGTCTCCAAGAGACAAGTCGGGAAGAAGGATATGGAAGAGAGGGAGAAAGCCAAGGGAGCAGGCCCAAGGGAGGCAAGAGGAAAAAGTAGTGCCGGGCTGCAGGACTGAAATGGAGGAATTGAAAGACGAAAGCCAGGAAGCAGGAGAGTTTGAGAAAAGGAGAGAGGAAAGAAGAGACATGCAGCCAGACGAGGGCTTAGTGAGAGAGGCTGGGACAGAGAACAGGATGAGAAGGAAATAAGGCAAGGCAAGGCAAGGCAAGGCTAGGCCAAACGAGGTTTCCTTGATTTATATTTTCTACCACATTCATCTTGAGATGAGGAGGAAAGCCATCAGACCTTATGGATTAGGCCCAAACAAAAGCCCCGGCTACTTGAGACACTTAGACTAAGTCTAAACCACAAAGATCTTACCATAAAGATGGTTTTTATACTGTACTTTCACAATCAGCTGGCAGTACAAAAGAACAAGCGGCAGATGTACTTAGGCTGAGTCATGGTGGTTTGGTGCAGAGACCATGCATATCATGGGAATATTTCAGCATTTCTGCTCTGGTTTTCAGTGTATTACACCAAAACACCCACCTGATGACATCATTTCAAGAGCAAAGCAGCAATTTGCAAAATTCAACTTCTTTGGGGAACTGAGCAATTGCTGAGCTGACAGCAAGTCCTGCTGGGTCCCTGTCACCTGCAGAGTGCTCGCATCCTCACCACAGTAGTGGGCATTGTGACAAAGGTTCTATGTCAGCTGGGTGTGGCAGCCGAGCGCCCGCTAGGGGAGGGGGAGCCTGTCAGCCCCGGGCCTGTCACTGCCTGCTGTCCCCCCTGTCACCAGCGAGGCCTCTGAAAAGTTTCCAAAACATGCCCAGACTTGGGTCCAAAGTGGCCAAAAGTCTCCAAGAGACAAGTCGGGAAGAAGAATATGGAACAGAGGGAGAAAGCCAAGGGAGCAGGCCAAAGGGAGGCAAGAGAAAAAAGTAGTGCTGGGCTTCAGGACTGAAATGGAGGAATTGAAAGACGAAAGCCAGGAAGCAGGAGAGTTTGAGAAAAGGAGAGAGGAAAGAAGAGACATGCAGCCAGACGAGGGCTTAGTGAGAGAGGCTGGGCCAGAGAACAGGATGAGAAGGAAATAAGGCAAGGCAAGGCAAGGCTAGGCCAAAGGACGTTTCTTTGATTTATATTTTCTACCACATTCATCTGGAGATGAGGAGGAAAGCCATCAGACCTTATGGATTAGGCCCAAACAAAAGCCCCGGCTACTTGAGACACTTAGACTAAGCCTAAACCACAAAGATCTCTCCATAAAGATGGTTTTTATACTGTACTTCCACAATCAGCTGGCAGTACAAAAGAACAAGCGGCAGACATACTTAGGCTGAGACATGGTGGTTTGCTGCAGAGACCATGCATATCATGGGAATATTTCAGCATTTCTGCTCTGGTTTTCAGTGTATTACACCAAAACACCCACCTGATGACATCATTTCAAGAGCAAAAGCAGCAATTTGCAGAATTCAGCTTCTTTGGGGAACTGAGCAATTGCTGAGCTGACAGCAAGTCCTGCTGGGTCCCTGTCACCTGCAGAGTGCCCGCATCCTCACCACGGTAGCGGGCATTGTGACAAAGGTTCTACGTCAGCTGGGTGTGGCAGCCGAGCGCCCGCTAGGGGAGGGGGAGCCTGTCAGCCCCGGGCCTGTCACTGCCTGCTGTCCCCCCTGTCACCAGCGAGGCCTCTGAAAAGTTTCCAAAACATGCCCAGACTTGGGTCCAAAGTGGCCAAAAGGCTCCAAGAGACAAGTCGGGAAGAAGGATATGGAAGAGAGGGAGAAAGCCAAGGGAGCAGGCCCAAGGGAGGCAAGAGAAAAAAGTAGTGCCGGGCTGCAGGACTGAAATGGAGGAATTGAAAGACGAAAGCCAGGAAGCAGGAGAGTTTGAGAAAAGGAGAGAGGAAAGAAGAGACATGCAGCCAGACGAGGGCTTAGTGAGAGAGGCTGGGACAGAGAACAGGATGAGAAGGAAATAAGGCAAGGCAAGGCAAGGCAATGCTAGGCCAAAGGACATTTCTTTGATTTATATTTTCTACCACATTCATCTTGATATGAGAGGAAAGCCATCAGTCCATATGGATTAGGCCCAAACAAAAGCCCCGGCTACTTGAGACACTTAGACTAAGCCTAAACCACAAAGATCTCTCCATAAAGATGGTTTTTATACTGTACTTTCACAATCAGCTGGCAGTACAAAAGAACAAGCGGCAGATGGACTTAGGCTGAGTCATGGTGGTTTGGTGCAGAGACCATGCATATCATGGGAATATTTCAGTATTTCTGCTCTGGTTTTCAGTGTATTACACCAAAACACCCACCTGATGACATCATTTCAAGAGCAAAGCAGCAATTTGCAAAATTCAACTTCTTTGGGGAACTGAGCAATTGCTGAACTGACAGCAAGTCCTGCTGGGTCCCTGTCACCTGCAGAGTGCCCGCATCCTCACCACAGTAGCAGGCATTGTGACAAAGGTTCTATGTCATCTGGGTGTGGCAGACGACCGCCCGCTAGGGGAGGGTGAGCCTGTCAGCCCCGGGCCTGTCACTGCCTGCTGTCCCCCCAGTCACCAGCGAGGCCTCTGAAAAGTTTCCAAAACATGCCCAGACTTGGCTCCAAAGTGGCCAAAAGTCTCCAAGAGACAAGTCGGGAAGAAGGATATGGAAGAGAGGGAGAAAGCCAAGGGAGCAGGCCCAAGGGAGGCAAGAGGAAAAAGTAGTGCGGGGCTGCAGGACTGAAATGGAGGAATTGAAAGACGAAAGCCAGGAAGCAGGAGAGTTTGAGAAAAGGAGAGAGGAAAGAAGAGACATGCAGCCAGACGAGGGCTTAGTGAGAGAGGCTGGGACAGAGAACAGGATGAGAAGGAAATAAGGCAAGGCAAGGCAAGGCTAGGCCAAAGGACGTTTCTTTGATTTATATTTTCTACCACATTCATCTGGAGATGAGAGGAAAGCCATCAGACCTTAAGGACTAGGCCCAAACAAAAGCCCCGGCTACTTGAGACACTTAGACTAAGCCTAAACCACAAAGATCTCTCCATAAAGATGGTTTTTATACTGTACTTCCACAATCAGCTGGCAGTACAAAAGAACAAGCGGCAGACATACTTAGGCTGAGACATGGTGGTTTGGTGCAGAGACCATGCATATCATGGGAATATTTCAGCATTTCTGCTCTGGTTTTCAGTGTATTACACCAAAACACCCACCTGATGACATCATTTCAAGAGCAAAAGCAGCAATTTGTAGAATTCAGCTTCTTTGGGGAACTAGAGCAATTGCTGAGCTGACAGCAAGTCCTGCTGGGTCCCTGTCACCTGCAGAGTGCCCGCATCCTCACCACAGTAGCGGGCATTGTGACAAAGGTTCTACGTCAGCTGGGTGTGGCAGCCGAGCGCCCACTAGGGGAGGGGAAGCCTGTCAGCCCCGGGCCTGTCACTGCCTGCTGTCCCCCCTGTCACCAGCGAGGCCTCTGAAAAGTTTCCAAAACATCCCCAGACTTGGGTCCAAAGTGGCCAAAAGTCTCCAAGAGACAAGTCGGGAAGAAGGATATGGAAGAGAGGGAGAAAGCCAAGGGAGCAGGCCCAAGGGAGGCAAGAGAAAAAAGTAGTGCCGGGCTGCAGGACTGAAATGGAGGAATTGAAAGACGAAAGCCAGGAAGCAGGAGAGTTTGAGAAAAGGAGAGAGGAAAGAAGAGACATGCAGCCAGACGAGGGCTTAGTGAGAGAGGCTGGGACAGAGAACAGGATGAGAAGGAAATAAGGCAAGGCAAGGCAAGGCAAGGCTAGGCCAAACGAGGTTTCCTTGATTTATATTTTCTACCACATTCATCTTGAGATGAGGAGGAAAGCCATCAGACCTTATGGATTAGGCCCAAACAAAAGCCCCGGCTACTTGAGACACTTAGACTAAGTCTAAACCACAAAGATCTTACCATAAAGATGGTTTTTATACTGTACTTTCACAATCAGCTGGCAGTACAAAAGAACAAGCGGCAGATGTACTTAGGCTGAGTCATGGTGGTTTGGTGCAGAGACCATGCATATCATGGGAATATTTCAGCATTTCTGCTCTGGTTTTCAGTGTATTACACCAAAACACCCACCTGATGACATCATTTCAAGAGCAAAGCAGCAATTTGCAAAATTCAACTTCTTTGGGGAACTGAGCAATTGCTGAGCTGACAGCAAGTCCTGCTGGGTCCCTGTCACCTGCAGAGTGCTCGCATCCTCACCACAGTAGTGGGCATTGTGACAAAGGTTCTATGTCAGCTGGGTGTGGCAGCCGAGCGCCCGCTAGGGGAGGGGGAGCCTGTCAGCCCCGGGCCTGTCACTGCCTGCTGTCCCCCCTGTCACCAGCGAGGCCTCTGAAAAGTTTCCAAAACATGCCCAGACTTGGGTCCAAAGTGGCCAAAAGTCTCCAAGAGACAAGTCGGGAAGAAGAATATGGAACAGAGGGAGAAAGCCAAGGGAGCAGGCCAAAGGGAGGCAAGAGAAAAAAGTAGTGCC
The DNA here is from genome assembly GCF_037038585.1 of Patagioenas fasciata. NCBI lineage: Eukaryota > Metazoa > Chordata > Aves > Columbiformes > Columbidae > Patagioenas > Patagioenas fasciata. The sequence goes on from NC_092526.1 coordinate 45,085,370, forward strand.
GGGCTGCAGGAATGAAATGGAGGAATTGAAAGACGAAAGCCAGGAAGCAGGAGAGTTTGAGAAAAGGAGAGAGGAAAGAAGAGACATGCAGCCAGACGAGGGCTTAGTGAGAGAGGCTGGGCCAGAGAACAGGATGAGAAGGAAATAAGGCAAGGCAAGGCTAGGCTAGGCCAAAGGACGTTTCTTTGATTTATATTTTCTACCACATTCATCTGGAGATGAGGAGGAAAGCCATCAGACCTTATGGATTAGGCCCAAACAAAAGCCCCGGCTACTTGAGACACTTAGACTAAGCCTAAACCACAAAGATCTCTCCATAAAGATGGTTTTTATACTGTACTTCCACAATCTTCTGGCAGTACAGAAGAACAAGCGGCAGATGTACTTAGGCTGAGTCATGGTGGTTTGGTGCAGAGACCATGCATATCATGGGAATAGTTCAGCATTTCTGCTCTGGTTTTCAGTGTATTACACCAAAACACCCACCTGATGACATCATTTCAAGAGCAAAAGCAGCAATTTGCAGAATTCAGCTTCTTTGGAGAACTGAGCAATTGCTGAGCTGACAGCAAGTCCTGCTGGGTCCCTGTCACCTGCAGAGTGCCCGCATCCTCACCACGGTAGCGGACATTGTGACAAAGGTTCTATGTCAGCTGGGTGTGGCAGCCGAGCGCCCGCTAGGGGAGGGGGAGCCTGTCAGCCCCGGGCCTGTCACTGCCTGCTGTCCCCCCTGTCACCAGCGAGGCCTCTGAAAAGTTTCCAAAACATCCCCAGACTTGGCTCCAAAGTGGCCAAAAGTCTCCAAGAGACAAGTCGGGAAGAAGGGTATGGAACAGAGGGAGACAAGCATGGGAGCAGGCCAAAGGCAGGTAAGAGGAAAAACTAGTGCGGGGCTGCAGGACTGAAATGGAGGAATTGAAAGACGAAAGCCAGGAAGCAGGAGAGTTTGAGAAAAGGAGAGAGGAAAGAAGAGACATGCAGCCAGACGAGGGCTTAGTGAGAGAGGCTGGGACAGAGAACAGGATGAGAAGGAAATAAGGCAAGGCAAGGCAAGGCTAGGCCAAAGGACGTTTCTTGGATTTATATTTTCTACCACATTCATCTGGAGATGAGGAGGAAAGCCATCAGACCTTATGGATTAGGCCCAAACAAAAGCCCCGGCTACTTGAGACACTTAGACTAAGCCTAAACCACAAAGATCTCTCCATAAAGATGGTTTTTATACTGTACTTCCACAATCTTCTGGCAGTACAGAAGAACAAGCGGCAGATGTACTTAGGCTGAGTCATGGTGGTTTGGTGCAGAGACCATGCATATCATGGGAATAGTTCAGCATTTCTGCTCTGGTTTTCAGTGTATTACACCAAAACACCCACATGATGACATCATTTCAAGAGCAAAAGCAGCAATTTGCAGAATTCAGCTTCTTTGGAGAACTGAGCAATTGCTGAGCTGACAGCAAGTCCTGCTGGGTCCCTGTCACCTGCAGAGTGCCCGCATCCTCACCACGGTAGCGGGCATTGTGACAAAGGTTCTATGTCAGCTGGGTGTGGCAGTCGAGTGCCCCCTAGGAGACGGTGAGCCTGTCAGCCCCGGGCCTCTCACTGCCTGCTGTCCCCCCTGTCACCAGCGAGGCCTCTGAAAAGTTTCCAAAACATGCCCAGACTTGGCTCCAAAGTGGCCAAAAGTCTCCAAGAGACAAGTAGGGAAGAAGGATATGGAAGAGAGGGAGAAAGCCAAGGGAGCAGGCCCAAGGGAGGGAAGAGGAAAAAGTAGTGCGGGGCTGCAGGACTGAAATGGAGGAATTGAAAGACGAAAGCCAGGAAGCAGGAGAGTTTGAGAAAAGGAGAGAGGAAAGAAGAGACATGCAGCCGGACGAGGGCTTAGTGAGAGAGGCTGGGACAGAGAACAGGATGAGAAGGAAATAAGGCAAGGCAAGGCAAGGCAAGGCTAGGCCAAAGGACGTTTCTTTGATTTATATTTTCTACCACATTCATCTTGAGATGAGAGGAAAGCCATCAGACCTTATGGACTAGGCCCAAACAAAAGCCCCGGCTACTTGAGACACTTAGACTAAGCCTAAACCAGAAAGATCTCTCCATAAAGATGGTTTTTATACTGTACTTCCACAATCAGCTGGCAGTACAAAAGAACAAGCGGCAGACATACTTAGGCTGAGACATGGTGGTTTGGTGCAGAGACCATGCATATCATGGGAATATTTCAGCATTTCTGCTCTGGTTTTCAGTGTATTACACCAAAACACCCACCTGATGACATCATTTCAAGAGCAAAAGCAGCAATTTGCAGAATTCAGCTTCTTTGGGGAACTGAGCAATTGCTGAGATGACAGTAAGTCCTGCTGGGTCCCTGTCACCTGCAGAGTGCCCGCATCCTCACCACAGTAGCGGGCATTGTGACAAAGGTTCTATGTCAGCTGGGTGTGGCAGCCGAGCACCCGCTAGGGGAGGGGGAGCCTGTCAGCCCCGGGCCTGTCACTGCCTGCTGTCCCCCCTGTCACCAGCGAGGCCTCTGAAAAGTTTCCAAAACATGCCCAGACTTGGCTCCAAAGTGGCCAAAAGTCTCCAAGAGACAAGTCGGGAAGAAGGATATGGAAGAGAGGGAGAAAGCCAAGGGAGCAGGCCCAAGGGAGGCAAGAGGAAAAAGTAGTGCCGGGCTGCAGGACTGAAATGGAGGAATTGAAAGACGAAAGCCAGGAAGCAGGAGAGTTTGAGAAAAGGAGAGAGGAAAGAAGAGACATGCAGCCAGACGAGGGCTTAGTGAGAGAGGCTGGGACAGAGAACAGGATGAGAAGGAAATAAGGCAAGGCAAGGCAAGGCAAGGCTAGGCCAAACGAGGTTTCCTTGATTTATATTTTCTACCACATTCATCTTGAGATGAGGAGGAAAGCCATCAGACCTTATGGATTAGGCCCAAACAAAAGCCCCGGCTACTTGAGACACTTAGACTAAGTCTAAACCACAAAGATCTTACCATAAAGATGTTTTTTATACTGTACTTTCACAATCAGCTGGCAGTACAAAAGAACAAGCGGCAGATGTACTTAGGCTGAGTCATGGTGGTTTGGTGCAGAGACCATGCATATCATGGGAATATTTCAGCATTTCTGCTCTGGTTTTCAGTGTATTACACCAAAACACCCACCTGATGACATCATTTCAAGAGCAAAGCAGCAATTTGCAAAATTCAACTTCTTTGGGGAACTGAGCAATTGCTGAGCTGACAGCAAGTCCTGCTGGGTCCCTGTCACCTGCAGAGTGCTCGCATCCTCACCACAGTAGTGGGCATTGTGACAAAGGTTCTATGTCAGCTGGGTGTGGCAGCCGAGCGCCCGCTAGGGGAGGGGGAGCCTGTCAGCCCCGGGCCTGTCACTGCCTGCTGTCCCCCCTGTCACCAGCGAGGCCTCTGAAAAGTTTCCAAAACATGCCCAGACTTGGGTCCAAAGTGGCCAAAAGTCTCCAAGAGACAAGTCGGGAAGAAGAATATGGAACAGAGGGAGAAAGCCAAGGGAGCAGGCCAAAGGGAGGCAAGAGAAAAAAGTAGTGCTGGGCTGCAGGACTGAAATGGAGGAATTGAAAGACGAAAGCCAGGAAGCAGGAGAGTTTGAGAAAAGGAGAGAGGAAAGAAGAGACATGCAGCCAGACGAGGGCTTAGTGAGAGAGGCTGGGACAGAGAACAGGATGAGAAGGAAATAAGGCAAGGCAAGGCAAGGCAAGGCTAGGCCAAAGGACGTTTCTTTGATTTATATTTTCTACCACATTCATCTTGAGATGAGAGGAAAGCCATCAGACGTTATGGATTAGGCCCAAACAAAAGCCCCGGCTACTTGAGACACTTAGACTAAGCCTAAACCACAAAGATCTCTCCATAAAGATGGTTTTTATACTGTATTTCCACAATCAGCTGGCAGTACAAAAGAACAAGCGGCAGACATACTTAGGCTGAGTTATGGTGGTTTGGTGCAGAGACCATGCATATCATGGGAATATTTCAGCATTTCTGCTCTGGTTTTCAGTGTATTACACCAAAACACCCACCTGATGACATCATTTCAAGAGCAAAAGCAGCAATTTGCAGAATTCAGCTTCTTTGGGGAACTGAGCAATTGCTGAGCTGACAGCAAGTCCTGCTGGGTCCCTGTCACCTGCAGAGTGCCCGCATCCTCCCCACGGTAGCGGGCATTGTGACAAAGGTTCTATGTCAGCTGGGTGTGACAGCCGAGCGCCCGCTAGGGGAGGGGGAGCCTGTCAGCCCCGGGCCTGTCACTGCCTGCTGTCCCCCCTGTCACCAGCGAGGCCTCTGAAAAGTTTCCAAACCATCCTTAGATTTGGCTCCAAAGTGGCCAAAAGTCTCCAAGAGACAAGTCGGGAAGAAGAATATGGAAGAGAGGGAGAAAGCCAAGGGAGCAGGCCAAAGGGAGGCAAGAGGAAAAAGTAGTGCCGGGCTGCAGGAATGAAATGGAGGAATTGAAAGACGAAAGCCAGGAAGCAGGAGAGTTTGAGAAAAGGAGAGAGGAAAGAAGAGACATGCAGCCAGACGAGGGCTTAGTGAGAGAGGCTGGGACAGAGAACAGGATGAGAAGGAAATAAGGCAAGGCAAGGCAAGGCTAGGCCAAAGGACGTTTCTTTGATTTATATTTTCTACCACATTCATCTTGAGATGAGAGGAAAGCCATCAGACGTTATGGATTAGGCCCAAACAAAAGCCCCGGCTACTTGAGACACTTAGACTAAGCCTAAACCACAAAGATCTCTCCATAAAGATGGTTTTTATACTGTACTTCCACAATCAGCTGGCAGTACAAAAGAACAAGCGGCAGACATACTTAGGCTGAGTCATGGTGGTTTGGTGCAGAGACCATGCCTATCATGGGAATATTTCAGCATTTCTGCTCTGGTTTTCAGTGTATTACACCAAAACACCCACCTGATGACATCATTTCAAGAGCAAAAGCAGCAATTTGCAGAATTCAGCTTCTTTGGGGAACTGAGCAATTGCTGAGCTGACAGCAAGTCCTGCTGGGTCCCTGTCACCTGCAGAGTGCCCGCATCCTCACCACGGTAGCGGGCATTGTGACAAAGGTTCTACGTCAGCTGGGAGTGGCAGCTGAGCGCTCGCTAGGGGAGGGGGAGCCTGTCAGCCCCGGGCCTGTCACTGCCTGGTGTCCCCCCTGTCACCAGCGAGGCCTCTGAAAAGTTTCCAAAACATCCCCAGATTTGGCTCCAAAGTGGCCAAAAGTCTCCAAGACACAAGTCGGGAAGAAGGATATGGAAGAGAGGGAGAAAGCCAAGGGAGCAGGCCAAAGGGAGGCAAGAGGAAAAAGTAGTGCCGGGCTGCAGGACTGAAATGGAGGAATTGAAAGACGAAAGCCAGGAAGCAGGAGAGTTTGAGAAAAGGAGAGAGGAAAGAAGAGACATGCAGCCAGACGAGGGGTTAGTGAGAGAGGCTGGGACAGAGAACAGGATGAGAAGGAAATAAGGCAAGGCAAGGCAAGGCAAGGCTAGGCCAAACGAGGTTTCCTTGATTTATATTTTCTACCACATTCATCTTGAGATGAGGAGGAAAGCCATCAGACCTTATCGATTAGGCCCAAAGAAAAACCCCGGCTACTTGAGACACTTAGACTAAGCCTAAACCACAAAGATCTCTCCATAAAGATGGTTTTTATACTGTACTTTCACAATCAGCTGGCAGTACAAAAGAACAAGCGGCAGATGGACTTAGGCTGAGTCATGGTGGTTTGGTGCAGAGACCATGCATATCATGGGAATATTTCAGCATTTCTGCTCTGGTTTTCAGTGTATTACACCAAAACACCCACCTGATGACATCATTTCAAGAGCAAAGCAGCAATTTGGAAAATTCAACTTCTTTGGGGAACTGAGCAATTGCTGAGCTGACAGCAAGTCCTGCTGGGTCCCTGTCACCTGCAGAGTGCCCGCATCCTCACCACGGTAGCGGGCATTGTGACAAAGGTTCTATGTCAGCTGGGTGTGGCAGCCGAGCGCCCGCTAGGGGAGGGGGAGCCTGTGAGCCCCGGGCCTGTCACTGCCTGCTGTCCCCCCTGTCACCAGCGAGGCCTCTGAAAAGTTTCCAAAACATCCCCAGACTTGGCTCCAAAGTGGCCAAAAGTCTCCAAGAGACAAGTCTGGAAGAAGGATATGGAACAGAGGGAGAAAGCCAAGGGAGCAGGCCAAAGGGAGGCAAGAGGAAAAAGTAGTGCCGGGCTGCAGGACTGAAATGGAGGAATTGAAAGACGAAAGCCAGGAAGCAGGAGAGTTTGAGAAAAGGAGAGAGGAAAGAAGAGACATGCAGCCAGACGAGGGCTTAGTGAGAGAGGCTGGGACAGAGAACAGGATGAGAAGGAAATAAGGCAAGGCAAGGCTAGGCCAAACGAGGTTTCCTTGATTTATATTTTCTACCACATTCATCTTGAGATGAGGAGGAAAGCCATCAGACCTTATGGATTAGGCCCAAACAAAAGCCCCGGCTACTTGAGACACTTAGACTAAGTCTAAACCACAAAGATCTTACCATAAAGATGTTTTTTATACTGTACTTTCACAATCAGCTGGCAGTACAAAAGAACAAGCGGCAGATGTACTTAGGCTGAGTCATGGTGGTTTGGTGCAGAGACCATGCATACCATGGGAATATTTCAGCATTTCTGCTCTGGTTTTCAGTGTATTACACCAAAACACCCACCTGATGACATCATTTCAAGAGCAAAAGCAGCAATTTGCAAAATTCAGCTTCTTTGGGGAACTGAGCAATTGCTGAGCTGACAGCAAGTCCTGCTGGGTCCCTGTCACCTGCAGAGTGCCCGCATCCTTACCACGGTAGCGGGCATTGTGACAAAGGTTCTATGTCAGCTGGGTGTGGCAGCCGAGCGCCCGCTAGGGGAGGGGGAGCCTGTCAGCCCCGGGCCTGTCACTGCCTGCTGTCCCCCCTGTCACCAGCGAGGCCTCTGAAAAGTTTCCAAAACATGCCCAGACTTGGCTCCAAAGTGGCCAAAAGTCTCCAAGAGACAAGTCGGGAAGAAGAATATGGAAGAGAGGGAGAAAGCCAAGAGAGCAGGCCAAAGGGAGGCAAGAGGAAAAAGTAGTGCGGGGCTGCAGGACTGAAATGGAGGAATTGAAAGACGAAAGCCAGGAAGCAGGAGAGTTTGAGAAAAGGAGAGAGGAAAGAAGAGACATGCAGCCAGACGAGGGGTTAGTGAGAGAGGCTGGGACAGAGAACAGGATGAGAAGGAAATAAGGCAAGGCAAGGCAAGGTTAGGCTAGGCCAAACGAGGTTTCCTTGATTTATATTTTCTACCACATTCATCTGGAGACGAGGAGGAACGCCATCAGACCTGATGGATTAGGCCCAAACAAAAGCCCCGGCTACTTGAGACAATTAGACTAAGCCTAAACCACAAAGATCTCTCCATAAAGATGGTTTTTATACTGTACTTTCACAATCAGCTGGCAGTACAAAAGAACAAGCGGCAGATGGACTTAGGCTGAGTCATGGTGGTTTGGTGCAGAGACCATGCATATCATGGGAATATTTCAGCATTTCTGCTCTGGTTTTCAGTGTATTACACCAAAACACCCACCTGATGACATCATTTCAAGAGCAAAGCAGCAATTTGCAAAATTCAACTTCTTTGGGGAACTGAGCAATTGCTGAGCTGACAGCAAGTCCTGCTGGGTCCCTGTCACCTGCAGAGTGCCCGCATCCTCACCACGGTAGCGGGCATTGTGACAAAGGTTCTATGTCAGCTGGGTGTGGCAGCCGAGCGCCCGCTAGGGGAGGGGGAGCCTGTCAGCCCCGGGCCTGTCACTGCCTGCTGTCCCCCCTGTCACCAGCGAGGCCTCTGAAAAGTTTCCAAAACATGCCCAGACTTGGCTCCAAAGTGGCCAAAAGTCTCCAAGAGACAAGTCGGGAAGAAGGATATGGAAGAGAGGGAGAAAGCCAAGGGAGCAGGCCCAAGGGAGGCAAGAGGAAAAAGTAGTGCCGGGCTGCAGGACTGAAATGGAGGAATTGAAAGACGAAAGCCAGGAAGCAGGAGAGTTTGAGAAAAGGAGAGAGGAAAGAAGAGACATGCAGCCAGACGAGGGGTTAGTGAGAGAGGCTGGGACAGAGAACAGGATGAGAAGGAAATAAGGCAAGGCAAGGCAAGGCAAGGCTAGGCCAAACGAGGTTTCCTTGATTTATATTTTCTACCACATTCATCTTGAGATGAGGAGGAAAGCCATCAGACCTTAAGGATTAGGCCCAAACAAAAGCCCCGGCTACTTGAGACACTTAGACTAAGCCTAAACCACAAAGATCTCTCCATAAAGATGGTTTTTATACTGTACTTCCACAATCAGCTGGCAGTACAAAAGAACAAGCGGCAGACATACTTAGGCTGAGTCATGGTGGTTTGGTGCAGAGACCATGCATATCATGGGAATATTTCAGCATTTCTGCTCTGGTTTTCAGTGTATTACACCAAAATACCCACCTGATGACATCATTTCAAGAGCAAAAGCAGCAATTTGCAGAATTCAGCTTCTTTGGGGAACTGAGCAATTGCTGAGCTGACAGTAAGTCCTGCTGGGTCCCTGTCACCTGCAGAGTGCCCGCATCCTCACCACGGTAGCGGGCATTGTGACAAAGGTTCTATGTCAGCTGGGTGTGGCAGCCGAGCGCCCGCTAGGGGAGGGGGAGCCTGTCAGCCCCGGGCCTGTCACTGCCTGCTGTCCCCCCTGTCACCAGCGAGGCCTCTGAAAAGTTTCCAAAACATCCCCAGATTTGGCTCCAAAGTGGCCAAATGTCTCCAAGAGACAAGTCGGGAAGAAGAATATGGAAGAGAGGGAGAAAACCAAGGGAGCAGGCCAAAGGGAGGCAAGAGGAAAAAGTAGTGCGGGGCTGCAGGACTGAAATGGAGGAATTGAAAGACGAAAGCCAGGAAGCAGGAGAGTTTGAGAAAAGGAGAGAGGAAAGAAGAGACATGCAGCCAGACGAGGGGTTAGTGAGAGAGGCTGGGACAGAGAACAGGATGAGAAGGAAATAAGGCAAGGCAAGGCAAGGCTAGGCCAAAGGACGTTTCTTTGATTTATATTTTCTACTACATTCATCTTGAGATGAGAGGAAAGCCATCAGACCATATGGATTAGGCCCAAACAAAAACCCCGGCTACTTGAGACACTTAGACTAAGCCTAAACCACAAAGATCTCTCCATAAAGATGGTTTTTATACTGTACTTTCACAATCAGCTGGCAGTACAAAAGAACAAGCGGCAGATGGACTTAGGCTGAGTCATGGTGGTTTGGTGCAGAGACCATGCATATCATGGGAATATTTCAGCATTTCTGCTCTGGTTTTCAGTGTATTACACCAAAACACCCACCTGATGACATCATTTCAAGAGCAAAAGCAGCAATTTGCAAAATTCAACTTCTTTGGGGAACTGAGCAATTGCTGAGATGACAGCAAGTCCTGCTGGGTCCCTGTCACCTGCAGAGTGCCCGCATCCTCACCACGGTAGCGGGCATTGTGACAAAGGTTCTATGTCAGCTGGGTGTGGCAGCCGAGCGCCCGCTAGGGGAGGGGGAGCCTGTCAGCCCCGGGCCTCTCACTGCCTGCTGTCCCCCCTGTCACCAGCGAGGCCTCTGAAAAGTTTCCAAAACATGCCCAGACTTGGCTCCAAAGTGGCCAAATGTCTCCAAGAGACAAGTCGGGAAGAAGGATATGGAAGAGAGGGAGAAAACCAAGGGAGCAGGACAAAGGGAGGCAAGAGGAAAAAGTAGTGCCGGGCTGCAGGACTGAAATGGAGGAATTGAAAGACGAAAGCCAGGAAGCAGGAGAGTTTGAGAAAAGGAGAGAGGAAAGAAGAGACATGCAGCCAGACGAGGGCTTAGTGAGAGAGGCTGGGACAGAGAACAGGATGAGAAGGAAATAAAGCAAGGCAAGGCAAGGCAAGGCTAGGCCAAACGAGGTTTCCTTGATTTATATTTTCTACCACATTCATCTTGAGATGAGGAGGAAAGCCATCAGACCTTATGGATTAGGCCCAAACAAAAGCCCCGGCTACTTGAGACACTTAGACTAAGCCTAAACCACAAAGATCTCTCCATAAAGATGGTTTTTATACTGTACTTTCGCAATCAGCTGGCAGTACAAAAGAAGAAGCGGCAGACATAATTAGGCTGAGTCATGGTGGTTTGGTGCAGAGACCATGCATATCATGGGAATATTTCAGCATTTCTGCTCTGGTTTTCAGTGTATTACACCAAAACACCCACCTGATGACATCATTTCAAGAGCAAAAGCAGCAATTTGCAGAATTCAGCTTCTTTGGGGAACTGAGCAATTGCTGAGCTGACAGTAAGTCCTGCTGGGTCCCTGTCACCTGCAGAGTGCCCGCATCCTCACCACGGTAGCGGGCATTGTGACAAAGGTTCTATGTCAGCTGGGTGTGGCAGCCGAGCCCCCACTAGGGAAGGGGGAGCCTGTCAGCCCCGGGCCTGTCACTGCCTGCTGTCCCCCCTGTCACCAGCGAGGCCTCTGAAAAGTTTCCAAAACATCCCCAGACTTGGCTCCAAAGTGGCCAAAAGTCTCCAAGAGACAAGTCGGAAGGAAGAATATGGAAGAGAGGGAGAAAGCCAGGGAGCAGGACAAAGGGAGGCAAGAGGAAAAAGTAGTGCCGGGCTGCAGGACTGAAATGGAGGAATTGAAAGACGAAAGCCAGGAAACAGGAGAGTTTGAGAAAAGGAGAGAGGAAAGAATCGACATGCAGCCAGACGAGGGCTTAGTGAGAGAGGCTGGGACAGAGAACAGGATGAGAAGGAAATAAGGCAAGGCAAGGCAAGGCTAGGCCAAAGGACGTTTCTTTGATTTATATTTTCTACCACATTCATCTTGAGATGAGAGGAAAGCCATCAGACGTTATGGATTAGGCCCAAACAAAAGCCCCGGCTACATGAGACACTTAGACTAAGCCTAAACCAGAAAGATCTCTCCATAAAGATGGTTTTTATACTGTACTTCCACAATCAGCTGGCAGTACAAAAGAACAAGCGGCAGACATACTTAGGCTGAGTCATGGTGGTTTGGTGCAGAGACCATGCATATCATGGGAATATTTCAGCATTTCTGCTCTGGTTTTCAGTGTATTACACCAAAACACCCACCTGATGACATCATTTCAAGAGCAAAAGCAGCAATTTGCAGAATTCAGCTTCTTTGGGGAACTGAGCAATTGCTGAGCTGACAGCAAGTCCTGCTGGGTCCCTGTCACCTGCAGAGTGCCCGCATCCTCCCCACGGTAGCGGGCATTGTGACAAAGGTTCTACGTCAGCTGGGTGTGGCAGCCGAGCGCCCGCTAGGGGAGGGGGAGCCTGTCAGCCCCGGGCCTGTCACTGCCTGCTGTCCCCCGTGTCACCAGCGAGGCCTCTGAAAAGTTTCCAAAACATGCCCATACTTGGGTCCAAAGTGGCCAAAAGTCTCCAAGAGACAAGTCGGGAAGAAGGATATGGAAGAGAGGGAGAAAGCCAAGGGAGCAGGCCCAAGGGAGGCAAGAGAAAAAAGTAGTGCCGGGCTGCAGGACTGAAATGGAGGAATTGAAAGACGAAAGCCAGGAAGCAGGAGAGTTTGAGAAAAGGAGAGAGGAAAGAAGAGACATGCAGCCAGACGAGGGCTTAGTGAGAGAGGCTGGGACAGAGAACAGGATGAGAAGGAAATAAAGCAAGGCAAGGCAAGGCAAGGCTAGGCCAAACGAGGTTTCCTTGATTTATATTTTCTACCACATTCATCTTGAGATGAGGAGGAAAGCCATCAGACCTTATGGATTAGGCCCAAACAAAAGCCCCGGCTACTTGAGACACTTAGACTAAGCCTAAACCACAAAGATCTCTCCATAAAGATGGTTTTTATACTGTACTTTCGCAATCAGCTGGCAGTACAAAAGAACAAGCGGCAGATGGACTTAGGCTGAGTCATGGTGGTTTGGTGCAGAGACCATGCATATCATGGGAATATTTCAGCATTTCTGCTCTGGTTTTCAGTGTATTACACCAAAACACCCACCTGATGACATCATTTCAAGAGCAAAAGCAGCAATTTGCAGAATTCAGCTTCTTTGGGGAACTGAGCAATTGCTGAGATGACAGTAAGTCCTGCTGGGTCCCTGTCACCTGCAGAGTGCCCGCATCCTCACCACGGTAGCGGGCATTGTGACAAAGGTTCTATGTCAGCTGGGTGTGGCAGCCGAGCGCCCACTAGGGAAGGGGGAGCCTGTCAGCCCCGGGCCTGTCACTGCCTGCTGTCCCCCCTGTCACCAGCGAGGCCTCTGAAAAGTTTCCAAAACATCCCCAGATTTGGCTCCAAAGTGGCCAAAAGTCTCCAAGAGACAAGTCGGGAAGAAGAATATGGAAGAGAGCGAGAAAGCCAAGGGAGCAGGACAAAGGGAGGCAAGAGGAAAAAGTAGTGCCGGGCTGCAGGACTGAAATGGAGGAATTGAAAGACGAAAGCCAGGAAGCAGGAGAGTTTGAGAAAAGGAGAGAGGAAAGAATAGACATGCAGCCAGACGAGGGCTTAGTGAGAGAGGCTGGGACAGAGAACAGGATGAGAAGGAAATAAGGCAAGGCAAGGCAAGGCTAGGCCAAAGGACGTTTCTTTGATTTATATTTTCTACCACATTCATCTTGAGATGAGAGGAAAGCTATCAGACCTTATGGACTAGGCCCAAACAAAAGCCCCGGCTACTTGAGACACTTAGACTAAGCCTAAACCAGAAAGATCTCTCCATAAAGATGGTTTTTATACTGTACTTCCACAATCAGCTGGCAGTACAAAAGAACAAGCGGCAGACATACTTAGGCTGAGTCATGGTGGTTTGGTGCAGAGACCATGCATATCATGGGAATATTTCAGCATTTCTGCTCTGGTTTTCAGTGTATTACACCAAAACACCCACCTGATGACATCATTTCAAGAGCAAAAGCAGCAATTTGCAGAATTCAGCTTCTTTGGGGAACTGAGCAATTGCTGAGCTGACAGTAAGTCCTGCTGGGTCCCTGTCACCTGCAGAGTGCCCGCATCCTCACCACGGTAGTGGGCATTGTGACAAAGGTTCTATGTCAGCTGGGTGTGGCAGCCGAGCGCCCGCTAGGGGAGGGGGAGCCTGTCAGCCCCGGGCCTGTCACTGCCTGCTGTCCCCCCTGTCACCAGCGAGGCCTCTGAAAAGTTTCCAAAACATACCCAGATTTGGCTCCAAAGTGGCCAAATGTCTCCAAGAGACAAGTCAGGAAGAAGAATATGGAAGAGAGGGAGAAAACCAAGGGAGCAGGCCAAAGGGAGGCAAGAGGAAAAAGTAGTGCCGGGCTACAGGAATGAAATGGAGGAATTGAAAGACGAAAGCCAGGAAGCAGGAGAGTTTGAGAAAAGGAGAGAGGAAAGAAGAGACATGCAGCCAGACGAGGGCTTAGTGAGAGAGGCTGGGACAGAGAACAGGATGAGAAGGAAATAAGGCAAGGCAAGGCAAGGCTAGGCCAAAGGACGTTTCTTTGATTTATATTTTCTACCACATTCATCTTGAGATGAGAGGAAAGCCATCAGACGTTATGGATTAGGCCCAAACAAAAGCCCCGGCTACATGAGACACTTAGACTAAGCCTGTCGAGGGTTAAGATTGCGGGGTGACAATCAAACCCTGGCAGATGTATTGTTAACCTCCTCTCCCCCCCCCACTTCCCCCTTTTTGCCCCTCCCTCTCCCCCCTTCCCACTCAGGACAGGCGATCGGGAGGGAAAGAAGGACAGAGAGAGAAGAGTTGGAAAAGTTAAAGATGTTTTACTAATGCTACTAATAAGAATAGAGAAAATAATACAAAATATACAAAACCAATCTTGTAAGTCTCAGCAACTGCAGAGCCAGCACCCAAAGTCCTGGATTAGACTCTGTAGCCAACCGGAGCTGGATTCAGTCTCTCACTAGGCCTCAGTTCGCAGGGACGACCAGCAAGGTCCTCTCCTAATGTCAGCCATGAGGAAAAAAAAAAGGGAAAAAGGCAAAGGGGACGAGATCCTCGTGATCTCCCACTTTTATATGAAGTATTCACGTGAATGGAATGTTATACACCGTTGGTCAGTCTCTTGATCACCAGTTTCTCGTTGCCCCTCTCGCGAGATGTCCATCCGTGCTTATCAATAAGTTTGCATTCCATTGCTAGGTTTAACCAAAACATGTGTTGGGTTCTCCAGGAAAATGCAGCTAATATGAAGGCTTTAGCTGACAGGCAGAAATTCACTAAAAGAGAAACTTGTTTTTAACAAAACCAAGACAAAGCCTAAACCAGAAAGATCTCTCCATAAAGATGGTTTTTATACTGTACTTCCACAATCAGCTGGCAGTACAAAAGAACAAGCGGCAGACATACTTAGGCTGAGTCATGGTGGTTTGGTGCAGAGACCATGCATATCATGGGAATATTTCAGCATTTCTGCTCTGGTTTTCAGTGTATTACACCAAAACACCCACCTGATGACATCATTTCAAGAGCAAAAGCAGCAATTTGCAGAATTCAGCTTCTTTGGGGAACTGAGCAATTGCTGAGCTGACAGCAAGTCCTGCTGGGTCCCTGTCACCTGCAGAGTGCCCGCATCCTCCCCACGGTAGCGGGCATTGTGACAAAGGTTCTACGTCAGCTGGGTGTGGCAGCCGAGCGCCCGCTAGGGGAGGGGGAGCCTGTCAGCCCCGGGCCTGTCACTGCCTGCTGTCCCCCCTGTCACCAGCGAGGCCTCTGAAAAGTTTCCAAAACATGCCCAGACTTGGGTCCAAAGTGGCCAAAAGTCTCCAAGAGACAAGTCGGGAAGAAGGATATGGAAGAGAGGGAGAAAGCCAAGGGAGCAGGCCCAAGGGAGGCAAGAGAAAAAAGTAGTGCCGGGCTGCATGACTGAAATGGAGGAATTGAAAGACGAAAGCCAGGAAGCAGGAGAGTTTGAGAAAAGGAGAGAGGAAAGAAGAGACATGCAGCCAGACGAGGGCTTAGTGAGAGAGGCTGGGACAGAGAACAGGATGAGAAGGAAATAAGGCAAGGCAAGGCAAGGCAAGGCTAGGCCAAATGAGGTTTCCTTGATTTATATTTTCTACCACATTCATCTTGAGATGAGGAGGAAAGCCATCAGACCTTATGGATTAGGCCCAAACAAAAGCCCCGGCTACTTGAGACACTTAGACTAAGCCTAAACCACAAAGATCTCTCCATAAAGATGGTTTTTATACTGTACTTTCGCAATCAGCTGGCAGTACAAAAGAACAAGCGGCAGATGGACTTAGGCTGAGTCATGGTGGTTTGGTGCAGAGACCATGCATATCATGGGAATATTTCAGCATTTCTGCTCTGGTTTTCAGTGTATTACACCAAAACACCCACCTGATGACATCATTTCAAGAGCAAAAGCAGCAATTTGCAGATCTCAGCTTCTTTGGGGAACTGAGCAATTGCTGAGCTGACAGTAAGTCCTGCTGGGTCCCTGTCACCTGCAGAGTGCCCGCATCCTCACCACGGTAGCGGGCATTGTGACAAAGGTTCTATGTCAGCTGGGTGTGGCAGCCGAGCGCCCGCTAGGGGAGGGGGAGCCTGTCAGCCCCGGGCCTGTCACTGCCTGCTGTCCCCCCTGTCACCAGCGAGGCCTCTGAAAAGTTTCCAAAACATCCCCAGATTTGGCTCCAAAGTGGCCAAATATCTCCAAGAGACAAGTCGGGAAGAAGAATATGGAAGAGAGGGAGAAAACCAAGGGAGCAGGCCAAAGGGAGGCAAGAGGAAAAAGTAGTGCCGGGCTACAGGAATGAAATGGAGGAATTGAAAGACGATAGCCAGGAAGCAGGAGAGTTTGAGAAAAGGAGAGAGGAAAGAAGAGACATGCAGCCAGACGAGGGCTTAGTGAGAGAGGCTGGGACAGAGAACAGGATGAGAAGGAAATAAGGCAAGGCAAGGCAAGGCTAGGCCAAAGGACGTTTCTTTGATTTATATTTTCTACCACATTCATCTTGAGATGAGAGGAAAGCCATCAGACGTTATGGATTAGGCCCAAACAAAAGCCCCGGCTACTTGAGACACTTAGACTAAGCCTAAACCACAAAGATCTCTCCATAAAGATGGTTTTTATACTGTACTTCCACAATCAGCTGGCAGTACAAAAGAACAAGCGGCAGACATACTTATGCTGAGTCATGGTGGTTTGGTGCAGAGACCATGCATATCATGGGAATATTTCAGCATTTCTGCTCTGGTTTTCAGTGTATTACACCAAAACACCCACCTGATGACATCATTTCAAGAGCAAAAGCAGCAATTTGCAGAATTCAGCTTCTTTGGGGAACTGAGCAATTGCTGAGCTGACAGCAAGTCCTGTTGGGTCCCTGTCACCTGCAGAGTGCCCGCATCCTCACCACGGTAGCGGGCATTGTGACAAAGGTTCTATGTCAGCTGGGTGTGGCAGCCGAGCGCCCGCTAGGGGAGGGGGAGCCTGTCAGCCCCGGGCCTGTCACTGCCTGCTGTCCCTCCTGTCACCAGCGAGGCCTCTGAAAAGTTTCCAAAACATCCCCAGACTTGGGTCCAGCGTGGCCAAAAGTCTCCAAGAGACAAGTCGGGAATAAGAATATGGAAGAGAGGGAGAAAGCCAAGGGAGCAGGCCAAAGGGAGGCAAGAGTAAAACGTAGTGCCGGGATGCAGGAATGAAATGGAGGAATTGAAAGACGAAAGCCAGGAAGCAGGAGAGTTTGAGAAAAGGAGAGAGGAAAGAAGAGACATGCACCCAGACGAGGGGTTAGTGAGAGAGGCTGAGACAGAGAACAGGATGAGAAGGAAATAAGGCAAGGCAATGCAAGGCTAGGCCAAAGGACGTTTCTTTGATTTATATTTTCTACCACATTCATCTTGAGATGAGGAGGAAAGCCATCAGACGTAATGGATTAGGCCCAAACAAAAGCCCCGGCTACTTGAGACACTTAGACTAAGTCTAAACCACAAAGATCTTACCATAAAGATGGTTTTTATACTGTACTTTCACAATCAGCTGGCAGTACAAAAGAACAAGCGGCAGATGGACTTAGGCTGAGTCATGGTGGTTTGGTGCAGAGACCATGCATATCATAGGAATATTTCAGCATTTCTGCTCTGGTTTTCAGTGTATTACACCAAAACACCCACCTGATGACATCATTTCAAGAGCAAAAGCAGCAATTTGCAGATCTCAGCTTCTTTGGGGAACTGAGCAATTGCTGAGCTGACAGTAAGTCCTGCTGGGTCCCTGTCACCTGCAGAGTGCCCGCATCCTCACCACGGTAGCGGGCATTGTGACAAAGGTTCTATGTCAGCTGGGTGTGGCAGCCGAGTGCCCGCTAGGGGAGGGGGAGCCTGTCAGCCCCGGGCCTGTCACTGCCTGCTGTCCCCCCTGTCACCAGCGAGGCCTCTGAAAAGTTTCCAAAACATCCCCAGATTTGGCTCCAAAGTGGCCAAATATCTCCAAGAGACAAGTCGGGAAGAAGAATATGGAAGAGAGGGAGAAAGCCAAGGGAGCAGGCCCAAGGGAGGCAAGAGAAAAAAGTAGTGCCGGGCTGCAGGACTGAAATGGAGGAATTGAAAGACGAAAGCCAGGAAGCAGGAGAGTTTGAGAAAAGGAGAGAGGAAAGAAGAGACATGCAGCCAGACGAGGGGTTAGTGAGAGAGGCTGGGACAGAGAACAGGATGAGAAGGAAATAAGGCAAGGCAAGGCAAGGCAAGGCTAGGCCAAACGAGGTTTCCTTGATTTATATTTTCTACCACATTCATCTTGAGATGAGGAGGAAAGCCATCAGACCTTATGGATTAGGCCCAAACAAAAGCCCCGGCTACTTGAGACACTTAGACTAAGCCTAAACCAGAAAGATCTCTCCATAAAGATGGTTTTTATACTGTACTTCCACAATCAGCTGGCAGTACAAAAGAACAAGCGGCAGACATACTTAGGCTGAGTCATGGTGGTTTGGTGCAGAGACCATGCATATCATGGGAATATTTCAGCATTTCTGCTCTGGTTTTCAGTGTATTACACCAAAACACCCACCTGATGACATCATTTCAAGAGCAAAAGCAGCAATTGGCAGAATTCAGCTTCTTTGGGGAACTGAGCAATTGCTGAGCTGACTGTAAGTCCTGCTGGGTCCCTGTCACCTGCAGAGTGCCCGCATCCTCACCACGGTAGCGGGCATTGTGACAAAGGTTCTATGTCAGCTGGGTGTGGCAGCCGAGCGCCCGCTAGGGGAGGGGGAGCCTGTCAGCCCCGGGCCTGTCACTGCCTGCTGTCCCCCCTGTCACCAGCGAGGCCTCTGAAAAGTTTCCAAAACCTCCCCAGATTTGTCTGCAAAGTGGCCAAAAGTCTCCAAGAGACAAGTCGGGAAGAAGAATATGGAAGAGAGGGAGAAAACCAAGGGAGCAGGCCAAAGGGAGGCAAGAGGAAAAAGTAGTGCCGGGCTACAGGAATGAAATGGAGGAATTGAAAGACGAAAGCCAGGAAGCAGGAGAGTTTGAGAAAAGGAGAGAGGAAAGAAGAGACATGCAGCCAGACGAGGGCTTAGTGAGAGAGGCTGGGACAGAGAACAGGATGAGAAGGAAATAAGGCAAGCCAAGGCAAGGCTAGGCCAAAGGACGTTTCTTTGATTTATATTTTCTACCACATTCATCTTGAGATGAGAGGAAAGCCATCAGACCGTATGGATTAGGCCCAAACAAAAGCCCCGCTACTTGAGACACTTAGACTAAGCCTAAACCAGAAAGATCTCTCCATAAAGATGGTTTTTATACTGTACTTCCACAATCAGCTGGCAGTACAAAAGAACAAGCGGCAGACATACTTAGGCTGAGTCATGGTGGTTTGGTGC